>NW_026067949.1:23483651-23509376 GCF_014885135.2 Alexandromys fortis | reverse complement strand
TATATATATAGAGAGAGAGAGAGAGAGAGAGAGAGAACAAGAAGAGGGGCAGATTCAGCAAACATTGCCTTAAAACTTTGTTAGGTAGAACATTGCGGGCCAGGCATGTAGCTGGGAGCAGCATGCTTGCCTGCCTCCCTGCCGTGCGTGAGGCCTGGGATTGATCCTTAGCACCAAGCCCAGCAGCCGCTCACTTACTTACCCATTGGAGCGGAGAAACACAAAGGAACAGGTAGGTATGTAGTTAATATGACTGACGGACAGAGAAGCCCCTGGTGCTGAAATGCGCAGAAGGCACCATTCTGCCCTCTGTTTGCTTGAGTCGTGTTTGCTCTTCTGACTGCAAGGCCGGGATGGCTCTGGGAGGTCGATCTGATTGCAGAGGAGAGAGCTGTTTGCTCAGAAAGGCCTGTGTGCTGGGACTGGAAGTATTGATTGATTGATGCTCAGGTAAAACCACTTCGATTCTAAGTGAATTCTGCACAGGATTTTGTATTTTTCTTAATTAAAATCCCTAGGCAAAGATCACAGGTCAACTCCCTTAAACTCCCTTTTTTTAAGGGGGGAGGGGCTTGAGACAGGATTTCTCTGTGAAACCCTGGCTGTTTCACGTTCTGAACTCATCCCGTGGACCAAGCTGGCCTTGAACTCAGAGATCCACCTGCCTCTGCCTTCCCAGTGCTGGGACTGAAGGCGTGTGCCACCATCATATAGTTTCCCTTTTCTTTGGTATGATTTCTATCCTGATTTGACCATTGAAATTTAGTAATAGATATGAAGATGAAGTTTTCAGACTCTAGGTAGTGGTACTCCAGAGGACAAACCAGGGGCTACCCTGTTCATATCCATATTTCAGTAATACTTGATTTAAAAATTGATATGTGAGTTTTCTAATGTCAATAAAACTTAGGAGACTTTTAAAATCATAAACTGGTTTGATAAATACCTTGTGTGACTATCCAATATTTTGGTTCATCTTTCTTTAGACTTCTGTAATAATACCTAATTTTTTTTCCACTTTAGTTGTGTTGGGAATTTTGATCCCCTGTTCAAACCACTTTGAAAACACAGTGCAGGAATTGTATTGTACTGTACTAAAGTGTGCTGCATTGGGGGAGATTAAGAAAGAATACAGACATGCTTCCAAGCTCTAGTCTGGCAGAAAACAGACCTGACTTTCACAGTGTCTCCTTCCTACTGCCCCATGGCCTAGTCTTCATTCTCCCTGGCCTGGCTAACGCAGTGACCTCCTAGCTGATGGCTCTGATTTGATACCCTTCTGTCTTTATCCATTCTCAGTAGAATGACCCTGTCAACACTCAGAATGCCCATGCTATTTCCTTTAAGAGCTAGGATAACTCTTCTCCATCCTCATAGTAAAAGATGAAGTTCTGATAATTGCTTGGAAGGCTCCAGATGCCAGATGCTTTGACCTCTAGCCTTGTCCACTATGCTCTTCCTCCTGGCTAACTTCTCTAGCCCTGGCCTTTGGGCTCTCTGGTCAGGTTTCTCCTCAGGGCCTTTGCACTGGATGTTTCTTCTGCCTGTGTTTTCTTATCTCCCCTTCTCCATGGTCACTTCCTCTCTCATTTAAGTCTTTGTCCATGTTGAACCCTGCTCTGGCTGATTTGAAAACTGCAAACTTTCCCCTGACACCCAGCCCCAGTTCCTGTTACTATTTTCTCCTTGTGGAATTTACCACCTTCTAACACACTATATTCTCTCCCTCCCCCTCCCTCCCTCCCTCCCTCCCTCCCTCCCTCCCTCCCTCCCTCCCTCCCTCAGAATGTGTTTGTAAGTATTCTAAAGTCAGGATTTTTTCTTTGTTTTTCCTTGCTGATATATCCCTGCCATTAGAATCCTGCTTATTGGGGTGCTCAACAAATATTTATGCAAGGACTGAATAAGGAGCTTTCAAGTGGCCCTTGAAATCTACTGAGTGTTGAACACTGAAAATTTGAAGTGGGGGAAAAATAAAGCTCTACCCTCAGCCATCGAGGCCAAGTATACGTACTTCATACAGTGCATTCAGGGTCTGCAAATAACAGCCAAAGACTAAGAGGTTTTCCTTTCTGAGCCAGGTCGAGACAGCTGATGTAACCCTTCCGAGGCACTCACCTTGTGATGATGCATTTAGATGGGAGCAGCCAAGGGAAGGATAGTCTAGGGACAGGAATGTGCCCCCACGTTAAGTACAGGTGAGCCATCAGTGCTGTTGGAAGGGCGTAGGTAGTAGGGGATGCTTTAGGTAAGGCTGGAGTGCAGAGTGGGACCAGACTGAGGGGTCTTGAATGCTGTGCACAGGGGCTTAAGTTCTTGTGTTTATTGCTCTCTTTCTGTGTGTACATCGAGTGCTGTGGTGGGTGCTAGGGTTCCAGTGTTGAGCTGTCCCTTCTTCAGTCTCTGTGTTCGTCCTCTACAGAGGGTATGCAGTTGATGGTTAATGGAGGAGACATTGGGGTAATGCTTAGAGGAGACCAGGGGCGCCCTGGAGGAACAGGGCTGGGAGGATTTGGTGAATGCCAAGTGGCATGGATGGAGTTCCCTGGTTCACAGTGAGGACTTGTGATTGATGGGTAGTGATTATATTGTCAGGAAAGACATGGGGAAGAGGCTGGGGATACCCACCTGAGGTCTCCAGAGGGATGTGAAGGAGAGTAAAGAATATGAAATACCTGCT
This sequence comes from Alexandromys fortis, assembly GCF_014885135.2. Classification (NCBI taxonomy): domain Eukaryota; kingdom Metazoa; phylum Chordata; class Mammalia; order Rodentia; family Cricetidae; genus Alexandromys; species Alexandromys fortis. The sequence continues at coordinate 23,506,696 of NW_026067949.1, read as the reverse complement.
CCTATGTTTTGTCTTCAGACTGTAGCCTGAAGATACAAGCGCACAGCTGGGGGCAGGGGTATGCATTTATAGACTACCTGTGGGCAGTCAATGGATGTGGTGAATTGTGTGTGTGTGTGTGTGCATGTGTGCATGCGTGTGCGTGCATGCGTGTGTTTGATGTCTTCTTGAAGGAATGCATTCAGTCGAAAGATAATGCTTAAGTAGAAAATTCCTTAGCAAGGCAGCAGTTTATTTAGTAAAGCTAAGCTGGAACTATAGCACAACTAGTAAAAACCCCAAGACAGAAATTGGGGTTCAACCTGAAGATCAGAAAAGCAAAACACCCAGCCACTGGCTCTTACCTCTGCCTCAGTCCTAAATGGCGATCCTGCCTCCAGGAATATCAGCATGAGATTGTGTCTGAGAGCTGTCTCCTGTCTTATATTCCTCTCTAGTGCTGGGATTAAAGGCATGCACCACTACCGCCTAGTGTCAATGGCAAACTAGCTTGGCTACTAATATTAAAGGTGTGTGTCACCACTGCCTGGTCTGTGAAACTGATCAGTGTGGCTGTTTTACTCTCTGAACTTGAGGCAAGCTTTATTTATTAAAATACAAATGAAATAACATCACAGGGACCCTCTAAGCAGGAACATGGGTAGGCTTTCCAAGGCTGGGAATGGCCTACCAGTTTCTGCACTGTGGACTTTAAGGGAGTTTTGTGAATATTTATTAGATGGGTGTTAGAGTGTCCAGGCTTTTATGGCCCTAAGCTGAGAATGCTGTCAGGAACCCCTCCCATCTCTGTGGTCTTCAGCTGGAGGAGCCTAGCCATTTAGTGTCTGGGATCTGATCAGCCCAAGTTACAGTCGTACATTAATCGGCTCTGTCCTTGCTCTTGTCTGGTCAGCCTGGCTGTTCAAACCCAGCTACAGGCCCCTCTGTTTGCACTCCTCGGTGTTCTCAGCCTCTCTGCTTTAAACCTCATATTTTACCGTCTATTTTAATGTACATGCTTGGTTTTACTCTAGGGCTAGGACATCCGTGGGAGGAAGGACAGTGTTGTCTCTTAGGTGCTATATGTCCAGACTCTCCTGCAGTGCCTGGAACCCATCTCAGCAGATGTCTCTGGGATTCCTGAGCAGCGAAGGCTGGGGGTCAGAGCTGAAGTTACAAGCTTTTAGAAATCTTCCATGGAAAGTAGAGGATTTGGAAAATGAGTCAGGTTGTCATTTTCATTTTCTAGTTGTTCAGCCTAGAGAAGAATCCATCTTATAGACTGTATTAGTTACTGTTTAGCTACCATGATAAAACACCCCGACAAAGCAACTTAAAGCAGAAAGGGTTTATTTTGGCTTGTCATTCCAGAGTGCATACAGGCCATCAGGGTGGGTACAGTATTTCCTTTTATATTGTTGGGATAAAATACCATGGTATAGGCAGCTAATAAAAGAAAATATTGAATTGGGCTTATTGTTCTTAGGGTTAGAGCCCATGACGGTGGCATGAAGGCATGGCCACGGGAACAACTGAGAGTGTCCATCTCAAACCACTAGCAGGAGGCAGAGAGCACCATGGGAATGGCACAAGTCTATTGAAACTCCAAAGCCTATAGCTCCTCCAACAAGGCCACACTCTTAATTCTTCCCAAACAGTTTTGTCAACTGGGGACCAAAGTATTAAAGTGTATGAGCCTATAGGGGCCATTCCCATTCAGATAAGCACAGTGGGGAAGGTATGTTGGCAGGAGGATTCGGCTCACCTGTGGCATTGTATCAGTCACCAGGATGCAGAGAGAAGGAGAACAAAGAGGGACTTGGGTATAAACCCTCAAGGTACAACCTCATGATGTACTTCCTTCAGCAAAGCTCCACCCACTAAAGGTTTCATACCTTCCCAAACGGCACCACCAGCTGAGGACCAAGTGTTTGATCATATGAGCCTTTGGTAGACATTTCTTATTCAAACTACAGCACAGACCATACTCTTGGTTTCATCTCTGGTAGTATTATTTGTTGAACCTGGTGTTATGTTGGGGGTATGCAATCTAGACTAACACAGTAAAGGAAGTAAAAGGGGAAGCGGCTGCAATAAAGGCATGCATCCATTAATGCCAGGTGAATGCCCGTGGGGATTGTCTGAGATAGTCTGTGGACTAATGCTCAGCCTTCCTTCGGGTATTGTTCCCTTTCCCCCCAAGAGACTTTATGATGGATGGGATGGATATGAAATGAAGTATTTCGTAAGGATAATAAAAACCACATTGGTCCTTGTTAGTCTCGTCGGAGCCATTCTGGGACATTACAGTGTTATCATATCCCTTTGTTATAAAAGAATAACGGTGCTTTCTCTAAGCAGTGACAGTGGTGATGGGTTTATCGAGTCCGTGTGGCCCTCGTGGCCCTGATGAGCACAGCTTTACCATGCCGTGGCTCTTAATAATGTCACGGGCTCTGTTGTGCCCCATCAGAATTCATGTGTTGAAATCCTACCTTACAACGGAAGTCTGTTTCGAGACAGTGTCTTTGAAGAGACAGTTAACTCAGATGAAGATAAGGGCCATAGAGGTGGGGTCTGTTTCAGCATGAGAGGTGTCTGACAAGAAGAGGAGATTGGGTACAGGCGTAACATTGGAACAAGAGGTGAAAACGTAAGGGGGGAGCCACCCTCCACACGCTGTAGAGAGAAACCAACTCTGCAGACTCCTGACCTGAGACCTCTGGGCTCCAGCGTGGTAAGAAGAGTAGATTTCTGTTGTTTAAGGCAGTCCCTCTACCCGTCAGTATCACCTTATGACAGCCGGAAGCTCTAGCACCACAGCCCTTGGGAGTCACACGGCAGTTCCCCATGGGTCTCTAGGCCCCCTGTCCAGAAGGCCAAGTTCACGTGGGCATGTGCAGGATTGACAGGCAGCCCTCGTTCTGCTGCTTTATTCTCCATTCCTGGTCCATTCGTCCATCCTCCCTCCCCCCCTTTCTTCGTTTGAAGCTGCATGCCGGCATTTCAGTCTCCCCCTGAAACTCCATTAGAGTGAGCTGAAGCCAAGGTGTTTACCCCCAGCTTCTGTGATGGGAAGCCTCAGCTTTGTTCACATGCACGGTCCGAGACTCAGCAGAGTGGATGATTATCCTGCTAAGGCGGGGCAGCTGTGTGAAGAGCTGCCTTTGGCACGAGTTGGGCTATGTGCAGGAGAAGCAAGGGTTTGAGGCCAAGTCTGCTCTCTCAGGAGACTGTCCCTGGCATTCTGGCATTTGAACAAGGCTTAATGGAATCCTTGGTTTTCATGGTGAATCTGTGGAGTGTTACTTATGGTAGGGGCTGGAGGGCTCCCTCTGGCCTGTTTATTTGAGTTTGATTTACATGGAAAATTTTCAAGAAGCAGAACACTTCAGAGGACTTTCAAAGAACTTAAAAAAATTCACTTAACATTTCAGTAGGTTTGTTTTCATCCTGGGTAGGTAAGTCTGCAAGATGGTGAGTGGTAGTAATTAATTCCTTCTTGTCTGGTTGCTGGGACACCCAGGGCGAGGCATTCTTTTTCTCTACTGTGTCTCCAAGGTCAAGTACGCGTATTTGATGTTAGTGCCCCCTCTGTTCCGTGTGTGGTTATTATAATCATAAGGAGTGCGGCTTCCAACTCTGTATTTTCACATATTGCTGTTATGTAAGAGGAATGAGACTGTCATTATTGCACAGTGAAAATTTGAATCATCTGCTTCAAGTTATGAAAGATCATCTTTTGGCCTCGCCTTTGCCCAGCCTGGTCTGTTCGGCTAGTTTTATGGCCCATGGGGATGGATGACTTTGAATTCCTGCAGCACCTGTAGTCTAATAGTTCTTATTGTGGGGCCCACAGAAGAGGGTGTGCTTGGAAGAGCTGGAAAGGTCATGAAAGCAACACATGGTCGTCTTGATATTAAAACATTATCCTATACTCTCTCTTGGAATAAAGCCTGGGAAGCTGCCCCCCAGTGTGTGTGTGTGTGTATGTGTGTGTGTGTGTGTCTGTCTGTCTGTCTTTCTGTCTGTCTGTCTGTCTGTCACTCTCACTTCCTCTCTCTCTCTGCCTCCCAGATCTTGTTATAGTTCTTGTTTCTTTCTTAAAAACATTTTATTGTCATTATTTTGTGCATGTGTGTGCACATGTGTGTGATATGCACATGGCCTTTGTGGAGCTGATTTCTCCTATCTTTCTATGGGTCACAGCCATCAAACATAGGTCACCAGGCTTGTGCAATAAGGATTTTAACTGCTGAACCACATTGCCCCCACTTCCCTCTCATTTCTGATAGAGGAAAGATGACTAGAGTTGAATTTCTTCACTAGGGTAAAAGATGAAGATACTTGGCCAAGGAAAAATAGCTAAGCAAACTTGTGAGAAAAGATAATCAAACTCTGGGATGGAGAGACAGTGTTAGCCAAATGAGCTACAGATGCTCACATTCTCAAATAAACAGTTCCCTCAGCCTATTGTTCCCCAACAAACACTGTGATTCCATGTGTAGTTAGTTGTAGGATAGCTAATAGATTCAAGGACCAGATGTATTTTACTTTAAGGGGGAAAAAAGCCAATGTTTTCCCACAGTGTGAAAGCCCAAACCCAGAGCTTTGCATATGCTGGATGAGCCCTTTGCCTCCCACCAAACCATTTTTAGAATGCTTTGCGCCAGAGTTCAGCAGACTAGCTTGTCTCTGACACAGAGGTGTTGCCACAAAAGCAGAGTGGTTTTCTGGAGTGGGTGGGTGGTCTCCTGACGTCTGAAATGACAGGGAGTGCACATTAGGGTGGCTGTGTGTGTATAGTTTGCTGGAGCCCAGCTGTGATGATGCACTCACTTTATGTTGTGTATGGTGCATTCTGGGTAGAGCTGCAGACAGTAGTTAGGAAGGATTGCCCTCAAAAGCTAAGTTGTTTTCTCTTTAGCAGATTACAGGACATCTTTGCTGTGTAGAAGGAGCTGTGGGCTGCTTCCCGCCACCCAGCTCCCTGTCACCGGCTAGCTTTACCCAAAATAATTACACGGAAACTGTATTCTTTTAACACTGCCTGGCCTGTTCTATCTAGCCTCTTCTTGGCTAATTCTCATATCTTGCTTAACCCATTTCTAATAATCTGTGTAGCACCACGAAGTGGTGTCTTACCGGGAAAGATTCAGCATTTCTGACCTGGCGGCTGGCTCCATTGCATCTGACCTGGAGAGGAGAGGCATGGCGTCTGGTTCACTTCCTTTCTTCCTAGCATTCTGATCTGTCTACTCCACCTACCTAATTTTCTGACCTATCAGGCCAAGAAGTTTTCTTTATTGATTAACCAATGAAACAACAAATTGACAAATGACCTTCCCACATCATTGCTGTCTTGGTGTAAATAGTTGTTTTTACCTTATGTGGCTTTCTACTTTATTGTGTCCTGCTGGTTCTGATGTGCACCGTGGAGAGATTGATTTAGAATCCATAAGCTGATTTTTAAATTTAAAGAATTCTTTCTATAGCATCTCTGAAAGATGACTACAGAGTGCCTTCGCCACAAGAAACACAGATCAGTCGTTAAGAAAAGAGATCAGAAGTGCTTTTTTTTTTCTTAGGCAAATCATTTACTTCTTCAGCATCTATGAATTGAGTGCTGCCTGACTGTCGTTCACTGTTCTAGGCAGAAGGAATGGATCCTAATAGACATGTCCACTCTGTCTTGGACCACACATTTTCATGAAGGGAGAGAGATCATAAACAAACATATAATAGAATGGGGTCATAACCATAGAGAAAAAAAACCAAAAAACAAGCTTGGGGCCACGAGGAGCTGCCTGTGGTGTCTTACGCATAGGTTACTGGAGCTGCTTGGAGGTGAGCTGGAATCTGTGGAAGACCAGGGAATGGGTGTTATAGGCTGAGGGAACTTCTGGTGCCAGGGCCTTTTGGGTGGAGCCAGCGTGGCTTGTTTTGAGAAGCCTGGAAGCTGCCCCCCACACTAGGCACAAGGTACACAAGCAAACTGTAGCCTCGAGTGCAAGGTGGGTGGGTTGGAGAGGAGTTGCAGGGCAGCTGAAGGGCTGCAGGACAGTGAGGGACACATGGTTTCCTTTGAGACAAGGCCTTGCCATGTAACCCTGGTTGCTCAGTGCTTTGATACTCCTGTAACAGCCCAGTAAATGTGTGTGTGTGTGTCTGTGTGTGTGTGTCTGTGTGTGTGTGTTTGAGTGCTATATGGAGAGGAAAGCTTTCAACAGAGAGTTAACGTGATAGTTCTTAAGGCTCAAGTAAGAAACATTTCCTTATTCTGTGTTTTTTCACGGATGACATTTTGTGGATTAACGTGCCCCTCCTATGTCAGTGCTTCATATCAGAGAGTTACCTTTAAAATGTCCTGAAATATTTTGAGTTATTCGTTGACACATTGATGTGCCAATGGGGCCAAACAGTAGTAACTAGAGGGTAGTATATTGTCAGTTGAGTAATTCAAAGGTCTTAGTTCTCGCGACCCATCCTAGTTTCTTCAGGAAATGTCGTATCTATACTGGGGACAGGGCAGGGGGACTCCAAAATAAATGCCTGTCTTGTACTGGTAGCAGTCAAATTCTTTCTATTCCTGAGCCTGATAGGTGAGGTGGGGACATTGCTGGGAGGCAAAACTCTCTGCGGAGATAGACCACCTGAGAGGACCTAGGGAACCTACAGGAGAGGATTCATTCTTCCTTTGGGTTGCTCCAGGAAGCCAAACCCAAAAGGGAGCCAGTAGATAAGAGAGACCTGTTTAATGGCTTAGCCTTCCAGAACTTAGAACAAGGTTGAAGAGCAGAGGGAACAAGGTTGAAGAGCAGAGGGGCGAATGCAACCCTCTATCTTAGAGGGTAAGGTACCTTGAGGCTATCATCTGGGTTCCTTCTCTATTGTCTGCCTCCTCCTTCTGTGATGGTGCTGTCTGCTGGACAGTAGCTGGAATTACCTAGCGGATAAGGCTCCAAGCACACTTGTGAGGAGTAATTCAGATTAGATTAGTCTCTTGGCATGCCTGTGAAGGGTTTTCCACACCAGGTGAATTGAGATGGGATGACCTACTTTAAAATAGTGAGTGATACCATTCACTGGACTGGGACCCTGGAATGCATAGGAAGGTCGGGGGTGGGGAGAAGGGAGGAAAGAATGAATTGGTGGTTGATGAGTGCTGGGAGAGGGAGAGCCCATGTTTTCTTCAGGAGTAGGTCCCTGGTAGCTTGCCCATACTCCAGTAGTTGAAACTATACCCACGTATCTACTTGCAGCTCTCATTGAACTCAGTGGGATATTTTAAAAAAGAAGTCATGGAGTTGGGAGGAGATTTGAGGTGTTCAGGAGGAGTTGGAGGTAGGGAATGAGATTGATATTATGTAAATCATTTGTATATGCGTATAAAATTACCAAAGGAGCCGGATTGATGGCTCAGCAGTTAAGAGTACTGATTGGTCATCCAGGGTTCAGTTCTCAGCACCATCATGGTTGCCTACATCCATCTGTGACTCTAGTTCCAAGGGATGTGATGGTCCCTTCTGGTTTCTTCAAGAACTAGTCATAGACATACTGCGTAGACATACACACATGAAACACCCATAAACGTTAAAGGAGGATGAGGAGAAGAAATAATTACCGAAGAATAGAAAAGATTTGAAAAGATAAAAAAGCTACTTGAGCTTGACCAGTCTTCAGTTTCTGCCTTTTCACTTTGTACACTGTGTGACCAGCCACCTCAGGCTCCAGCTGCCACAACTTCCCTGCCATCATAGCCTGTGCCAAATAAATCCTTGTATCCTAAAGTTGACTTTATCAGGGATTTTAATCCTTGCAACTGGAAAATTCACCAACACACCCTTCCTCTTCCACCCACAAGACACATTCCACTGTGCACACATGAAGGGGTATAGGCAGAATACATAATAACACATCTGGATTCCTTTGGATGTTCTATGATGACTTTGCTAACTGTGGCAGAGGACCCACTTATTCACTAAAATTCGAGGATTTTTTTCATTATTTCTGTTGGAATCTAGAATGCACTGTTGATTGCATATACACGGGGAGGGGGGGATATTTTTTCTTTCCTAATTCAGAGCACACTCACTCCTGACGGTAGAGTTACACTTTTCCCTTTGAAGTACAGTGCCTTTTATGGTGGCCACAGAAGGAGAAACACTGCTGGTGTGGAAGAAATCTAAAACCTCTGTTGGCTTTGGCTTTTCTGGTTACAAACCAGCAGTGCAAGCATTGGCTTTTAGCGACTTCAATCCAAATGGTTTTGATGTGTTTTGCCACCGGACACATTAAAACTGGGAAGACACAGAGATCCCATTCATGAAACTGCTTCTTTCAACAATGTCTGTGATGTCCTGTGGTGCCCAGTCAGTCAGCACCCTGACTTAGCCACTTCTGAGAGAAGACAGTGGTTTTGCATTTTGTACCAGAGACAGAGCCAAATTAAAAAAAGAGAAAGAAAGAAAGAAAGAAAGAAAGAGAGAAAGAAATGATTTTGTACATACTTGACTTTTCCTGAGATTCTGAGACTGGCAGATCTGAGTAAGAAAACAATCAATTTAGTCAGTATGTCAACAGAAAGGAACATACCAGAGCTAACTTCATGCCTTACTCTGTGGACGATGATACCTTTGAAAGAACCCAATTGGATGGTTGGCAAAACTCATTTCCCACCTTCCTGGAATCTGCCCAGTAACTGTGGCACATTTCAGAATGGTTTGGGCCCCAATTTGGAGGCTTGGCAGAAGGCTTCGGGTCAAATCCTCTTTCTCTTTTTTTGTGATTACTAGTCACAGTGTGAAACTTAAACACGATCCACGTTCCTTTGGAGCCAAGGAAAAGAAAAATACCCCCATTGAATTTCCCTTAAGTTTTGTAGAGCCAGACAGTAGTGCATGTTTCTGCTGTTGGAATTGCTTTTGTTTTGTTTTGTTTTGTTTGTTTGCATGTGGGTCAGCCTCACAGGGCGGGTATCCATGTGGTGGTGGGACTGGGGACTGGGGAACTCCCTCCCTCTGTATGGGCGGCACTGGGTTAGCTTACGGGGGTGGGTTCACACAATTCTAGATGGGTTGCATGACCCGTGTGTGACCTATAGGAAGGGAGGACCAGGGGTGCAGGGTACACATGGAGTCCCTGACTATAGTGATTCAATTTAATAGTTTTGTTTTTTAACTTTCCCATAGTGCAGAAAAGCAATACACATCCAGCACAAACTGTACTTTGGATTTTGAGTCTGGATCTTGGCCTGTGTGGTAGGATGCTCCCACATGGCACTGGTTAGCATCAGTGGGTTGCAGCTCCCAGCTCGCCACAAGGCCATGAGGAGATGTACCCCACATTCCCCGGCATGTGTGTTGCTGAGCCCCGAGGTCCTCTACTGTACGGCAGTTAAATGAAATCTTTAGCTCATGGTGTGTAACTTTAGCTACAGCCCCATCGGGACTCAAAGAAGATGTGGATTGTGGACACTGCAGAGAGAGATCCTGTCTTTGTGGCGGGAGAGAGCAAAGCCGCAGCTGACATGGAGCCAGGCCTCAGAGGATCCGAGAAGAGAAGAGGACAGCAGCCGAGGGCCCGAGTGGGTTCTGTGCTGACCTCAGTTCACACCGATCGGTTTCCTTTAGGCCGGAAGTGATCGTATTTTATTACACTCATGCCACACATGTTTTTATGCCCCACCCCCAAGCAGGAGATGCTCTAGTGTGTTCTTTTTGTCATTTGAATTTTCAAATGGCATCTGTTGAGCATGTATGTGTTTCTGTGGCTCAGCTCGCAATTCCCAGGAGTTTGGTCTGAGGAAGAATCCCTGTCAATCACAGTGGTTTCTATTAAGTCGGCTTCACCTGAGAGGGTCGTTCTGTGTGACCACCTCAGGGATCTCACTCAAACCTGGAGAGTGGTTTCCTACAGAGACAGGGTGAAGGATGTTGGATAAGGTTATCTGAAGGATCAAATTGCTTTCTTTTTTGTTTTTTTTTTTTTTTTAAAGCGTTTTCCAATAACATAAATTAACTATATGTGTCAGTGAGTTTCTTAGGGCATTTTCACCCATGTCTGTAATATATTTGGATTTTATTTATTCCCCATTACTCTCTCTTGTTCTCTGCCAATCTTGTTGATCTCTCCCCCTTCCCATCTCACCCCTACTTCTATTTCTCCTTCCTTCCTTCCTTCCTTCCTTCCTTCCTTCCTTCCTTCCTTCCTTCCTTCCTTCCTTCCTTCCTTCCTTCCTTCCCGACACAATTACTTTACTAGAGTTGCTTGCAGGAGCTTTGGCAGTGGCTATACTAAAGAAATGTCTCTCTCCGCCATCAGCTGTTAACCTCTATGTCTTTATGGATAGGTGGGGCCTCGTGAGCTCTCCCTGCTCTCTGACAGGATGTTGTTGGGTCCCCTCTTGTGTAGGTGACCACAACTGCTATGAATTCCAGAGTGCACCAGCCGGGACGTGCTCAGAAAGCAGTGTTCTGTAACAGCCTACACCTTCTTCTGGCTCTTTCCTTACCTGCTTTTTGCAGTGTTCCCTAGGCTTTGACCAGGGCGATATAGATGTTTATGGCTGGGCACTCAATAGTCATTGATTCTCTGTTACGAGTCTCTGCAGTCACCACTGACCACTGCAGGAAGCAGCTTCTCTGCCAAAAGCTGACAGCAGCACCAACCTAGGAACACAGTTATTTAGCCGGTCATGTGATCAACACATCATGTCCATCTAGCAAACAACAGCAGTAGCCCCCCCCTCTCACACACTAGGCTGTGGCCTCCACAGTTGTCATTATTTGACTGGGTTTATAGTACCACATATATATTTGCTTTTGTGGCCCAGGCCTCAAGCCCAACCAGAAAGTGACTGGTTACTCCCATAACAGACTTGCTACTATTGAACTGATGGGCTTATTTTGTCTGATAAGTTGGTAATGTTGCATGCGTGGTCCATTGCTGAGTAAGACTGTTAATGGCAGTCCTCTCTATGCTGCCTGCACTCAGGAATAGTTGAACTGCCTCCTTTTAAAGAAAAGATTGTGTGTGTGTGTGTGTGTGTGTGTGTGTGTGTGTGCGTGCTCAGGTGCACATGCATGCGTGTGTTGTGTGCATGTCACGTGGGTGTGCGTGCCTAGGAATGCCAGAAGAAGGTGTCAGATATTTTGGAGCTGGAGTTATAGGCAGTTGTGATCTGCTAGTAATTGAACTTGGGCCCTATAGAAGAACAGGAGGAACTCTCAATGGTGGAGCCATCTCTCAGCCCTAGAGAGTTGCTTTCTTTAAGGAGAATCAGGTAGAGTTACTGCGATGTGTTAGCATCCAGATTCTTGAAGTGCTAGGCGTTAGATCGTAGAACTGGGGACATGGGATTGTCTCTCTGGTTTTGCCGTTGGATTTCCTGAAGTCTTTCTGATGTGTGATGTCAGGGAGGAGGAGCGCAGTGAACTGAGCTGGAGAGCTCCAGGTGTGAAACGTCTTCAGGGTCTATGAGGGGAAAGTGTGAGAGAGTAAGTTTGAAAACTACATGTCATACTCTCCATTGAGATCCTAGGTTAACTCTGTTCCCCAGATAAACACCATTCCTGCGGTTTTGTACCAACCATTTGCTAAAGATGACTGGCCATTATGCAACTAGTTTTAAGAGGTGATTTATGACAATACCAAAAATACTGACTTGGGGGCTGGAGAGATGGCTCAGTGGTTAAGAGCATTGCCTGCTCTTCCAAAGGTCCTGAGTTCAATTCCCAGCAACCATATGGTGGCTCACAACCATCTGTAATGAGGTTTGGTGCCCTCTTCTGGCCTGCAGACATACACACAGACAGAACATTGTATACATAATAAATAAATAAATATTTTAAAAAAAAATACTGACTTTACTGGGTGTGGTGGTACATGTCTTTAACCCTAGACTTGATGGTCTGATTCTGGGGCAAAAGAATCAGGAGCTCAAAATAGCCTCAACTACCTTTGGAGTTCAAGGCTTGCCTGAACTTTCTCTCATCACATGGAATGACTGTTGCTTGACACATGGTGACATAGATAAAGGAAGGAAGGGTATTGCCCAGACACCCCCATCTCATTTCCATCATTATTGCCGCTCTTCCCTGTTTGTTTTAGCTATAGAAATATACATACATTTTTATGGTTTTGATGAACTGTTATAAAGCAAATTATAGATCCATAGCATAACCATGTGTTCAAAATAAGGAAGCAGCATTATTTGGACACAATACCATTATCATTCCTAACAAAACTAATGCTGATCCATAAATATTATTTAATACTTGCTCATAGTGAAAGTTAACAAAATTGGCCTCCTTTAATATCTTGAAATAATTTTAAATTAGAATCCAGGCAGAGGGCGGTGTTTCTTTGCTCTACCTTGTTAGCACTCTTGAGTTTCTATAGCTTCAACTAAAGTAGTGAGACCTGAGACTCTGGAGCATGGGAAGGTTGCAGTGGTTCCCCTGCATCATCCTTATCTATTGCCAATGTAATTTAAAATAGAAATGATACGGATTTCAATAAAGTAAGTAGGTGAAGTCCAAATGAATCTCGACTTTGCCTCTCTGAGGGTGATGACTGAAACTGGTTTTGAAATCTCAAGTGATCACGTTTTCCCAGCTCGGCAAATGCTTCCTTATTTTAGATAACTCTAAGCTAGACTCAGAAGTATATAATGACAAATTGTTTTCTGTTGAGCCTACATCTCCTGGGTCTCAGCTTCCCAGATATGAAACCACATCCTGAATAGCACAGAGCGGACAGCACTGTGGCTTCATGGCATTTGCAAGCCTTTATGGTCTTGGTTTCAGGTCTTAGGTGGAATTTCACAATGCATTTCACAATTTTTCTTTTAAGGCCAAAAAATAAAACAGAGCACTGTGGGTAGAATCATAGTTTGAATACACAAAACCTGGTTGAGACCCTTCCCTGCAAGCAGGAAGAACGTGAGGAGCTGACTGCAGGGCTTTTCTTCTAACCCGGAGAGCCCTGGGTGTATCGTGGACACTTGGGCTTCCTCCCACTTTAGCTCTTTCTGAGCCACAGACCCCTGAGGTCCAGCAAGTGTGTGCTATTGCTGCAGGAGTAAGAAATGCCCACCAGCTGGGGCTGCACCTTCTGTAGCTCACTGTGTGTAAAGTAGCACCCGCTGGAACCCCAGAAGAGGAGCTGCACACCTAGGGGTTGTTTCCCTGTGGATGTGCACCTAATGCTTTGGTTGCATTGGGGGGGGGGGCGGTCTCACCTGCAGTGCTGCAGGAAATACTTCCTTAATTGATCCCGTGGAGTCTTGTTGCAGACCTCAGCTCCCGGCACCTCTGCTCTGAGGTGAGCTCTCTTCTGCTTCCCTGTGGTTCTGCTGGCCCACTTGGAAGAGGTTCAGCATAACTGATACCTGGTTGCTTCCTCTCTGTCCTTAATTTGCATTGCCTTTTATTATTGTATTCCAACTAAGTAGATTCTCATATTCTCTTTCTCTTCCCAGGGAACCTGAGAAAAGCAATACTTGGACATTGTATCTGTATGCTAGGGGTAATTGCTTTTTTTTTTTGTTTGTTTGTTACTTTCCATATTCAGCCGAGAAGAGAGGGGAATTAACTAAATTTGCCAATGTTGTCTCTTTAGTCATTTTAACATCCTTAAATAAAGATGTTGCCTTGCTGAATGGAAATGTCCAAACACACAACTTTTTTTGGGCATGTGTTTATTTAGCATTTAAAGATTTTATTTTCAGTAGCACAAGTCACCACAGAATACTTGACAATTCTAGAAGAACAGGAAAAGGAATCCAGAGACAATAACATTAGCATTAACGTTTTTTGAATCTGTGTGATGCCGTCTTAGACAATAGGTCTTGCTCAACACCATTTGTTTCCCTTGGGAGGTTATTAGAAATGTGCTCTGAGATTGCGCTGTGGATACACCGGATCCCAGCTTCACTGGAGCCTGCTTACATATGCTCCATAATTTGGGGGTGCTGCTCTAGAGTGTATCACCTAGAGAAGCAGGTGATTAGAGACCCCCATGACCAAATTCTGGGCTTAATTCTTTATATTCTCTATCACTTTTTCTTGAGATAATTCTTTGTATGTGATAAAGCTAAGATGAAGTCATTGAAACAGACAAACAAGAGGTAGTGGCTTTTGAGACGACTTGACTACCTCGTGTGTAATCATTTCAATCAGTAAACATTTTAAGTGCCTACTGTGTGCCTCAAGTCCAGGAGCAGCCAATCAGCACACACTGCAGTAGAAGTTTGTGAAGGACAAGGAAGAGAGGGTTGGTTGTGCAGGATGAAAGGGAGAGAGAGAGAGAGAGGAGAGAGAGAGAGAGAGAGAGAGAGAGAGAGAGAGAGAGAGAGAGAGAGAGAGAGAGAGGTGGCATCTCAATGCAGAAATCAATGAGCATGGGTTATGAGTGCTGCTAGGTTCTAAGAGATAGCACAAAGATAGGTAAGGCACATCCTTTTTTTTTTTTAAAGACCTTGTGCTGAGTTAAAGGACAGAAGACTATAATAAAGTATAAATAAGACAATACATGTTGGTGTTAGGATAGAGCCCGAAGACCCTGGGCTGAACATCAGCCCCATAATTCTGGTCCCTGGACAAGCTTATTTCCGAGTTACTGACTGATCATCTCTTTCTTCTGGAATAGGTAGAAAATGATAACAATTATTTTACAGGATTATAGTGCTTTTCTTCTTAAAGCAAGACTGCATAGCAAAACGTTTAGATTTTAGGGACTGTGCAGTCACTGCTGTGTGTCAAAGGCTCTCCACAAATGCCAGGAAGATACCAAGGAAAGGAACTAGTTTGATCCGGGGTATTTGAGGCTGTGTAACCTGTGCACAGAGGAAGTGGAGGACATGGGCCTCTGGGAAGAGAATGAAGGACGATGTTGAAGTTCTGAGATCAGATAGGCTAAGGAAGGAGGCAAACAGGCCCCATGCCTGGTGGGATAAATTATGTTTCTGGTATGCCAAGTTTACAATAACTAATAAATAGTAAAATGAACTATTCAATCTCATAAATAACTGTAAACTGTGGAATTGGGATGCATGTTTGCTTACATGAGGTATTTCATGGATGTTTGCCATTATTCTATGCTCATCAAGGGTCTGCACAGAGTGAAGCTGTCTGCCTCCTGAGGCCGGGTGTGTCGGATCAGTGTAGGACAGGGCTCTTTGGGGGACCCATTGGATGTGTCTATTTATGTACAGGGTTGATTACCAGAAAAAGAAGAGAGGCAGAACTTTTAAGATCTTGAGGTTTGCCTCCTCTTCAACATGTGCACAGTCAAGCTGAGGTCTTCCGTGACTGGTTTTCACCTGCTGTTTTTTCCTTTCTTGGATTTCTCCTCTTTCATGGGGTTCTTCAGCGATTGCTTCTGAGCAGAGTTGAGATCTAAAGAAGAAAAATTGCTCTAATTCTAGAGAAATTACATTACTATTTGTGCCAGTTTCCTTTCACCATGACCCCCATTATAATCTTACTTTATGCAGTGTGGGTGTAGAGTACAAGTTACCATGGTTACTGGCTTTATAGGTCACAAATAACCTACCACATAACATGTTTGCATTTTTGCCAAATTTACTTTATCTATTTTCTTCCCATTTTTTTAGTATCTCTATTTGTCTGTAGATATTTCTTTGCCTTTCCTTTCTCCTCATACATATTCAAAATATCAAAAACAGATTCTTCAAAATTGAGTTAGTTGTAGAGGTCATGACTCTCTGGCTTTCAAGACTTCAACATATCTTTCCCAAGCAGGAGGATATTCTCCCAAGTGACTCATAATGCCATCATCACTACTAACAGATACTATCTGAATGCATATTAGAATCTCTGTAATTATTTTATTAATTATTTTTAACCCTTATCCAAATCCAAGACATGGTCATGATCATTCATTACATTTGCCTCTTTAGCTTCCTTTCTTCTAGAACAGTCACCCTAACTTTGTTTAGATTTTATTGTTTGTGGCCTTGATACCCTAGAAGGTACCAGAACACTCCTCTGGTGGAATGAATCACAGTCTGATTGTCTCATTTACCTTATGATTTCAGAATGATGAGCTCATTTGGTACAGTGTTTATCTCCTGAATGATTATGCCAAGCATTGCTTGGATGAGATGATCTCCCAGAGGTCTGGAACACATTTATGATGATGATGATGACGATGATGACACATTTCACCTGGGAAAGTGATGGACAGAATATGGGAGGAGTCTCTGGACTGTGGGAGCACTCTGTTCTGCAGTAGTCTTTTTCTAATAGTCTGAATGTTTGCTTATGGTCGGTCTTTGGTTGAATCAGCGGATTCCTAGTTGGTGGCAAGGTGGGATTTTATGGGTGTTTATTTGTTATAATCAATTAGTGTCATGCATGCATGCATGCATGTGTGTTTGTGGTGTGTGTGTGTAGGATAGAGAACAATTTTTTGGAGTCAGTTCTTTCCTTCTGCTGTTATGTGGTTTTTGGGAATCAAGCTCAGATTATCAGTACCTTACTTGTTGAACCATCTTGCTGGTCCAATATTAATCTTTTCTATTGTTCATACTTTCCTGTTGGTGGAGGCTGCTCATTTGTTTCCCGGTCACCCAGATACAAAATAATCACACAGAAACTGTATTATTGCAACACTGCTTGGCCTGTTAGCTCACACATCTTATTGACTAGCTCTTATTTCTTAAATTAACCCATTTTTAGTAACCTGTGTATCACTATATGGTTGTGGCCTACTGGTAAGGTTTTGTCTGGTGTCCAGGGTCTGTCTCCTGTGGTGGCTACATGGCTTCTCTCTGATTCTGCCTTCTCTCTCTCTCTCTCTCTCTCTCTCTCTCTCTCTCTCTCTCTCTCTCTCTCTCTCTTTCTCTCTCCTTCTCTCTCTCTCTATATGTGTGTGTGTGTGTATGTGTGTATGTGTGTGTGTGTGTATTGTCACATGGTCGTTGTGGCCTACTGGTAAGGTTCCGTCCAGCATCCGGCATCTGTCTCCTGCAGCGCTGGCCCACATTTGGTGAGTTGGTACCCCATCCTGCCAGTTGTGATGTCCTTTAGTCACGCCTGCACACTGTTGGTGGATCCTTCTGATTTCTGGCATCGTGAAGTGTTCTAGACTTACTTTATGCAGATCTGGACCCAGCTGGTTTTTTTCTGCCAGTGAACTAAAATGTTTCAATCAAGATCTGGGTGTTTTGTTGTGCGTTTGTTTGTTTTAAAAATTTATGAAAGCTAGGACAAGTTCATTAAAAATTTGTTTGGATCTTCCATCACCCTCTGGCTTTGGGTGTTTAGATTCTGGTAGGAAAAGATGAAGGAGAAGGCCATACAGAGCAGAGGTGGTAGAAGGATGCTTTAAGACACATGGGCAGTGCCAAAGATCAATTGAGAGCTCATTGGAATTCTGCCCAGGATGTGACTAGAGAGCCCGAGAAAATGCTTTCTACTTGTTTTCCAGACTTATTGAAAATTGATCCCCCCCTTTTAAATCCAATAGCAGCAAGAAGATGTTTCCTCTGCGTGTCTCACATGATGATTCTGTTTTTTTTTTAATTAATTTATTTTTATTTTATGAGCATGGATGTTTTGTCTGCATGCATGTCTGTGTGAGGGTGTTGGATCCACCGAAAGTGGAGTCACAGACAGTTATGAGCTGCCATGTGGGTGCTGGGGATTGAACCTGGGTCCTCCAGAAAAGCAACCAGCACCCTTAAACACTGAGACATCTTTCTAGCCCCCACATGATGACTCTTATAGCCATGGGGCATTCAGTTTCCATACCAAGAATTCTGTACTTTCAGCAAATTTCAGGTCTGCAGAGATAGATGCATGCTTCCATGCCTCTTCTTCAAAAATAAAAGGTTTTAGCTTTTGTTTTGAACACTCATGGTAAGATTGAGTCTGTGGATTTGCTTGTTGACAGTAGGATTTGATCATTTGTCACCAAAGATGCATATGTGCAGTATTTTAGACAGAAACTATTGAAATAGTGAAGCCAGGAACTTCAGAATTATTTCCCAAGGCAATTGGCATGCCTTTGTTATGAAAACTTCTCTGAGGAAAACCTTGATCTTGAACAGACTGATTTTTCTGGAACTCAATTTTTCCTCTGAACTTCTTTTAAAAATGTAATAGCATAACCAAAATGTGTGTTTTATCTCTTCTGTTTTTAAACATAAACTAAACATGAAGTTTTTGATTTAAATTTTTTTTTAAATTTTAACACAGGCTAAACATGAAGCCAGTAATTTGACAGGGGAACCACTGATTATACATTTAAAAACAAAAGTAATTCTGAAATATGAGGTTTTTGTTTTTATCTGTGCTAGCATCTTGGGAAGTTATAAGACAAAGAAGACTTGCTCTATACTTTGTGTAGCAAGGACATGACGATTAATTACTTATGCATCTGTCAAAATGCTCTGTAAGTTTCCAAAACCCCCAAACATAATGAGTAGCTTTAAAGATACTTTAAAATTTAAAAATTTATTCTTTGACAATTTCGAGCATGCACTTTGAGACATTCTCTCCCAGGGGCCCGTTCTGGACCCTGTCTTCCCATGTGCCTCTTCTCCTTTGATGTCTTTCTTCGTTAAAGACCCATCCAAGTGTATGCAGAGTTGCTTGCAATGATTGTGGGTGTAAGCTTGTTTACTAGAGCGTGGGCAACTTACTGGTAGCAACCTTACTGAAGAAAAATGACCCCCTCCCTTTCTCCAGTAGCTTCTTAGCTAGGGGTGTGGCCTCGTGAGCCTACTCTCTGTCTATTTTGACTGGCTTTGTCTGTGCAGGTGACCTAAGCACTGCTTTCCTGAGTGCATGGCCAGCCCTGTCCAGTGCACTCCCCCCCTTCCATGCCCCCACAGCTCTTTCACCTTGCTCCTTCTTACATGAAGGCATTCCCTGAACCTTGAGGCCTTGTGTAGTTACTACTTTTTTGTCCTCAGCACTTTCTTGAGGAAAAAGAGTCACTGTGAAGTGAATGTCTGGTACCAGGTAGTTCTTGCAGGGTCAGGGAAGAGATGCTCTAAGCACAGGTGAGTGAACTCATCAGAGGTGTGGCGAATACTCCAAACTGACCCTTAGCTTCATTGCATTTTCAATGCCTAGTTCTCTGGTGAGGTCATTGTGTGAAATTAAGTTTACATAGTCCTGGTCTTTTGGTGGTGGTGCACACCTTTAATCCCAGCATCTGAGGAACTGAAGCTAGGGGGTCTTGAGTTCAAGATGCGATATTTCAAAATTCTTGTTGAGAGAAGTTCAGTATAGCCAAGTTTCTGGAAGGTCATAACGACTGACCTCCCTTTCTCATAGCTCCCTGAGTTAGGCTTGCCGCCATCCATCCATCCTTGCCTTTGTCTAATCTTGATCTTATTTGAAGACAGAACACAATGTCTTTATTTAGGACGAAATTCCGGGCCCTCGCACAGCTTGGATACAGTAATATACAAGCTGAAAAAGAATTTTTCATCTCGACTTTACTGAGTCCCTGACTGTCGGAGCCAGTAAAAGCAGATTATGGTTTGGCCTCTGCCATTGCCTTATGTACTTTAAACATCCCTGTTGGGACCATATTTGACCTTGACTGTGAAGAAGAAAATGCTTGCAAAGGTCGGGGCTCCCAGCTGGGCCATTACATGGCTCTCCATGACAGGGAAGCTCTCCGTGTGCCTTATAAGACCTTGGCCGCACTCAGGAATGATGTTAAAAAGGGAGAATTTCCCCCACCCCATGCAGACTGAAGAAAAGTCGTCTTGTTCCGGCCTTGCTCTCTGAAGCCAGCAGGTTTTCAAATATGATTTTTTTTCCTTCTAATTTTTTTTTCTAGGCATAAACACTTTTAAGCAACACGGGACAGTTTTTGAGTGTGTTTTTTGTTGCTTGCGTTTCCTTAAGGTGTTTTCCCACTTTAGTAAATGTCTTACACATTAAAATAGACTTCGACTATTTTATGTGTGTGCTTAATTTTTTTAACTTTAACTTTGTTTAAAGTATTACTTTAAAACTTCTTTGTATATATCCTTTGTGTGTGTTGAAAACTTTAAAAGTATGTATTGACTTTTAAGGACTGAAAACTTTTCCTTTCTAGCAATTACAGTTGAGCGCTCCTGCCAGCCAGAGCCTGTAATGCCGTTGTTGTGTTGGTCTGTTCACAGTGGTGCTTTGACCCCTCTGTCTATCCGAACACTGTAAGGGAATTTCTCATAAGTAAAATGTGCCGCATAACTGACCTTAACGTGTTCTTAGTTGCTATGAACATTGGAAATTGAAATCCTTAAGAGGCTGGGATTAAAGGTGTGCACCACTACCGAAAGACCAGGACGTCCCCCTGTACCCATCTTGGTAGAATTGCTGTGCTATAAAGACACATAGAAGACAATCTGGTATAAGAATCAACAATATATAAATGTTGACTCTAATGCTGACAGTAGTAAAAATGATGCTGCGGTTGCTGTTTATGGAGTCGGCTGCTGTTGAGTTATTGCTGCTTACTGTAGTGACACTGATTGTCTCTGTTATCCACTGATTTCTCAGTGTCTGCGGCTTATACATGTCTCAGTTCATCTAATGCAAGGTGAGAATGGGGTGCCTAAGAAGGGCACAGACTTTAGGTTGTAGGTTACTCATGGCTTCTGCCTTATCGACTCATTATATTGTACCAATGAATTATTACCAGTGTATCCCCTGGTACAGTTGGTGGGGAGCTAACTTACATGCTAAGTGAGTGTAAATGTTTTCCATTTGTTTAATGTATGTGTGTGTATGTATATGTGTGCGTGTATGTATGTGTGTGTGTGTGTGTGTGTGTGTGTGTGTGCACGTGCGTGCGTGGCATACCTGTGGAGGTCAGAGGGCAAGTTGTGGAGGCTGTTTCTCCTCTCCACATGCACCGTGGGGAATGACCTCAGGCCATCAGGCATGGTGTCAAGCATCCTGACCCACTGAGCTATCTCACTGGCCCTGAGTGAGGTTATTAATCATACAGAAGTTTTGTGTTTTCTGTTTTCATAGAAACCGCTCAGGACTGCCGGTTTCACACCTGTAGAAAGGATGTGTGCTTAAATGCACACACTGAAAGCATATTTAGAAGGCGTTCATCGTTTTCTGCAGGTTGTTACCGTTCACTGCTGTCTGCTGCCGTCTGTATTCGTGAGACACTCATGTTGGAAGGGGGTTGCTGGCAGTGTGATTTCAGATGATCTTCTCTCGTGTCCTAAACACAGTATGGCTAGACGAGCAGATCCCCGAGAAAGACATTTGTTAGCGTGATCCGTTGCCAGGAAGCCTTGAGAGCTGCTGCTTAAGGAATCTTAATAAGATGACAGATCAGAATGCCACCTAGACTTCGAAAGCCTCGTTAGTATAATGCGACCAGAATCAGCCTGCACATCTCACGGTTTAGGAATCCCAATGAAATGTTCGTTTCAATTATGTAGAAACACTCTGGAAAGCAACAGGGCATTTTGATATTTAATTTCTAATCTGACTTTGAATTTATAATTTTTCTGCCCCTACACGATTTCCTGACCTTTTTGGGTGATCACTATTAATTAATGGACTTCGTGGGAAGTCAGAGCTGGCCTTCCGAGTTTTGTAACAAAGAGCTGGAAAAAGCAAAGTCATTTTGAATATGCATTTTTAAGTTCTATACTACTTCTCTCAGAAGGAATCCAGTGGGCCTGTGGCTTTTCTGTCTTAATTCATGACATAGTAAATTTCATTGACTTTTATGGAGTTTTGGTTGGAGGGAACTATGGAGACTTCTATACAGAGTGATTAGGATCTAGACTTTCTGAATTTAATTTCTTTTGTGTCTTATAGACATGCATGCACATGTACCAATACATGGATATGTGATATATGTGTGCTACTGTAGGTGTGTACAGATCAGAGGACAGCTTGGGGACATTGGTTCTCTTCATCTTTTTGACTATGTGATCCAGGGACTGAGCTCAGATTCTCAGGTTTCCCCTGCAATAGTTTGTACTAGCTGAGCCATCTTGCCAGATACCTATATGAATGCTTTTGTTCACAACTGTCTGTAATTTCAGAAGATCCAACTTCTCCTCTGGTTTCTGCAGGCACTGGCACACGGGTCATATGCATAAATAAAAAAAACCTTTTAAAAAGAGGAAATCATGCCATATATTTTATTATGTTTAGTACAGATTTAATTATTATTAAATTGTATATTGTTTTAAGTAATAATAATGTAGGACTCTTAGTTATGAGGTTTATTTAAATATTAGTTTTAAAATATATCCACATATATGCACACATATACTGTATGTATACACGGATGTAATTTCTAATTCAAATTCTTTTCAAATTTCTAAATACAAACCCATCAGGAAACAAGAACTTTGAAAAATTTTCACCAAAATTAGTTTTTGTTATATTGAAATATCTGCAGTAGTGAAATATTGTTGGTGGAAATACAAATATATAAGAATTTATTTTGTTGAATATTGTCTTACAATTACATATTAACTTTAAAGGAAACCCTTATTGTTGTATTTTTTTTCTATCATGGAAGAATATTTGAAAGAGGGTTGTGTTGAAAGGCCCCAGTCCACTTGCAGAAACTGAACGGCAGGACAAAAGATGAGTCTTCTGGCTTTGGGGACCAGGCCTTGGCAGTGGCGTTTTGTCAGAAGGCAGTGTCCTTGGAAATGATCTACTACACCGTCTCTCAAACAACTCAGCATTTCTTTAAAATCTAATACAGTCTCTTGTGAAATAATTTTCCTTCCCTTATTCCAAAATATCCCCCTTTGGGATGCATCATGGTATTGTTGTGAGAGTTCTGTTTCCATTTGGTAGAGCAAGGTGTCTGTGGACTTTGGTGTACAGGGGCAAGCTAAAGACATCCGTTGTGGTACTGCAGAGGCGGTATCAAAAGATCCCTTAGTGCTAAGCTTGGTGACATGAAGGAGTTTGTGCGTGTGTGGCAGCCTGTTCACAGCTACACGAAGGATTGTGTGCATGTGTGGCAGCTTGTTCACAGTTACATGAAGGATTGTGTGCATGTGTGGCAGCCTGTTCACAGTTACACGAAGGAGTGTG
>NW_026067949.1:23287651-23482472 GCF_014885135.2 Alexandromys fortis | reverse complement strand
TTTTTTTTTTTTTTTGATTTTTTGAGACAGGGTTTTACCTGTAGACCAGGCTGGCCTCAAACTCTCAGAGACCCGCCTGTCTCTGCCTCCCATGTGCTGGGATTAAAGACAGGCACCACCACCACCTGGCTTTGTGAAGGATTTTTAAAGATACTTTTATTTATTTATTTATTTATTTGTGTGTGTATGGATGGGATGGGGTGGGAAATGCTTGTGTCGTGGGAAGCACATGGAGTCCAGAGCACAGCTTCTGAGAACTGGTTTTCTCCTTCCACTGTGTGTGTCTCAGGGATTGAACAGAGGTCGGTAGACTTGGTGGCAGACGTCTTTACCCACTAAGCCATCTTGCTCGCCCACAGATCTGTTTTCAAAGTCTTCCTTGTTAGTTGAGCATGCCTGTAATCATGGCACTTCATTGGTGGCTGAGTCAAGAGGTCTGGGAGTGAAGCCAAGCCTGGGCTATGTAGACCAACCCTGAGTCCAGGAAACAAAAGAACAACAAACCCAAATCAGAAGGTCATCTTGCTTTGAGTATTTGATTTAATTATTTGACAGAAAGAGCCTGTCTTGGTGACAGATGGAGACATGCTCAAAAATTAGCCACGGGCTCTTTAAAAAGAGAGAAAACAAAGAAAACAGAGTTGTTCTGTCATTCTCCTTCAAACATATATTTCTATTTTTGTGTTAGCAGTAGTAGCACAGTGTGTGCTCCACACTGTCTGAGAAGCCATGTTTTCCACGAAGCTCCAAACAGTGTCCATCTCAATGAACATTAACTGTGGCATCACTTTCAGGGAAAGCGAGACGGTTGGATCTCAGCCTATCTGTACCTGAAAGCTGCCCTGGCCTTCAGAAAGAAGCGTACCTCTTGGAGATGTGAACTTCTGGAGAGCAGGATTTGTACTCTAAAATCTCTGCGGTGTTTACAGTAACCAGACATAGTCTCACCAGGAGTCTTGTGGGAATAAGTGTGCGATCAGACTTCTGTCACTGTCTGGCCTATCCTGTGTCTGTTTCTTTTACATCTTCTGTGGTCCCTTCATCATAAGATGAAGGGTCGTGTACTTTTGCTTGGTTACCCCAAGCACTCTTTCTGAGCCTGCTGGAATCCTACCTTGTATTTCTCTCTGCAAACACACCGGGTATCTGAGATAAAGGGATGGCACCAAGGGAGCGTTTGGGGGATGTCGGGCTCTCACTTTCCTACAGAGCAACTTGGAATCAGCTCTAAGTAGAGAGGTGAAGGTTGACCCTGTGTGGCATCTCAAATTTTAATCAATTTGTAAGCAAATACTTGTTAATACACTATTAACATGTGTTTAGCATGTACCACCTGACAAGGAGCACACAGGATGCTCTTCAGTGAGACATTCAGCTACAAAGCAAGTGCTGTTCCTTGACTCATACCTTCAGCACCCAGCCAGAAATAGAACACGTCTGCTCTTTAAACTCTTATCTCCGTTGATAGTCTCTTAAGCCTTTTGTGTTTGCTGCTACTGCTTATTAAGTTAAATCAGCAACCTGGGGAGGTAATTTAAACAATGAATTGATAAACTTAGTGCAACAAATGAATAAACACGTCTATTTATGAGTATATATAAAATGTTTCTTCTAGTAGGATTGACCTTTGTTCCTGCGACTCAGGCTATAGGTCTAGGTCTCTGCACCTGGTTCGTTGGGATTTTAGTGGGAACATGAGCCTTACGCTTGTGGTTCGAGATGGGAACCACTCTCACATACCAATCAACAGGCTGTGGTCGCTAGCTTCTAGTCTGTGCTCTAGCAGTGTGCTTACCATGCCCGACCTGGGATGACCCTTTTGCTCTTTCTAAGCCTATGTTTGCATGGTCATATAGCTGCCGTGTCTCCCCCCAGCACAGCACAGCGCAAGGCCAAGTTCAAGACTCTGCTATGTGCTCTGAATCCCCTGGGAGCTCTGAATCCCCTGGGAGCTCTGAATCCCCTGGGAGCTCTGAATCCCCTAGAGATGGCTTTTAAGAGAATGGAAAATGCGTGGTGCTCAGTGTTGTCTGCTCAGTGTTGTCTCGGGGCTTTGGTAAACTCGTGTTTTTTTTTTTGTTTTTTGTTTTTTGTTTTTAATCTGCCAAGGGAGTGGCAGTGAGCCTGGCAGGAAAGGGGGAGCACTAGCCTGTCTGTGCTGCTGTCCTGGGAGGGACTTTATCAGGCAAGCTCTTTGAGCTCAGGTGTTTTGGAAATAGAAGGCAAGGAGCTTCTTATTCCCACGGTCATTGTGGGCCCAAAGGAGAGAGAGAGAGCGGACCAGTGGGGCTCAGAGACCATGTCTGTTCCTCCACCACAGCAGTGCCCTGTGTCAAATCAAGCAAACAGTAGCTGGTATCAAATTTCAGATACAATGATATTTCTCCATTTTGAGATTTTTTTTTTTTTTTACTATAAGACTGTTGGACAAACCAGCACCATTGGGTTGACTCACAGTTTGTGACAGTTTAATCTTGCCTTTTTAAGGCAAAAAGCAAAACAAACAAACAAACAAACAAACCAAAACCAAACAATCAACTTGTCCCGTGTATCACTGACTGAGAAAAGCGAGTTCCGACCTCCAGCACCCTTGTAGAACAGGTGTGGTGGTGAAGGTCTCCTTAGCCCTGAGAGAATGGCCACAGGTAGCCCTGAACTAGCTGGTCATTCTTGCCAATCAGTGAGCTCAGATGCAGTTGAGACCCTGTCTGAGTGGTAAGTGGTAGAGGGGGACCCTTAAAGTTGAATTTTGCATGCTCAACATACACACACACCCCCACACACCCACACAAACACACACACACAGACAGACAGACACACGCATACACATAAAGACAGACAGACACACACACAAAAAAAGAATGTCAACACTTGAGAACTATAAAAAACAATTTTAGGTTGCTTTTTTTCCTCTAATGCATGATTCCTTCGGAAAAAAAATAAGAAAGAAAAAAAAGAAAATAGCTCCAGTCTGCCGTAACTGGGTAATCCTTTAATGCTTCAATAAAGGAAATAAGATTGGCTTGTACACCTCTCTCCCATCTTCTGAGCTAATTGTGTCTTCCTGCACTTGAAGGCAGATGTTAAAGGATTCCTTTGATGCTGAGCAGCAGGCGGACTTCAGTTGTGCCTTGTTTGCCCTTGATGCATAGCTGTTGCTTGAGTGAACTTTGGCTTTGGCAAATTAGATCTTGGTAGTTATGTTTTTTATCTGGAGCTGCAGAATAGAATGGCGGATGATTTCCACTCAGCAAGGTTTCCTGTGTGACTCTACATAAGTTGTTTTCAGATCTCGCGAGTCCTACAGAGCCCTGCAAACTGTACCTTTATTGATAAGAAAACCAATGTATAGACTGTGGTTAGAAAACACACTTAATGTTACATTGTTAGTAAGTGTCCAGGGATTTTATTTGGGATTTTGACTGGGCTCTAGTAGTTATTATATTAGGGCTGCCTTTGTGTGTGTATTCATGTGTGTGTGCCTGTGCAGGTTTGTGTGTGTGTGTGTGGTGTGTGTGGATTCTAAACTTTGGTCCTAGTACTTACATCTAAATGTTTTACCCTTTGAACTGCCTCCCCAACTGGGCATGTCTTTAGAGATCCAGTATTAAGTGGAGGTAAAGATCTTGATGAATTAGGGGTAAGGAAAGACCCTAGTTAGCCATAAGCCCCTCAGTTATCATTTATTCAGCAGATATACATTGGATTGGTGTTTGGAGCTAGATACTCTGCAGGCTGCTGACAATTCACTGGTAAGGAAGGCTTACAGTTCGTTTTTCACCAGATCTATGGGGAAAGAGGAGTTGAGGGTGGCAGCAAACAAACCAGAAAGGAAACATGGGCGCACATGGCATGTGATGGTGGACTTTATACTCACCAACCATGCCCATGGCAGGCAGGGCAGCGATCAGCTGGGTCTCCTGGAAACACCATTGGCTTTCAGTGCTCCAGAGGGACTGTAGCTTTCCTCTGCCTTCTACAGTGGCTCCTCTGATTTTCTACCCATGCAGGAGCTCCTCAGCTCCCCCAAAGAGACAGCACACTCTTTATTCTAGTCCCCCAGGTTCTGTGTGAAGGGTACTGTGTGGTTTCTTTGTGTGCAGGCTGACCACGCGGGCCATTTTCTGCTGTGCTCCTAGCTATACTTGTCCTTCTGATAGGATTTTTGAGCCTGCTTTAGAGGATAAGTTAAATGGCTCCTTACGAATCAGGCTTGTGTAGTGTCCTGTATCCTAAAATCTTTATGGCACTCGACAATTAACATAATGTGAGTGTATTGCCAGCACAGTGACCTCGGACTAGTGTCTGATATCATATAACAAGCAGGGGGGAAAAGAAAATGCACAGAGCTAAGAGGGTCAGATGTGGGAGAAGCAGTTGTTTGAAACAGCATTGTAATTGCCGTTGGTTGCTGGCAGAGCCATCAAGAAAGGGCATCTAAAGGTTACCAGGGATGGGGGGGGGTCATGTGTAGGGACTCAGACACCCTCCTAGAAAGCCCGGTTGCCGGTTTTGATTTAATTCCAGTGTCTCCACACCAGGAGTGATTTAATGCAGATGCATTTCAAAGTAGAACATTTGAAAATTATTTTTTTTAGAACAAAGCTTTTGTCAGGTTCAAAGAAATGACCGGAGGGAAAGTAGTTAAATTTAAAAATTCCTCCCAATTCTTATGTTGAATTGTATCTTTTGTTGGGGTTTGTGTCGACATTAATCCCGTGAACCGGGTGGTGACTCCGCAAGCTTTAATAGAATGTCTGCTGGGGTTTTTCCTCCTAGTAAATCTGCGTGAATTGGCCTTATAGTTCACATACACGACCGAGAGCCTTTTGTGTTTAGGCCATGCTTCATGAAAATTCAATATAAGGGCTAGAGAGATGAATCAGTGGTTGTACGATCAGTGGCTGTTCTTCCAGAGGACCCAGGTTCGATTCCCAGCAGTCACATGGTGGCTCACTACCATCTGTGATCTAGTTCCAGGGAAGTACATGAATTCTGTGGGTTCTACATGTATGGGATACACAGACATACATACAAGCATACACTCATACATATAATATTAAAATAAACCTTTTTTTAAACATTGCAACGTAAGATTTTTATGTTGGATCAAACATGCTTTTGATCAGTGCTTTCCATCTTAATAATTTACAATACAGTGATATATTTATCTTCTAGGTTCTATACATACTTGTTCCCTGTATTGCCTTTTAATGGAGATTAGACTTCTGTAGTAGGGCTGTGGTGGTTTGAAAGAAAATGGCCCCCAGAGGGAATGGAACTATTAGGAGGTGTGGACTTGTTGGAGTAGGCATAGCTTTGTTGGAGGAAGCGTGCCACTATGGGAGTGGCCTTTGCTGGAGAGGTTGTGGAATAAGGGCTACACTCATCCATTGCTGGTGGGAATGCAAACTTGTGCAACCACTTTGGAAATCAGTGTGGCGGTTTCTCAGGTCTTTGAAGTCTGTTTTGTCAAGCCTCACTCATGTGATTGCCAGTTGAGTTTCTGCTGCCTTCTGGTCAGGGTGGAGCACTCTCAGCTCCAGCACCACATCCGGCTGCGCACCTCCATCCTCCCTATCATGATGATAATGGTCTGAACCTCTGAAACTGTAAGCCAGCCAGACCAATTAAATGTTTCCTTTAAGAGTCATGGTCATGGTTTCTCTTCCAGCAATAGAAACCCTTCTTAAGACAAAGGGACAGTATCTAGACAATCCTGAAAGGCTGATAGTCTTAAACCAAGTTTTTACTCAGCCCCTGGCTGTCTGGGAAAGGCTCTTTCCTTCTCCCTAGCCTGTGCTTTCTGCCTGTACTTTCTGCCTGTGCTTTCTAGCCTGTACTTTCTAGCCTGTACTTTCTGCCTGTACAATGGAAACACTGAGTGTCTGCAGCACAGATCATTGATAATCTGCTTCTTCATTTCCGACTCTGGGATTAAATCACATACAGTATTCTACCAGGCCCAGGGTGGAGAGATACATGATTGTTGGAAAAGTGAGATTCGGAATCCCTAGCAGCCAGTGTCTAGCAATCTGAATGGGTGCTGGCTGTCAACAATTTTGAATGGTCAGAATGCCCCAGCACCCTCCCAGTTGAATGTCAGCCTGTGTTGTCAGTGGCTAGCATTCTGTTTAGCCTATGATTCTTTGCAGGGAAGCCCATGGCATTTCCCGGCTAAGTGAAAGCCTGTTTTCTGCGATGATTGGGAAAGGAAAACACCTTTGTATGCTGAAGTAGGTCTGGCCCCTGTGCTCGACTTCTATCCCAAAGGGTCTCTCTTCCTTTGGGGACCACGCTCATCATGTTGCCATGCATTTCCATTTTCCTATTCTAGTTCTTACCTGGAAACAAGTCTTTACCCATAGAAGGTAGAAGTTATGTTTTATGACTATTAACTAAGCTTTGCGAGTCTAAAATTGCAGACCCAGATGCAGTGGGTTCTTAGGTGGCATTACAAGATCCTATACTTATTGATTTCTGGGCCAGGCCCCAAACCCTACCTACGGAAGTGACTGTAACCAGATGTAGAATCTAGACAGAAAAGCCCTTAAGACCCTGAAGAGCAGGGAGGGGGCTTCCATCTTTCTTTTTTGAATTGTTTCCTTGCTGGCTCCTATTTCTTACCTCGTCCTTGGATGACTGACGGTAGGAACGTCATCTCTCACGTGGAAGATCCCATTGCCTTCTGTGTGGAGGGAATAGCAACAGCCGTAGCTGTCAACAGTCGGGTATGAATGCAGATGCTTCCCACATGTGACCGTGTCCTAGGACGGCGGTGAATGGATTCAGTCATCTTGGACAGATACAGCTTTTACTAGTCTTCAAAGAACCGTTTTATTGATTTTCCTGCTAGGAGGTGAAGGTGGTACCCTCAGGCTGGTATTGAGGAGGATGGGAAGCATAGAAAATGGCTATCTTGTCCTGGTTTTGCCATCTGCTTACATGCCTGGTAAGCATACAGTTTGTAAAATGTAGGGAGTGTATGTAGAGTTTTCAGTTTCTGCAAGAAGCATTGGGGTTTTGAATAGGGATTGCATTGAATTCACGTATCTTTTGGGTAGTACTGACATGTAACCAATATTAAGTCTTCTAATCTATGAACATGGGATGACTTTGCATTCATTTAGCTTATCCTTAATTTCTTTTGACTATGTAGTAGTTAGTGGTTTTTAGAGTTCAGGTATCAATTATTATTTGTCATTATATAGAAATACAACTGATTTTTTTATGTCCTTTTTATTTTATATCCTACAATTTTGCTAAATGCATTCATTCTAACTTTTGGGGTGTGCGTGCACATGCATGTGCTTGTGTGCATGTGTGTAAATCTTTTGGATTTTCTACATGTAAGATAGTATATACAAAGAGGGTAAAAATACTACTCAAATATCTTGATTGAGGAAACCATTATGGGGTTATCAAGAAACCTGACACTAGGGAAATCCCAGGAATCCACAAGGACGACCCCAGCTAAGACCCTAAACAGTAATGGAGAGGGTGCCCGAACTGACCTTCCCCTGTAATCAAATTGATGATTACCTTAATTGTCATCATAGAAACTTCCTCCAACAACTAATGGAAGCAGATTCAGAGATCCACAGCTAGCCCTGGGGCCGAGCTCCCAGAATCCAGCTGAAGAGAGGGAGGAGTGAGACTGTGAGCAAAGGGGTCAAGACCATGATGGGATTACCCTCAGAAACAGTTGACCTGAGCTGGTGGGGGAGCTCACTGACTCTGGACTGACAGCGGGAGAAGCTGCATAGGACCACTCTAGGCCCTCTGAATGTGGTGACAATCGTGTGACTGGAGCAGTCTGTGGGGCCACTGGCGGTGAGACCAGGATTTATCGCTAGTGCTTGAACTGGCTTTTGGAGTCCATTCTCTTTGAAGGGACACCTTGCTCAGCCTAGATGTAGGGAGGAGGGCATTGGTCCTGCCTCAAAGTGATGTGCCAGGCTTTACTGGGAGGCCTCACCCTCTCTGAGAAGTGAATGGGGGGGTGGCGTGGGGGTGGGTTGAGGATAGCAGGAGGAGGGGAGGGAGAGGGAACTGGGATTGGTGTGTAAAATGAGAAAAGCTTATTTAAAAAGATAGGCAAAAGAGATCTGAAACAATAAAAAACAAAACCACTAAATAAGAAAAAAAAGAATACTAAAACTGGGTTGTTTTCATTTGTTTTTCTTGCATGGTGACTTTGTCTGAGACAGGCAGATATTTTGAAAGACATGATTAGAATAATGTTGTTATTGTCTTCCTGAGCATAGAAGAAGCGTTTCCAGTCACGTATCATCAAATATGATGTGAACTGTTTGCTATTCATATATGTTTCTATTATGCTGAAATTGTTTTCCTTCTGTGCCAAGCTCATTGAATATTTTTATCATGAAAGCATTGAATTTGTCAAATGCTTACTCTGCATCAATCAAGATGATCGATGTTTTTCTTTTTTTTTGTTAATGTATGGTATATTACATTAATTGATATACTTTAATTGATAATTTGTATATTGAACTATCCTTGCATTCCAGAAATTAATCTATCATCCTCATGGTATATATTCCATTAAAAATACTATTGAAGTTGGCCTACTATTTTGTTGAGGCTGTTTTGCATTGATATTTATAGAGGGGCTGGGAAATGTGTGTTTCAGTAATACAGTGTCTGCTTTACATGCACAAAGTCCTGGGGTTAGTCCCCATACATACATACATACATACATACTTAGATATCTATATGCATATGTTTATAAAAGGTAATCCAGATAATGTTCTTCCTGTAGAGTAAATTTGGAAGTGGAAAGGCTAATTCAAAATGAGTTTCATATTTTCTCTCACCCCAGTTAGAAAACTGTCATCAGAAAACAAAATAAACAAAATAATGTATGTTGCTGAGGACATCGGGAATGCTATGGTTTTAATCCAGCGTTGGTGAGAGTAAATTGGTGTGGTGCCGACTGTAGAAATTAATATGGAGGTTCCTCAGAAAAAAAATTAAAATTAGAGATAACATATGACCCAGCTGGTCGACCCCTGGGCACATAGTTAAAGTGTTCCACAGAGATAGTTGAACATCTGTGGTTATTGTGGTTCTATTCATGATATCAAGGAAGCAGAATTACTGTAGAGTCTCTGCAACAGATGAATGGTGGAACATATACATACTGGAATTTAATCAAGCCACAAAGAGCAGTTACAGGACAATGGGTCTAGTCCAAATCATTATTGGACTGAGAAAGACACCTGCCGCCTTCTCTCATATGTGGATCTTTGATTTTAATTTTTACATATGATGATGTGACTGTGGCTACTGGTCGTGAGGCTAAAATGAGGACCGCAAGTGAAGGAGAAGAGGTTTTGAGGATGCGGGGTGGGGTGATACAGCACAGGCGACACGAAGGGGGAAAGACGACTCCTCCTGGTGGGAGAGTACCAAGGGCATGGGGAAACAGTAGAGGATGTTCAACCAAAGGTGTATGTGAAAAAGCCTAATGAAACCCATTACTTTATATACTAACTTAAAAAAAAAACCATTTGAAAACACGCAGGGGAGCCGGGGAAAGATAGCTCAGCTGGTGAGGTGACTGCTGCGCAAGTCTGATGGCCGCATCTGGTTCCTGAATACCCACACAGGGCCTGCTGTAGCAGCAGTGTCTGTAGCTGGAGGGGACTAAAGCATTCCCAGAGCGGGTCAGCCAGTGTACCCAGTCAGCGTGCTCCAGCTGTTGGGAGAGGCCTTGTCTCCACAGATCGGTGGTCTAGAAAGACACCAGCATTGACTTCTAGTCTTCATACACATGCCCACACGCACACACACACACACACACACACACACACACACACACACATTCAGACAGACACAATAGGAGTACAGCATTAACTCATTTGGACAATTGGGGAGTGAAACTGTCTAGTGACCATTAGATAGAAGTCACAGCACAGGGAATATATGGTAAAAATGGCCTGGCAGTTGATGGCATTTGAAGTAGGATTTATATCACCATCCAAAATGAACACCCCCCGTCCTCCGTCCCCATGAATGATTTTTTAGCCTGACTGCTGTGACTGAGAGATTGATTTCTTGGCAAATCTTTCTGGAAAACACCGCAGTAAAGAAACTTGGATGTGTTCGCCAAATTTCTCATTTATTCTGTAAACTGTCTTTATAGAATGTGTGTGGTGTAGTACAGCCAGCAGAACTGAGCTGTTCTTTGTCACGAAGGGCTTCCTCAGTTTCCAGAGACAAATGGTCACCACACGGAGACATTTTCTTTCACCATGTTCTCATTTCTATTAGTGTTATGATGGCATCTGACTCTTTTATGCAGCCCTTTTGGTCCCATCACCAGTTTATTCTGAGATGTCTCTCTCCGCGTCTAGCTTGGTCTGCAGTCTGTGTGTGGTTAGCCTAAGACATGTGCAGATACATTGCCTGGGTTCAGCATCCTCATCTCGGAGCTGAAGATGCTTCTGTGCCCTGTGTAGATGGATGCCTCAGCTTTTCAGCTGAGAATAAATCTCGGGATGCCTTGGTTTGCAGTTTTCATTGTCGTGTAGTTCTTGACCACTCGTTCCAGACTGCCTCATTTCACAGAAAACCAAGTCTAAGCAGAAAAGCAAAGAAAATTGCACCTCCTCGCCCACCGCTCCCCTGCCCTTCACAACTGGATTCATGAGTGTGAAGGCTCAGCTAGCAGGGAGCAGTGACTGTTCCCATTGGATGCCAATTAGCGTGCTTCTGGTACAGTCAATTAGAGGGTTAGAACCTGGAGTGTGGTGATGATGGAGGAGAAGAAGGCAAAGAATAGGAGAGCCAATGAAGAACAGCCTTAACTTACAGCATGCCAGAAGAAGTTTCATTTGTGTGTTAAACGTGAGCTTTCCCCTTGGTCATCTGTTCTGCTCTGGAATTGTAAGAACACAGACATTTCCTCTTTCCCTTCAGACCATTGCCACTGTCTACCTGTGTTTCCAGGGCAGTACAGCAATCATGCTTGTCACCTGGAAGCGATGAAGACTGGCTGGGTGTTGTAATAGGAACAGTGGGGCTGTGTCCCCGGCACCCCGGCCGCCTGGCTAGCTTATGCCCCGAAATAACAACACACAAACTGTATTCTTTTAAACACTGCTTGGCCCGTTATATCTAGCCTCTTCTTGTCTAACTCTCTCACCTGGACTAGCCCATTTCTAATAATATGTGTAGCTCCCCAAGGTGTGCTTACCGGGAAGATTCTAGCCTATGTCCATCCTGGGTCAGAGCTTCATCGTGTCTGCCCGGGAGAGGGGAGCATGGCGTATGAGCTCACTTCCTCTTTCTCCTAGCATTCTGTTCTGTTTACTCCACCCACCTATGTTCTAACCTATCAGGGCAAGCAGTTTCTTTATTTTTTTAACCAATGACCTTCCTCCATCAGCTGGGGGATTGCAGAAGAGAGGAACCGTATTGACATACCAGGCAGGCTCTGGATTAGAAGACTGTTCAGCCAGTTTATAGCCAAATCTGTACATTAGGCTTTGTTCTCTGTAGGGTCAGCACTACTGAACATTAGATATTGGTGTTTCTAGTTACAGCCCCACAGGGACCAGATACCCCAGGCCATCCCTGTTCCTTCAGCCCTTGATGCCCCTGGGCAGGGTGTTGCTGTTGCTCACTTCATGACAGATCCTTGCAGCTCAACCATCCTCTTCACGACTGTGGCTCTAAGTTCCTGGTTGGTGTAAGGCTGAGTCATGTGCTTATGCTTGAGTTGCAGAGGATTCTGGGAAGATGAGTATTTGGCTGTTTTTATGTTGGAAAGGGTGTGTCTTAGCAAAATTCACATGATGAGAAATTCCCTACTTATGGGAAAGGGGTTCCAGTGCTGTATAGTTCTCTCCCTTGCCCACCAGACAGACTCACTGAAAGAAGCTCCAGTCGGGCTTGGTAGATGAGGAAGTGGGTAGCAATTAAGATGCACATCCACCTGGAAGGATAACGGGTGGACTTACAACAACAAAGATGGGTTGACATGGGTTTTTATCCATGTGTGTATGTGGGCACACACAGACTGTATGCTGCATGTGTGGAGGTCAGAGGAGCTTGTCGGAATCAGTTCTCTATTAAGTAGGTTTTGGGGGGTTGAACTGAGGTTGTCAGACTTGGTAGCAAGTGTCTTTGCCCACTGTGGACTGACATGCCAGGCCACCTCACTCTTCCTGGTGCTCTGGTGTCCAAGGGCCCCTTCTGCTTTCGCTCTGTGCTAACTGACAAAAACTACAACCTTGAAGACTGGTTATGTTTGACTTCTCACCGTGTTCCCCAAAGTAATAAAATGAAATAAATTAAATTGACTTAGCAGTTTGATTACCCAGAAGGAGCTAATTAAGATTTATCTGTTTCCTTGTTTATAAACTAGACATTGAACTTTCCCATTAGTTTGTCTTTTATACTTGGGTGGTTTTATGTACTTCATTGATTTATTTCCACTCTTTTAAAAAGTGTGTGTGTGTGTGTGTGTGTGTGTGTGTACATACGTGTGTCGATGTTACATGCTACTGAATGCACAGAAACCAGCAGAGGACATCAAGTGTCCTTTTCTCTGCGTTATTTCCCTTGCGCCTGGGTCTCTCCCTGAACTTAGAGCTTACATTTTTATCCGCTGTACAGGAGGCTCCCATGCCACAGCTGTCTTCCTGTCCCCCCTCTGTCCCTCAGTTCCCCAGCACCCGGGTTATAGACACTGCCATGCCTGGCTGGAGATCTGAACTCGGGTCCTCATGCTTGCAGAGCAAACCCCAGCCCTAGAATTCCATGTTTAAGTTGCAGTAAATACAGATAGATAGCTTGCAGGTTCCTGCTCCGTTTGTCTGCATTATCATTTCAATAGTACGACTACTTTAAATTCATTTAGTTCTTCTGTTATTAGCTTCCAAATAACAAATTGATAGGTTTATATTGAAATTTCTTTTTTTTTTTTTTTTTTTTTTTTTTACAAGTTGTGGTGGTTAGCTTTAATTGTCATCTTCNTTTTTTTTTTTTACAAGTTGTGGTGGTTAGCTTTAATTGTCATCTTCATGGGATCTAGATCGCCTGTGAGGTGGTCCTCTGGTGTACTGCAGGGAGTTAACTTGATGGTGTCATCACCTTCACAGGATCTATGTCACCTGTGAGGTGGTCCTCTGGTGTACTGCAGGGAGTTAACTTGATGATGTCATCATTTTCACAGGATCTGGATTGCCTGTGAGGTGGTCCTCTGGTGTATGTACTGCGGGAGTTAACTTGATGGTGTCATCACCTTCACAGGATCTATGTCACCTGTGAGGTGGTCCTCTGTGTACTGTGGGGGTTATCTTGATGATGTCATCACCTTCATGGGATCTGGGTCACCTGCGAGGTGGTCCTCTGGAGTGTTATGGAGGTTATTATCTTGATGTGGATTGAGGTGAACTTGGCAGCAGTAGACACTGATCGTGTTGTGTTTCCTGATCACGGATGCGATGTGATCAGCTTCTCTGAGCCCGTGTCGCCTTAATCTCCCTGCCATGGTGAGCTTGAACTGTGATCTAACATAAAGTCTTTGTCAGGTATTTATCCCAGCAACAGGAAGAGGAGCTAAGATACTGTTTCACACACTAAACATTGACTTCCTCTCAAGGATGCTTTTGGTATTAAACTAACACCTGCCCTTTATTCTTCAAAGTGGTTATATATTTTCACAGACCAGCTCTGCACTGTATTATGGCTTATTTTTTTTTCTTGTGTATCATACTCGTTTCTGGTTTTGCTCTGTACTTTTTTCCTACAAACAGTGGTCCGTCTTACAGGTTTTCTGTGTTTCATTATAGGTGACATTTTTCCTGGTGTCTTCTGCTCTCTTGTTCCCTCTAAACAGTTTACCCATGAGGCCCTTTGCTCAGTGGTTTGCCTGCTTCCTTGACCCCCAAGTGAGGGTAGATAAGGGAAGTAGCATCTTCATGATTAGGGAAAGGTATTGAAACTCTGCCATTAAGATGGTTTGTAGGTGACTCTCCAGTTTACACAGCCACCCCCACCTTCCCTCCTCTGATAGCCCCCATTTCTGGTGTAGCTGTACCTTGATATTTGTACAGGTTTGCATCCAACTTCTTGACTGTTCTGATGGTAGATGTTTAAGTTTTCTCTGTCTGGGCTTTGAGGAGTCACTCATCAGGGGCCTGTTTGTTTTCTTTGTCTTCAAAATTATTTCCACTTCTTTTGTCTTCTTCCTTTCTTTGGCACCTTTTGCGTTTATTTCTGGCCCTGACTTTACGGCATTTATGAGGAACTGGAGATGCCTGCATCATTATAATCTGCCACACGTAACCTAAATCGCCAGTTAATCAGCTTTTGAGGTTCGCCACTGCTTTGGCACGTGGAGTTAGTCTCCTTCAGGTTTATTCAGAGAATGTCACCCTCACTTTCAAAATGAACTGAGTGCTGGCATCCTGACTAAGGTGGTGTATATGTAATGGGAAGAAAGTTGGTTAATGCTACAAATTCAAGTCTGTTGTGAGACCCAGCCATATGAATAATGTCACAAGCGTCATTTTTCCAACATTTTAGAATATGGCTTCTTTACCTTAGGGTTTTACAGAACGAACCAATGTCCCAGGTGTGTCAGTCTTTCTCACTTCTACTCATAGGATGACTTGAGTTGGAAGTTGGAACTCAAGTTGGAAGAAATATTGTTTCTAAGGACTACTGTCTCCAGTGTTGTGTTCTGCAAGGCTTGGGCTCCCATGAAGAACACCTCTATAGACTTATGGAAGCATGATGGGTAATCCTTCTCCATCAGTATAGTAAAATTTATTCAGAAGACATTGGTGCCAAAGGCTTCTATCATTGGGTATATAAACACAGCTTCAGGATCAGGACCAAGTATCTTCTTTCATCTAACTTTTCTCATCATCCTTAGAGACACATCTGAGCAGCAGGCTCTCTCTGTCTCTGTGTGTGTGTGTGTACCAATACGTGTGTAACACTAATAGTTTTAAAAGGTCATGAATTCAAGAGGGAGCGGGGAGACATGGAAAGAGTTTGAGTAGAGAGAGGAAACTGTGATAATGAAGTAAAATTTGGTACTCACAAAATTATAAAAAAATTTGAATAAAAAAGAGACCCTAGCAAATTCTAGGCTAGTTATCAATACACTGTTCTAAAATATTAGAAGAATGGGAATTTCTTGCAGTGTCTAATGTAATTAGGGTGCATCAAGGATTATTTGTTTTTACTGTTTTAAAAACAAAAGGGTAGTGCATTCCAATTTTAAAGGCTCTGATTCCTGCAGGGGTTGAGTATACAGCATCACGGCCTGACTTCTGACAGAGAGCTGATAGCTCCTTAAGGAAGTCTTCAGCTCCATATGGTGGGGCTAGCAGTCTTTGCTTTGAACACCTTGTGATCCCTGTTGGTGCATCAAGGTTGAGAGTGTGTGGAGGTGCTGGGAGGAAGCGTTCCTGTGTGCTGACTCCTGTTGCCATCGTGACAGACTCACTCCCGGGGCATCTGTTTTGTGGTGGAACTTCCTAGAAGTGTCTCTGCACTAAGTAATGGGCAGGAAGTACTTCTGTCCTTAAAACCAAAATAGACAGTCTCCCTCATTATCGTAGCTCACAGGCATGCAGTTTTTAATGAGATGGGCACATCCCTTGTGGTTTTCACAGATTTAATGATCAGATTATTTAATGCAGAGCTTAGGGGGAAGTGGCCATGGCAAAACAGATGATGGAGATGTTGCTGGAAGTTAAAATAACAACTTTATTCTCTTTCTGTGTTTTATTTTAAACATGTTTTTCATTTTTTATTTTTGACAATTCGTAAAGAGATTTGCTTGTCTTATTTTAGTATGTTTTGGTAGATATATACCCTTCTCATGTTTTAACATCAAAAGACTATTACCTGGGGACAAAGTAAGTCTTTACAAGAAGAGTTAGGTGTGGTATGATTCTACATAGTCCTGGCTGTCCTAGAACTCACTCTGTAGACTAGGCTGGCCTTGAACTCACCGAGAGCCACCTGCCTCTGCCTCCTGAGTGCTGGGTTAAAGGCATGTACTACCACCGCCTGGCAAGAATGGATTCTGCTGACGAAGAATAAGGGTCTAGGGTACACATAATGGTGAACTCTTTTGCAAAGACCTTGAGACCTCTTTGATAAGAATGGGTACTGTTGGCCAAGAAAAAATGCTCAGGAGTCTGGGGGATTTGAGTGAAGCCTAGCTCTCCAGATGACAAAAGATCACCAGATTATTAACTAATGCACTTCCAGTCTTCTGGGCCGAAACAGATGTAAATATTTTCCACTGAAGAGAAAAACCTGTAAGCTTAACATTCCTAGTTTCTCTAGTGCTGTTTGTAACCATGAGAACCTCTGACTCTCTAGGATAGGGTACACGAAGATGTTTCACACACTGCCTGGTAGCAGATATCTCTGTAATAGTTGCTGCAAGGGTTATTCTTAAAGAGAGAAAATGCCCATGAAGTTTTTATAAAGAAAGACCTTCAGCTAGATGCTAAAGAAGAAGCACAAACAGAAAAACATATTAGAGAACAAAAGTTCAAATCTGCAAGTAATAAAATGTTTATGTTTCTTTTTAAGTACTTAGGGGCATTTTATTTATTTGTTGGAGGAAGGCCACTTGTTTTGTTCCCGGCCACTTAGCCCCGAAATAATCACACAGAAACTGTATTAATTAAATCACTGTTTGACCCATTAACTCTAGCTTTGGCTGACTCTTACATATAAATTTAACCCATTTCTATTAATCTGTGTATGGCCACGTGGCTGTGGCTTACCAGCTAAAGTGCGGCATCTGTCTCTGGCCGGGCTACATGGCTTCTCTCTGACTCCGCCTCCTTTCTCCCAGCATTCTGTTTCGTTCTCCCTGCCTAGCTCTGTTCCCCTATAGCTCTGCTATTGGCAGTTTCTTTATTAATCAATGATATTCACAGCATACACATCATTTATTAGCCAAAAAGCACTGTTTATCAAAAATATTTGGCTCAGGCCATGCTAGGCTACCCAAGAGCCCGTCTAAATACTAAAAATCATAATCATTACTGTTGCTTTTGGAGAAGAGCATTGGGAGGATAATGGGAACCACATGGGGCTGTGTCCTCTGCTTCTACTCTAGAGTTTCATTAGTGTTTTACTCTCTCACTGAGAGCTGTGTAGAGGAGGCATTGTGAGCCCATTTAACAGATGCAGCTTCAAAGGCTCATAGCCCCCATGGCCTCTCACCAGTCCAGTGACAAAGCTCTCAGCTCCCCAGGTTTCAAGTATGCCCTTGCATTTCCAGAGGTAGCTGACGGAAGAACCAGTGTTTCTGTTGTGCCACATCAAAGGGCCTGTGTTAGGCTTGGCTGTGTTTGTACTTCTTGACTTCAAATGCTTAAGGACTAATACTGGAATTTTCTAAGAAGGAAGAAGTAAACAAAGAAGGCATCTTCACTGCCTTGTGTGTTCAGTCACCCCGCACACTTCTGACCTTGTTTGTAGCTTGGTATGTTGAGCTTTGGTTTCTTATACTCAGTACTTTTGCTTTCAAGACCATTGCTGAGTTGAAGGAAAGGGAAGGTTGGTGCTGCAGGTCGCTCTTCAGTGTGACAGGGGAAGTGACCTGAAGAGGAAAGGCAACAGAGCATCCTTCCAAACCTAGCCACCACAGACAAGCCTGGGGCTAGAGGACACAAGCCCTGTGAAGCCCAAAGGTTCTGAGACCCTTGCCACTGGCCTTTACCAGGTTGCCCCAGCCCCTCTCCCAGCAGCTCACACATGACGTCAGTCTCCCACTCGTCTCTGTGGTTTTGGCTGCAGGCCTGGGTCAATAACTTGTTTTTCACTCTAGTTCTCTGTGCTATACTTTGCAGCTGGTGATTGAGCTTCAGTGGTCTTTGTGTGATTGTCAGTTTGTCCTGTGTGCCTCATGGTGGGAGAAAGCCAGCTCCTGTGGACCACAGAAGGCGTGTTCCTTCTCTTTGGAGCGCCTGGGCTCCAAAGCCCAGCAAAATAATTAGTGGTGTCATTGATGACCTTGTGCTAGCAAACAATGATTAATCATACTTGGAATTCTCTGAGAAAAACATTAATCCTCTGTGGTTGAAATTAAACCCATTTAGTGCTGAGACTGGTTGTCCCTTCAATTATTGTGAAAATCTTGACCATTCTTAATGACTTACTCTTTGAGATTAAAAAAAAAAAAAGCAGAATTCTTACCATGTTGTAACAGCTGGGATGATGGTGGATTGTGATTTAATGAGTAACAGGATATGTTATTTTGAAGAGCACAAGCCACCTTCTTGAATAGTACTTCATGCCACTATTCCTCTGACCAAAAAAAAAAAAAAATGTTCCTTGGGCAAAGCCAATATTGAAATTTTGTTTGCAAATTCATCTTTAAGGTCAGTATCACCAAATAGTTGCACAGGAAGACTATCCTGAAATAGTTAAGCGAGGACCAGTGGTAGCTTGGGGAGCTGTTGACATAAAGTATTTACTTTGAAGAGAATTCTTAGCATTTTTGCCCCATGTCAGCACAATAAGAATTTGCAGGAAGGGGGGGCATTAATGTACTTGTCGAGGATTAATGACCTGCTGGAACATTCGTGGTGGGGAATATGTTACGGATAGTATCATAAATGCAGTAATTAAAAAACTGCACACTGAACACTTTGGACTGGCAGAGAGATTCCTTCCCTCTCCTGGCTTGCATTCAAGTGAGTGCTGTGTTGTTTATCTTGCTCCCTTGCCTTCTGGAGAGGGGAAAGGGGAATGCCCATCTCAAGGGGTTGTTTCTGCGCTGCCAGTGCGCTCCAAGGCCAAGTGC
This sequence comes from Alexandromys fortis, assembly GCF_014885135.2. Taxonomy (NCBI): domain Eukaryota; kingdom Metazoa; phylum Chordata; class Mammalia; order Rodentia; family Cricetidae; genus Alexandromys; species Alexandromys fortis. Next base: position 23,463,652 of record NW_026067949.1, on the reverse strand, counting down.
AAGCCCAGTGTGTACAAGCTGCTTTCCACGTGAGCCCTGGAAAATAGTGTGTTGGGGGATGTATTGCTCACAATATATTATTTTATTTATTTATTTATTTATTAAAGATTTCTATCTCTTCCCCACCGCAGCCTCCCCTTTCCCTCCCCTTCCCCCAATCAAGTCCCCCTCCCTCTTCAGCCCAAAGGGCAATCAGGGTTCCCTGCCCTGTGGGAAGTCCAAGGACCACCCACCTCCATCCAGGTCTAGTAAGGTGAGCATCCAAACATATTATTTCTGATCATGGGCACAATGATACTGGGAGGATCAAGTTACTTGCTCTCAGTCAGGGAAAGAGACAAACAAACCTGTCATGTAGAACATACTAGTAAACTACCCTCCCTTTTCAAACCTCTGCTATTGAGATTATTTCCAGATAGATATTAATGTTGTTCTTCTGTACACTATATGAGACGTGTTCTGTAGGGTCTGCAATGCCTCGGAGCTCATGTGTTAAAAGGGAAACTAATAGAATTGCAAATACGTTAGGACAGAAACACAGGCTGCACCTGGGGTGGATTTTCAAGGTAGGGAGTCTTGATGCTCTCCTCCCTGTTTATCTTGAGGTCCCCATGGGTTGAAGCCAGGCAGGTGGCTTTGAGGTTGAGCATCTGGGAGCAGTGGCACCACACTGCTAGAGTGATGAGCCTGTCCTTCAGAAGAAGGGCAACAAAGCAGGTGAGCAGATGTAGTCTTCAACTCCTGTTCCTTTGTGTGCTTGGATTCTTTACACCTCTGCTTATTTCCCGTTTAAAGAGCATCATCCCATAATTTCGGCGACCAACCTTGTGCTATGTATTTATGAACTCATAAAGACTCCCTTTTGTGTAAAATAATTGTTGTTGGATGCGATTTACAGTGTTCCTTTGAGTCTCTCAGGGTAGGACAGCTGGACTGTTTCTGTTCTCACCGTTTAATTGGCCTCCTTACCTTTTAGCTGGGAAAATTATTCAGTCATATACTGGTTTATTGAATCATTCACATTTATTGCATGCTGACTGTCTTCTGTGCTCTAGGAATACAAAAATGAATGACCCAGTTAGCGGCTTCTGCTGCTTTGATACTAGCTCTATGGCGGCTAACCCGAGCACATGGTTCTATGAGACTGTCGCCATAGTGGTGGCCTGGATCGCATTTCTCTGTAGAATAGGCAAACGGCTAGAACAGTCAGACGCTGCCCGGGAGACTGCACATCCGCTCCTCAAGGTGTTTTTCATTGTGTTCGGTTTCTAGCGAACATTCCTGCTTTTGCTGTTATCATCAGGATTTATTCTAGTAGCTGAGTTGATCCATGCATTCCTAACCCTGTGGGGAAAAGCCTGAAGTGGGGTATGTATGGTCAGTTTTCGAGGCATTGGGCTAGGAAGTCTCCAGGACATGCCCCTGTCAACTCCACTCCACCCCACCCTCATCTCTTTCCCCTTTTTTTTTTTGTCAGTGTCTGCCTGTTGCTGCTTAGGTGGGTATCCTTTTAGGTGTTGGAATTGCTGTGGCTCACAAAGACTGGCGGATGGTGACAGAGCCCTGACTGTAGCTAGGGAACTGTAAGCAAACCTTTGGAACATGGGAACATTGGCGCCCAAAGCCCGAGGTTGTCTTAGGAAGCACTTTCTTCCACATCATTCACCCATGCGCTGCCTTAATTCTAGCAGGCAGTGTGCGTCCCTGCTTTGATAGCCAGCATGTGTGTTTGTTTACCTTTAAACAGGGTTGGATGGTTTTCATTGGGCGCGGGGGCAGGGGTCACATACCAGAGACCAATATCTGTCTTTTCCACTGTTTACTCATCACCTCATTCTTGACAAAGAACTGTGCATGCGTGTGTGTGTGTGTGTGTATGAAGTGCAAGTATCAATGTATACAAATATAGGGGACAGAGGAGGACATTGAACAATCTTCCTCTATGATATTCTCTGTCTCTCTGTCTGCCCCAAGAGTTGTAGATGAACCTGAAGCTTACTGTTTTGACTAGGTTATGCTAGTTGACCAGTGACCTGGGATCTGCCCACCCCCCTCACTCCACCCCTACCCCGTTTACTAGCACGTGAGGCCTTACCTAGCTTTTATGTGTGCGTTAGGGACTGAACTCAAGTCCTCTTGCTTTCACCCCAAGTGCTTTTCCCAATGACCTGTCTTCCCATGTATCCTCAGGAACGGTAACGTCATTTGGTGTGCCTTCTCTAATATCCCAGTTCTGCTGTGGAGGCAGTATAACCTGATTAGCCCTTATGTTCCTTCCAGTGTCAAGGACTGTGGATTGTTCTTTCACGTCCAGTCTCTTCATCTGAACTCCTGCCCACTTTCCTGCCTCTGGAGAGCTAATTCATCTTTTCTTGCTCTGGTTCTCCACGCCTTCCTTGCTATTGTACCGGTTCCTTCAATGCACAGCTCTGTGCATCTGCTGGCCCTGAAGCTCTTACAAAATGGTCTGTCCCCTTACAGGCTACTGCACTCAGTCTGTTGATGCCGTTCCCTGTCTCCCCCATGGCACTAACTCCGCCCTCAGTCAAGGCGGCCAGCGACTTTTCAAATGTCAGAATCAAAAGTATTTTTGTTTTTGATCTTCATTTGCCTCTGTATCCCATGGCACTTCTCCGGAGACCTCTGTAGCCTAGTTTTTGCTAAAACAAGGGCGTGGTTGGCTTTCTGGTCTGACTTTGCTAGCGCCTGTCTCTTGGTACTAATGGTGTAGTCTTCTCTCTGCCCACAATCCTTCTGTGAATCTGTGACATTGCTTCTGTGTCTCTGCCTCTCTATGTGAGTTCCTTAATGCTTTTGCATTTTATTCTGTCTTCTCCAGGCCTCGAATCTTCAGCACCTCAGTTTTTAAAGCTACAGACTGACCTTTTGGTCTTCCTATTCCTTCCCTGGTGTTCTACACTTTAGATCTAAGGCCATCAGTCTGCATGGAGTTGATCAAGTTGTTCTCCCTGTGGCATCTAGATGTCTCCAAATGCAAATTTGTTTCATTCTTCCCTGCTCACTTCTATTTTCTCAGTCTTCAGCCTGCCGCTCCTGTCTGCATGGTTGTAACAAGTGGGCTGGCCTTGCTAAGGATCCGTGCCCCTTTGGATCCACCTGGAGAGAGTAAACCCTCTGGAACCCACATCTGACCCAGTTATCTGGCAGCAACCAGGTCTAGGCAGAGATTTCTGAAGGAGATACAAAGTGGCCAGCCAACCCCAGTCTTCTTCCCTGGTCTGATAACATGGGTGTCATTCTGTATGGGACCAAGAGCAGTAGGCCATATGGTACAGTTTCTCTCCACTGCCTTTGCCTAACTCCAGCCCAGCCTTGGACATGTCAGATACCGTTTGTTCCTGGATGCCTTCTCTGACCTCTTCTTGTCTGGGCTAGAGCCCTCTGCTGGGTGGCGATCAAATCATTGCACTCATCCACCACCCTACAGGGCCCATTCTGTGCAAGTCCCTCAGCCCAGTGAACCACTATCCTTAGAAACCGAGATGCTATTTTATTCATCTTGTTGAGGAATGCTTGACTTCAAGTAAAGTTGTAACCTGTGCTTTTTAAATGAAAAGTTAATGAAAGTAAGTCCACAGAAATGCATAAAAATGTGAATATTTGTTACCTTTCAAAGGGAGCACAAAAGGACCTCTGTACAGAGTGTAATTGATGTGTGCTGAGGTGTTAGTGTCCCTTCCTCCCTTCCTCCCTTCCTCCCTCCCTCCCTCCCTCCCTCCCTCCCTCCCTCCCTCCCTCCCTCCCTCCCTTGACTTCCCCCCCTCCCTCCCTCTCCCTCCCTCCTTCCCTCCCTCCCTCCCTTCCCCCCCTTCCTCCCTCCCTCCCTCCCTCCCTCCCTCCCTCCCTCCCTCCCTCCCTCCCTCCCTTCCTCCCTCCCTCCCTCCCTCCCTCCCTCCCTCCCTCCCCACTTTGACATGTAACCTCTCTAATTCAATACATTTTCTTCTTTCCATTTGAGTTCTTATAGTATTATTGGCAGGGTGTTAGTTCAGGTGTCACGGCAACAAGCCAAGCTGGTTCCAGCCTTGGCACTGACTACGGAGATACACAATCTTCCCAATGCTGTGGGATAGGTGGACTTTCCCTCCCTGACCAGTGATTCTTAGGTACCTGCCTTTTGGTCCCACTCACCGCAGGGGCCACATGCTAACCCTCTGCAGGCTCCATGCCCGCCTGCAGGGACGGAGTGATTCCTTCCCGCATGTAACAATGAATAATTCATAAACACGGTTATCTGGAAGGAGGTGGTCATCATTAGCATTTTAATGAAAAAAAAAAACGCAATCATTATCCTAAGACTGTTTTATTTCTACCTTTTTGTGTCCTCTCCTTCAACAGCTAGCCATCTCACTGTTTCCAGAGTCCTTGGGAGTTCCGGAGTCCCCTGGTAATGTGCTGACTGTCGCTATGGGCAGAAGGTACCCACAGGCTTGCCGGTGTCCAAGCAGCTCATGTATGTATGCCCCCCTGCACGTGTGTCTTCTTCCTCCTTCTCTCCCTTTACCCTTTCTCCCTCCCCCCTCCCTCCCTCCCTCCCTCCTTCCCTCCCTTCCCTTCCCTTTCTCTTCTCTCACTGTAGAATATCCCAGGGCTCTAACCTGATGAACGCTCATAAGATATATATGAGAGTATTTAGAAACGTAGAAGAACGTTTTGTTCTCTGTTAAGGTTTTCATATCAGATAGTGATGAATGTTATCTTAATTAGTATTTTTATTATAATCAAGTGTCTCGATCAGACCAGATGATGCTTCTGTATTTCAGTGTATCCATTCATATGTGGCCTTTAAAATGCTTTTTCTTTTCTCATCACAATATATAAAACATTTAAGACAATAGGAATGCCACAAATTAAAAGCATTTCCCAGTGACTGTTTTAATTCCATTAAAAAACACACACACACACACACACACAAAGCCCCAAACCCCACTCTGGTCCTAGAAAGGCCCCAGCAGTGTGCCTTTGTTTTCTGTGCTTTGGGTAGAATGGCTTGGTTCGTGGGTCTCCGCGCTCACTGTAGGCAGACACACTGCCCTGGAGAAGGCTCTCTGTCTTTCAACACTGGCACTCATCCAGCCGCTTTTGGGAAGTGGTCTGTTGCTCTTCGGATGGCCCTTACCCGCTGATGAATGTTGCTGCAGGAAGAGAAGGGACTGCCTCCCATCTGACTGTCTGCCCCTTTGTTGATGTCTTTGACCGTCTTATTCTTCGCTTCCTTTGATCTTCCAGCTGTATAGATGGTTCATTTATTTTGTTACTTTCCTTTGGACTCTCTAGAATGTTGGTCCCCGGTCAGGGAAGCGTTGGGATGTCTTCCCCCACACTCATTTTGCTCCTATAGTGATATTTATTTATCTTCACCCCGAAGCCCCATTTTATTGTACAGCTCAGGTTTTGTTTTCTTCTTAGAAAAGTTAGAAACCTCTTCAGGCACTTGTAGAGTCAACCTGGCTATTACAAGCCGTGGTGTTTTAGAAGCCGTGGGGATGGACTGCTCCTCGCAATAGCAGAGATTCCCATCAACCACCAGCAGCAAGCCAGCAGCCCCGGGGCAAACAGGGACCCCTCGAAGAGCTCTGCTACTGCTGGGCGGATGGCTCAGCCATCAAGTAGTCTATCTTCTCGAGGACCCAGGTTTGCTTCAGAGCAGCCACAGGGTGACTCAAACCATCTGTAAACTCCAGTCCCAGGGGTCCTTGTCCTCTTCTGGCCTCTGATGATACCAGCACACCTATGGGTGCACATACATACATGCAGGCAATCACCCATACACAAGAAATAAGCCTTTAAGAACATAATTAAAACAAGAAGTAAAATGAGCTGCCTTAGAAAAGAGCGTCACCAGGGTAACACGTGTACCTGGGTGCTGTAGAGGGAGACAGACGGACACATTGTGGCCAATGCCTGTGGGAGCTGAGGGTGGATTTCTATATTTTTAAACTTTAACATTTTAAGTGGTTATGTAAGCACCTATGTAATCTCTATTTTGTCCCTTACCCTCAAAGCTGAAATAATCTGCGATCTTGCTGGGGGTGGGGATCCCTACCCTTTCTGTAGGGGGACACTGAAAGGCATGCACACTGTTGATCCACGTGCCTTGGTAGGATATCTGACATTTTCTTCTTGGCCTGCACAAATGCTACTTTCAGGGGTCCACTCAAAAGTGTTGGGAGAGGGATTCTTCCTTCAAAATTCTTACAGTTCTATTGCTTGGGCTCTGAGAGGAGCGGAAGAAATAAATCTAGACAGGAGACTCGTGTTTGTGGAAATGCTTTTTCCTCACCGTCTGGGAACAGAGACGCCACCTGTGATTTTCTCGAACATATTATGCATTCCATGTCTCACAGGCCTGTACTGCCCGCGACTTTCAAGGAATCACTTCTTTCCCTCCTGAGGTGTTTCCTACCTAGAACTCCCTAGGAGAAAGCTGTTCCTCACTTTCACTGGACCACGCATATCTGGCCTCCTAGTGCAGGTGGCTTCCAATTGCTGTTCCAAGGCTTCTGCTAAGGAGGTCACATGCATCTGTTTGGGATGGAAGGAGAGTGAGTGACCCCCTTTTCCTAGGGTTATATGTCACCTGGGGCTGCCCTCCTGGGAATCTAGACGGTAGCTCTATCTATCTATCTATCTATCTATCTATCTATCTATCTATCTATCTATCTATCTATCTATCTATCTCTATTTATTTATTTTCTGTTATCACTCCTCAGTCCCCTGCCTCAGCATCCCCCTTTATCTGTGTGGCTTCTTTCCCATTCCCTTCCTCCCTCCTTTGTTTCTCGCCTTTCCTGATGACTCCATGAGGTTTGCTGGTGGAGATCCGCAGCTGGCTTCCTGGAGCCCGTACACTCAGTGGCCCTTTCTGCTCTCACATCAGGCAAAGACACTAAGAGGACCCAGCGGCCCAGTGCCAGGCCTCTGTCTCTGGAGGGTCATACTGTTCCCTGGGTAGTATTTCACAAAAAGACGACAACAAAAATATCTCTTCTGTTTATAATTTTACCCTCAAGTGCGATCAGAACAGCAGTCAAGGGTTGGCAGTACACACTGCTATACTTGGGGTTGTCTTTGAGGCTCTTGTGTCGAACTGGAGTTTTAATTTTCTTTCTGTTTGGGGAATCTGCCTCCCAGCGGTATCTTTTCACGCAGGAGGGCACTCCTCTGTGATGGAATGTGGACCGGAGTCCACTGAGCCCCGGAATAGGAAGTGAAGTAGCCACAGCTGACCTCGCCTGATCTTTTAAAGCAATTATGTTTGTTTTCGTCAAGACCCGACTTTAAAGTATTCCAGGAATTGCTAATATAGTTGCCTCATGGTTTATTACTGTATATATCCAACTGTCTGTCTGTTTGCATGTCTGAAGCCACCACTGTAGCCATGGACTAAAGGCCCTGCCCTGAAGCCCCTCTGCCTTCAAATTTCAGCACACATAGTAGCCAAGTTAATCCCTCTGGGGAATGCCTGCCTGTCTCAGATCCTGCTACTCCCCTGCTGGTAGGTTTGGGGCTTTCTCATCAGTCTAGAAAGTCTCCCTATTATATCTGTATCGTCTATATTTTCTTTTTCTTTTTAATACTCATTTTGCTATAAGAAACAGTCAAGATTGTTTATATTTTTTCAGCCAGAATCTTATGCCAGGCTTGGAGCTGCTCCTTGCAGTAATGTACCCTTTACCCTTTGGGCCCTGGGCTGGCCCTCTTTCTGTGACCTCCCCTAAATGATGGTGCATCATTTTGGTAACTTGCTAACACCCTGTTCCCTTTTGTCCCCATCTCATAGATGGGGGAGAATTTAATGGCATGACATTCACTAACTTAGGTGACATCGTGACAGGTTCCCCACGGCCTGAAAGGTTTAACAGGAGTGGTGGCTGACACCTGTCTTGCATTCCTCCCCTTCCTTGAGGTACTCGGGAGTATCTTGCAGACAGCTCTCCTGTCTACTATCCTGGAGCAGCCATGGGGCTGTACTATAAACCATGCCTAGAATGAGGGTTTCATAAAGAAAACGACCACAGTAAAGAGGGAGTGGGAAGGTCACAGCGCTGCCAAAAATAACTTTTAAACACTGCGTTGAATTCTTTCCCCTAGCACGTAGTGATAGTTCCTTCCTCGGCGTGTCTTTGCTGACAGCAGTGGGATAATGTACACAATGCTTGCGCAGCGAAGCGCCATTTTTGCTTTTCATTCCGAGAGCATTCTATATCTGAGCTACATCCTCGGCCCTGTAAATCCCTTCCTAACCAGTTAGTTCATTGACTTCCACAGTAGACGGGAACAGCCAGGGTCAGAGGTCACGATTACAGGTGGTGCTTGCTGAGTTCCCTGTGTGGAAGGAGACACTTTCCAAATTGCTGGTCAGGCTGCTAAACTCACCTCTACCTTCCACGCCTTGACCTCAGCGCCCGGTCTGAAAGCATGGCATAGGTACCCGGAAATACTAAGAGTGAGCTTGGACAGAACTGGTGGTCTCAGGCAAGGGATGTGTTATCTGCTCAGCTTGGGTTTCAGGAAACATTGGATTTTGACTAAAACCAGAACACTGAGCACTGTGTTCAAGGTTGAACAGCCAAGTGAGCCTCAATGGCCAGAACAGCCCAGATAGGATGTGGTCCCCAAGAAAGGACTTGCAAGGCAGTTTGCCCTGTGCATGAGGCAGGATTGTGAAGGTCAGAGAGGCTGGGGTTCTTGGGGAAGCTCAAGGTTTTAATAATGAGATCCACAAATGAGTGGGTGTAGGATCTGGGAGAAGTTAGAAACAACAAATCTTAAGATGGCAGCAACATCCACCATCCCTGTTTTTTTTTTTTTTTTAAATTGTGTGTATGTAGCAGACAGTGCAGGGAGACACCATGGTGACATCTCTCACGCACCTTCCTGGTCCACGCAGATGAACCTGATCTATTCAGCACTTCGTGCTGCTCTTTCTGATATGCTAGATTTTTCCTGTGTGTGATCGTATATTTCATTGCCTTTTCTGACTGTGGCCAAGTCATGTAACGCAACTTGAGTATCATTTTTAACGTCTGTTAGCCAGGGAGCTGGACTGGCTGATGGGAAAGCGCTGGCCTAAAAACTTCTGCTACTTCTGCTTTCCGGAGAGAAGCATGCAAACGAAGTCATACTCCAGTGAGAACCAAGGGAGAAGCAGCAAATGTATTCAACACATAGAACTCGGGATATTGTCTGCTAGTGTCTTAGATGGGGTTACGATTGCTTTGATGAAACACCATGACCAAAAGCAAGTTGGGAAGGAAAGGGTTTGCTTGGCTTACACTTCCACATCAGAGTCCCTTGGTGAAGGAAGTCTGGGCAGAAGCTCAAACAGGGCAGGAGCTGATGCAGAGGCCTTTGTGGGCTGTGGCTTACTGGCTTGCTACCTCTCTCTTACTCAGCCTGCTTTCTTGTAGAACCCAGGACCACAAGCCCAGAGATGGCAAATGAACTAGACCCTCCCCCATCAATCACTAATTAAGAAAATGCCCTACAGGCTTGTCGACAGCCCATCTTATGGAGGCATTTTCTCAACTGAGACTGCCTCCTCTCCAATGACTCTAGCTTTTGTCAGGTTGACCTAAAACAAGCCAGCACAGATAGTAGGTAGTATTTAACCTGGGGATTTTAACTGCTGAAAATAGCTGCAAATAGGCCGAGGCAAAGACCATTTAAATGCGAGCGATCACACAGTCAAGTACATATAGTAATTTGAGTATGTAATAGCAGTTAACAGAAATAGAAAATGCTCTTATACCATAATGGTAATCTGGTTTGCTAAACAGGTGGATTTCATCCATTTCCTGGCTTAATTGTACAAATGCCTCTGAAAACAGAATTCTGAGGAACCATTCTGAATATGATTAGAGAAAGGACCTGACCCATAAGTAGAGCTCATTAGAAAAATACCAAGTGATCGAATGAGCGCTTCCTGGATTTGCACGGCTGCGAGAAGGGAGACATTTTGTTCATGCCCGACTCTTTCCACGTCCTTCACTTGGTCCTGCAGCTTCCCTTGTGGTCAGGACTGTTTCTTTGTTCTGGCGTCAGTGCCGTGGTTCGGTCTGGTCCCCCCTGTATGCATCATCACCCCTCTCTTGATTAATTCCCTGGTGTCCTTCTCCGCACCCCAGGAGGTCACTTGTATGGCCTGGTGTGTTTTATTGTTGGTTTTCTTTATGGCCCACCAGGCGGAGTCATGAAATCTCCCCTTTCTGCTCTTTTGTTTCTTATTGCTGTTCCCCCAACTCACTGCCCATTTAATGACATAAAATAACACAAATTCTTCTCTTACAGCTTTGGAGACTGGAAGTTTCCAAGAGACACAGGGAGGGTTCAGGCCATAGTGTGAGCAGGGCTGGCTCCTCATGGGAACTCTAGGGGAGAATGCCTCACTTTGACTGTGCTGATTGTGCTGGCTACTTATAATGGCTGCCTGTGTTCTTTGACTTGAATGGAGCCATCTTCCCTAGGCCCATATCCCCTTGTCCTGGGTGTCAGATCTCATTGCCTTGCACCTGTTAAGACAATTGTGACCGTAAGTCAGGATCTGAGATAATTCAGACCTTCTCCTTTTAAGCCTTCATCACAGAGTCCAGGGGTCATGCAAAGCACTATGGGTCCCATGCTGAGTAGTGGCTATCCAGAAACAGAGGCCATCCTTCCTTGTCTCAATCTTTTCCTTTGCTTTTTACTGCTTACAGGAACTTACATACACAAACTCACATGAGTGCTTGTATACACACATACATAGAAAAAACGTAGAGCCCTGCCCCTAAACAGATGAGCCCTATTGGAATTGGTGAAGTTGCACTAGCCGGGAGGTCAGATTTCTCATTACTTCCTAGGATGAAGAGACAAATATACAGGAAAAGGAAATATGAGGCCCTAAGACATTTTTGTCATTTTTGTTGACACATCTCTACCTCGTTTTGGAGTAAACTCTGTGCTGAGTGATTATAGTAACTGACCAAGCTATCTTTTAGTTCATAAATTCTCTTTGACTTTTTCTAGTATATTATTGAGGTTGTACCCTTCACAGGATATATAAGTTTCACATATTATTCGGGTTCTTATTTTTTAAAGGTGGAAATGACCGGAAATGTCATCTGCAACTTTTTTTTTTAGATTTATTTATTTATTATGTATACAACATTCTGCTTCCATGTATGCCCGCACACCAGAAGAGGGCTCCAGATCTCGTTACAGATGGTTGTGAGCCACCATATGGTTGCTGGGAATTGAACTCAGGACCTCTGGAAGAGCAGCCAGTGCTCTTAACCACCGAGCCATCTCTCCAGCCCTTATTCAGGTTCTTAAAATATAAAGTTTATAAGTGTTTAATATACTTACAAAGTTGTGTGGCCAACACCACTTTGGTGGAATTCTTGGGTAATTTTTCCTAAAAAAAAAAAATCATAGCTATCGTTCATATTCCTCCCCTTTTTTCTACGCCATCACAGATCCATTTTTTTTCTCAATGGATTTGCCTATTCTGAACATTTTATAAAATGGAATTACGTCTAGGAACTTTGGCTATGTAGCATAGTGTTTCCAACATCCACCCATGCTGCATACCACTCTTTGCTATTGCCAGACAGCATTTGTTGTTAGTAGACACGCCACACTCATTACCCATCCATTCGTCATGGGCATTGAAGTTATTTCTGCTTTTGGTCACGTAAGAAATGTAACTGGAATTTCTGTATCTGTTTTCAGGTAACACTTGTTTCAGCTTCTCTTGGGCTTTATCTGAGAATGCAATTGCTGGTTTATTCCACTTAATGTTTAGAGGAGCTGCTTGCCAGCTTTGGGGATAATTGTACCCTTTTGTTATCATGCTGGTCTTGGGTTCCTGTTTCTTCACATTTCTCCCAACCTCGTTACTATGTGTATTTTGGTTATAACCACCCTACCAAGTCTCGTGTATTAATAATTGTAGGTATTGTTTGCATTTTCCTAAGAACGACGTTGGGCATCTTATTTTGGTGCTCATTTTAGAGAAATACTCAAAGCCTTAGTTCTTTGCAAACTCAGGTTACTTGTCTTTTGTTGCTAGACTGTAAGGATTGCTCTTGCTGGACAGCAGACTCTCCTCAGCCCCCAGCTTCCTGCAGATTCTTCTTTTACTCTCGTGAGATGTCCTAAGCACAACAGTTTTGAATTTAGATGATGTGCCATTTATTTGTCTCTGTTAACCCCTACCCTGTGGTTGCTGTTGTTGTTGTTATATAAAATCATCACCAAACTGTTGGAGATTTACCCACCTGTTTCATTTTTTCTCGAAATTTTATATTTTTAGCTCTTCATTTGGGTAGAGTTAAGTTATGTGTATGAGCCAGTGTTGTCTTCTGAGTTTATGGTTTAGTATTTGTTGAAGAAACTTCTTTTTTGAAGACCAGTGTGACAGTTTCTGTAGAGAATCCTATGGACTTTGTGGGGAATGCTTTTCACTCTGGATCATTTGGGCACAATATAACTGCTATTCTCTTCCAGACAGAAACTCATTTTCTATTTGCTTTGGTTTTCTTTCATTTCTGTCACCAATATCTTACAGTTTGTAGTGTATGCAGCTTGCACTCCTATCAGCAAAATCTATTCCTAAATATCTTGATACTTTTGTAAGTGATAGGATACTTTTCTCTTTTTAAAATTGATTTTTTGCATGTGTGCCCTTGTATGTGGGTGGGTGTATTTGTGTGTGTGTGTGCATGGTGTGCATGCATGCATGTATTAATGCATGGAGGCAGTTGATCATCCTCAGGCATCATTTACTCAGAAGTCATCTGCATTTCTTGAGACAGACTCTGCTGGAACTTGGGGCTTGCTGATTCAGCTTTGTTCCGCCAGTCACTCCCAAATAACCACACAGAGACTTAATATTATTAATTATATTATAATTAATTATAGTAATGATTATATTCATGATAAATGCTCAGTCAATAGCTCAAGTTTATTTTTAGCTAGCTCTTATAGCTTAAGTTAACCTATTTCTATTCATCTGTGTCTCATGGTGTCTCCTCCTGACTCCTCAGACTCCATCCCTCTTCTTCCCAGCATTCTCTCTGCCCTGAAAAATCATTGAAAGCCACCGGCCAATCAGATTTTTTACTGACAACGAGAGCAACACATCTTCACAGTGTACAGAAGGATTATTCCACAGCAACTAGGCTTCCTGACCAGCGAGGTTCAGGGATTTCCCTGCTCCTCAACATTGGGCTCGTAGGCATGCGCCACAGTGTGTGGCTTTTGTATGGGTGCTGAGGATCGAATTCTTGTCCTGAGGCTTGCACTTTATTGTCTGTCTCTCTGTCTTTCTGTCTTTCTGTCTCTCTCTCTCTCTCTCTCTCTCTCTCTCTCTCTCTCTCTCTCTCTTTCTCTCTCTCTCTCTCTCTCTCTCACACACACACACACACACCAGATTTTAAATTATTTATTACAGTATTTGGAAATAGTTGATTTTTGTATGTTGGTCTTGAGACCCATTTAGTTGTTCATTTTAGAGAAATGCATATTTATTTTCTTTTCTATGTTCGCTTTCAGGATACTTTGCAGGTTTTTGTTTGTTGTTTTTTCCAATTATTTTTCTTATTTTTAATTATTTCAATATATTTCTGACTTTTGGAGACTGGCTACACTATTTCTAGGTTAACTGGCTGCATTTACTGGCTATACCTGTTGGATTCTTAGTTGGTGATAACCTGTGGTTCTGAGGGTCTATATCTGTGGGGTTATTTGATGTCAATCCCTCATGAGCACGAGTGTGCAAACAGGGTAGTTTCCCCATTGCCCTCATGATAATCTGGCCTGGGGACCTCATGTTACCGGACTCCATACCTCTAGACCTTTGGCTTCAGTTTGGAGAGTTTGGTTTCCCTCTGCTGATATATGACTCTTCTTCTCTGTGAGTTGTCAGAATCTTAGCTGCCAGGCTTTTTATACACATCTGAAAGTCTTCGCTCTTTAACAAATGGTGTCCTATTCATTTTGTCCATCTGTGCAAAGTGTCAGAACCCCCACTGGTGACCTCCACTCGCCATGAAGACTGGAAGCTTTGTCACTATACTCTGATGAAAGAATTTAAGGCCTCTGAGGCATCAGATTGCAATCCCTGATTTCTACACAACTTTAAACAAAGCAAGTGGCAAGTAAATATTAACTCAGTCAATGGGTGTTTGCGGAGCTGTCTACGGAGATGCCATAAGTGCGAGCCACCACCCTCCTGTGCTGGAGTGCAGGCAGTGATGGTCAGCTCATCCCACAGGACGCGCCTCTTCGCCAGGTCTAACCATCTGTGTACTCCAGTCTAGATTGTTACCTTTGTTTTTAGGGACTCACTAATGCATGACCATGTTTCATATATCCAGTGGCTTAGTAATGAACTGATATTGGAGATAGGAAGGAAAGGCTATCTGTGCATATTTATCTTTCACTGAAGAGACAAGTGAATTTTGACAACACATTAAAATCTTTCTTGTACGTTTACTTCTGTTTTATTTTTGTTTCCTCAATATCTTCTGTCTTCTCCTCAAAGTAAAGCTTAAATGTACGTACATACATACGTATGTATATATGTATGTACTTCAGGCAAGATCTTTTATGTAGCCCAGGCTAGCATCAAGCTCATAATTGTCCTGCTTCAGCACCCTGATGGCTGCCTTCACAGATATGTGTTACCATACCTGGCTTGGAATATTACTTTGATATGGTCAGCAAGCATCCTTCTCACCTGGGTGCTCTGGGGTAATCATGTTCTCCTTCAGTGACAGAGGATGAAACTAGAAAGCCCTTTGGCAAGACTTCACTAGCAGGAACTGGCAAGGAGCCTGCTTGTTCCCTCTTCTGGGGCAGAAGGGCTTGGAAAGTCATCCATGGGGGCGGGGGCGGGGGGGCGCTTTGTGTGCCTTCCCTTTGACTTCTCTAGTTAGCTGAGGGCGCCTGTGTCCTGAGTCCAAGGCCAGCCTGGGCTACAGGTGACGCCTGTATCAGACAACAAGCCAATCAGGGACCCAAGCTGCTGCACGGGGATGTTCTGGAATCAGTAGAGTGGTTTCTCCAGGTTTCCTGGCTGGTTTATGGAAGCCCAGATTTGCTTTGAAGGCGGTGAACCTGCTGTGTCAAATGAAAGCCTCGGGAATCCTTACAAAATAAAACGGATGAATTCTGAAAGGGTTGGCCTGGTTTGTTTCAGAGTCCCCGGATAGGTCAGCTTATGGCTAGCTTCTCCATGGCTAGGCCTTTCTGCGTGGATATATGTGAAGAATAATGAGTGCGTACTACTAAATATTCTGTAGAATGTCTGCTTTCTCGTCAATGTTCTCTCAGTTATGTGGGCAGTGAAATCCACAGGTTTTCACTTGTTCTCCGCATGTCCTTCCTTTCCATCATCTGATAATGGGAACTTGGTCCCCGGCTCCCAGGGTGCAGAGCGAGTCCCCAGAGAGCTCAGGTTTCACGCTGCTTATCTGAAACTTGATGCCATTAAAATCGACAGACTGGCTAACACAGAAACCACGCATCCTGCTACCATCCTGTCCTGCCACAGGAGTTAGACAGAAGCCAAGAACATTTCCTATTGTTTGGGACATCAGAAGATAGAAGATGTGAGAGAAAAGCAGTGCTTAGATCACAGCATGGTTAGATTCAACCTGCTGGAGTCCAGGAGTTATCCTGATATCACTGGGAGTTTGGGAAGAGTTATATGTTTAACCCCACAATGAGCTTTCTGCAGTACCTGTGACCAGTGGTGACCCTAATTATGTCCTTGACAATCAGATTATGTCTCATATCAGCTTAGAGGAGAGGCGGGCCAATAAGGAGAAGAGAGCATCTCTCTCTCTCTCTCTCTCTCTCTCTCTCTCTCTCTCTCTCGTGGAATGTAGTGTTGTGGGAGTGGCTGTGGGTTGGTCATGTAGCTGGCAGATCAGATGTGGGACTCGGGGTGCCATGAATGGTCTTTGAAGGTCACAGGAAGTGGGATGTTGATTAGATGGGACCTGATAGATGGGAAAGGACCAACAGGGCACATGTCATGGCAGAAACAAAGAGAGTGTTCATAGTAATATTAATGTCTAGTACGTGAGAGTGTTCATAGCAGTATTAATGTCTAGTACATGAGAGTGTTCATAGCAGTATTAATATCTAGTACGTGAGAGTGTTCATAGCAGTATTAATATCTAGTACGTGAGAGTGTTCATAGCAGTATTAATGTCTAGTACATAGAAGCAGCAGTTCTTCCTGTCTGCTGCTTTCATCTTGTGTCCTTGTTACCACTTTCATCCCTCGGTATCACATGAAGGATCTGAGGCACAGAGACAATAAGCATGTTGTTTGAGGCCATAGAGAAAGCCATGGAGATTAGATTTGAATGTCGTGCTATGGTCTCTGTTGTAAACCACAGGGCCAGTGCTCCAAGGTCAGAATCTGGTGAGATGACGTTTTTCCCATCCCTGCTTCTGTTGCCCTGAGACGCCAGGAAAGGAGGAATTCCCGCTGCTGTAGAGCTGTTTAACCCCCCACCCGGAGCCCAAATAATCTTTCCCTCCGTCCTTCCCTCCGTCCCTCCCTCCGTCCCTCCCTCCTTCCCTCCTTTAAATGACTTTGTCAATATTTTCTTTTAAAACTTCAAGAACACTAGCTTAAGACAGACCGTTCTTATGGGCAGTGTCACTGGAGAAGGTAGAGTCGAAGTGGATCAAGCAAGTCTTGATGCTGAGAGTGGGCCAGATGCTGGGGCTGGAGAAATAAGAAAGACCGAGAAGGATGAAGGACATCTCCAGTGATGGAGAGAGGGCACTAGGCAGATTTCCAGTAGGAAAGCTTTATGGATTATAGTCCAATGTGATAGAAGGGTCCTGGGCCCACATCACACTGGGTGACCAGAATTCCCTGTAGTGAACATACAGCTTCATTCTAGTCATTAAAATCCTAGAATAAGACCAATGAGTTTAGGGTGGAGCTTTAGGCAGAGTGTTTTGCATCCTGATAAAACATGACAAATTGGTCTATAAATGTCACTTTTCCTTTCCTTTTCCCTTGGAAGCTGATTAGGTGACCAAATCAGAGCAACCATCCTGTCACGAGGGGGACAAGAATAAAGGAAAGGTAGAGCCCTGTGGAAATGGCCGCCTTGACATTGCTGCTGTTTAGCCATTGCCAGTAGCGCTGAGCATCCCGACTCCGTATGTGTTGAATCTGTTCCTAGATAAGTTTTTCTGGTACGCAAAACCAAACACAATGTTAGATGGAGTAAATCGAAAGCTATTATGAGCCTTTTCCTATATGCTGTGATGGATACATAATGTCGGTGATCTTCAGGATGACCTTTAAGCCTGGTTGAAAACAACCTCCGAAGTTTAATACCCTGTACTGAAAATGTTCACAGTTGGGAGTGATGAGTTGTGGACTTAGAAATGTAATTTTCAGGCTAAATGAATTTATGTGTATGAACTCTCTGTAGCAAGTCCCACTAAGGTACTGTTCACGGGCAGTATCTTCTTAGCTGCCCCCACTCCCCGCCCCTTTTATGACAGCCTCACTTTCTGGTGAAGTACATTGCATGTGTTTATGGCTGTGGCAGAAATGACAGCTACACTTGGGATAATAGCATAAATAGTCTTGATTTCTTGAAAATGTGGAGCTCCAACAGGCTTTATTGGATTTCAGGGTAATGGTGTTATTACGTTTTCTACCTCTTTCCAAAATGTATTGTGGCTACGTTCCAAGCTGGTGACTTAGAGAAATTCGAGGCTCTGTACATTTATGGAGGAAAAAATTATCTTGGGATGCTCAGTTGCTCATGTGGGGTAAGGAAAATAATTGGATTTTCTTCTTCATCATGTTAGACTTTCCATGTCTCATGCAGATATGGAGGGTAGGAATGGTTGGTGACGTGCCTCGTGGAGATAGGGTCGGAAATGAAAATCGTCTGGTAGACCATTAGGGGGAAAAGATAGTAAGTCATAGGGAGACACGTTGTAAAGAGAGAGGCACTTTGAACATCATCTGATAAAATCCCGCCTTTAGTCATGGCCTTGTGATTTGAGTCCTAGAAGGATGTTGGACATTTCATTGGAAAAAAAAAAAAGACTTGGGATTAACCTATGTATCCTCTTTCTTTCTTTTTTTTTATTTTTTAAGATTAGAATGTAATTACATCATTTTCCATTTCCTCCTCCAAACCCTCCCATATATCCCTCCTTGCTCTCTTTGAAATTCATGGCCTTTTTCCTGCATTAGTCATTGTTGT
The DNA here is from genome assembly GCF_014885135.2 of Alexandromys fortis. Taxonomy (NCBI): domain Eukaryota; kingdom Metazoa; phylum Chordata; class Mammalia; order Rodentia; family Cricetidae; genus Alexandromys; species Alexandromys fortis. The sequence goes on along the minus strand of NW_026067949.1, from coordinate 23,445,387 downwards.
ATACATGTATGTTTATGTATGTACATAGCTATTTCTAAATATATAAACTAACCTGCTCGGTCTGTATATTGTTACCTGCATGTATGTTTTCAGGGCTGACCATTTGGTATTGAATAACCAATAGTTGGTTTGCTCTTCCCTGGGGAAGGCTCTTTCTCCTGCTCTTAGCATTGCCTGTAGTTCTTTGTATTGGGTTGAGGCCTCGTGGGCTTTCCCATCTGTGTAGGCATGTCCTTCATCTTTGATCAGCTAGTGTTTAGTCAGTCCTGTAAGCGAGACTTGATGGGTATGGCCTCTGACATTCCCAGATGGCATCAAAGAACTGAAACCCAGAACCCAAAGACACAGACACGTGTTTGGGCTGCCTCATTTTCCCCATTGGAAAGGTTATTTCTTTCAGCTCATGGACCTTTTGGACAGGATTACAGAAACCTCCACACTGTTTCAGTGCTGTCTGGGGGATTCATGGTGCTCCCCTTAGGAACCACTCAGGAGCTGGGCAGTGTTCCACATGCCCTGTAGGAAGCAGGCCAGCCCAAGCCCAGAAACCCAAGACCCTTGCACATGGGAAGCATTCAGTGGGCCCCCTAAAGAGCTGGGTATCAGGTCTAGGCCCCCTTAGGAGTCAGGTGGTAGAGAACAGATCATGTAAGTATACACTGGGGGTGGACTGGGGTGAGTTGGCTGGTTTGGCCAGATTGAGCCAGGACTGAGGTGTTCTCAGCACTCAGCATGAATTTTGTTTTTTAAGTTGGTGGATGGAAACTCTTAAAGTAACTAATAATGTGATGATGGTGGCAGTTAAGGTGGTCTTTGAAAATTATTATTTCAAAAATGAAACTATTATATCACTTTTTCCCTTTTCTTTCCTCCTCCTAGCCCCTCCCATATAACTGTTCTTTCTTCCTCCTGAGTTCATGACCTCTTTTTCTTTAATAGCTATTGTTTCTCTCTCTCTCTCTCTCTCTCTCTCACACACACACACACACACACCTCTAAATACAGATATAGCTAGTCCATTTAGTGCTGTGCGTGTATGATGTCAGTGCCTGCCTGAGGGTTCATCTTCCTTATGGAAGACTATTTCCTGCTCTCAGCATTCTCACCTGAAGTTCTCCATCTAGGAATGGGTCCTGAGAGATCGTCCCTTCCATGTTAGCGTGTCTATTGGTGTTTGTCCTTGCTGAGGTCTCCTTTAGGCAGCCGTGTTACTGAGGCATCATGGGTGGAGCCTCTTCATTGTTTCTAGGAGATTTAATCTCACAGTGGCTTTCCTGGTCCTTGTGGCTCTTACAATCTTTCCTCCCCCTCTTCCTGAATGTTCCCTGATTCTTAGGTGCAGGAATTGTGTTGTAGATGTATCAGCTGGGACTACATTTTGCTTGGTGGTGGTTTTCCATAATGGGCTCCATCTGCTGCAAAGATCAGTTTCTTTGATGAGAGATGAAGGGACAAATATTTGGGGTGCAGTTAGGAACTAGGCCCAGTCGATAGTAGGTTCCTCTCTAGAATTCATGACCTTACTATCTCTGGGTAGTTGCCTGCAATACCTGGTATGATTTTTCCTTTTGTATGCTCTTGGTTCCCCTCCAGTTACAGTGCCACCACAGGTATCATGTCACACTAGTCATTAGCATGCAGTCTTGGTCACCCTCAAGCACTCCTTTCTGGGTGCTTTACACATGCTGACCTACCTCCCATGGGAGCCTTAAGTGCTAGCTAGGTACTCTGCGCTTTCTAGTTAGGAAACGGAGGTGAGACGACTCACCTAGAGAATGGCTCACAGGACCTGCTGAGAGGGAGGTCAGGAGAGATAGTGTGGTCCCCAAGTCCATCTCATGGTGGTCTGGGGTGTGTGCATATGATGATGATGATGGCGGATGCAGGACTGTGCGGGTGTAGTGAGGTGGGGGTTGGACAGCAGACGACAGACAATGGGAAGATGCATTCCAGGTGTTCCTGGGCATCCGTGAAAGCTCACCTAGATCCAAATGGTGGCAGTGGAGGTGGCAGCAGGGAAAGGCAGCTTGTAGCTTTGGAGGATGAATTGATGGTGTCAGGTCCCCAATCAGTGTGGCTAGGCTATTGTTTGGCTGCCCCCTGAAGCTGACTTGGAATATAGTAAATGAGATATATCAGGTGGGTGGTTGTGTTAGTTGCTGTTTCTTCACTGTGACAGATACCTGACAGAAAGCCAGAGCTTAAGGGAAGAGGATTTATTTCAGCTTACGGTGCAGCGCATCACGGCTGGGAAGTTATGACAAGAGGCTCCAGGGTAGGGGCAGCTTGAGGAGGCTCTGTGCTACATCGTGACTGCTGAGGAAGCAGAGAGCTGGGTCCAAAGCTGAGCTGAGCTGTTACCCTTAGTGACCAGCCTCCAGCTGGCCCAGTACCCACAAAGGTTCTATAACCCCAGTACCATCTGGGAGCCAACTGTTCCAACATGTGAGCCTGTGTAGGACCTTCCAAACCCAAGCTGTAATAGTTTTTAAAGAACCCAATTTTCTTCCTTCTTGACCAACTAGCACAGGGGTTTTAACCCGAGAATTTGGGGAGAACCATCGATAAAGAAGTTCCTTGAATGGATGTTGATGGACCTTCCTAAGCTCTTTTGCTTCAGCACGGTGGTATGTAGGGGTCTCTGCACCTCTTTTGGACTGCCAGGAATGAGACATCTAGGTGACAGCACGCCTTCCATCTTGAGAAGAAGAGGAAGGCGAGAAGGAAGAAGTAGTGAGGCTGTGTCTTAGGGGACACATATGCACACACATGTGGGGGCCAGAGGTCACCCTCAAGTGTCATTCCCAAGAAGCCATGCAGTTTGTGTTTTGAGACAAAATACAAGGTCCCTTTCCTGGGACCTAGGACTTGCTAGCAAGGCTGGATAGTCAGCGAGCTCCAGGAAGCCACCTCCACCGCTCTGGGGCACAGACTGTAAGCCCACACCTTCTCACACAGCTTTTTATGTGGACGCTGGCCTGTGAACCCAGGTGCCCATGTTTGTGTGGAAAGTGCCTCGCTGCGTTGCACCTCAGCCCCTTGACTAAAGTTTTCCTGAGGAAGCACAGTGGTGGCTAGAGGCAGAGGGTGACCTCGTGGTTTCTCTGTACAAACCCCATGCTGCTCCTGGTCTCTCTGGGTCCCTAGTCCAGGTCAGAACCTAAAATGCTTTCTTCCCTCCTGCTTCCCCCCAGGGAGCACTCCTGATCCGTGTGTCCTCTCTAAGCTCAGACTCAGTCAAGGGCCTCAGAAGGAACAACTTGTGCAAGAAAAAAACCCTGAAAGGCCCTGAGGTGACTAGGAAGCGTAGTGATTTCAGTCTGGGTTTGTATTTCATTGTCTTTTCTCTGAGTAGGACAGTTTCTTCTGTTTCCTCCCTCCTTCCTCCCTCCCTCCCCCAGCAAGTCTCTTTCCTTCCTTCTCCCAAGAGTCTCTGAGTCTGAGGTTGGCCATTGCGCCCGCGCCTCCTTTTGCCTTCAGTTAAGACATTCCGTCTTGATGTCTTAGGGAAAGAGAGCATTAGCAGGTTCCATCAGTGTCATGGAACTGACCCAGCCACACACTGTTCTGGGCCCAGCCGCATGGGTAACATGAGCTCGCTCGCTGTTTTCAGCTCCCTTAAAACCCTCTGGAAAAGCAGTCTGCCATGTGGGCTTGACCTCTTCTGTCACTGAGAATGCTCGGCACACGCTCCCTATCTCTCAGTGCGTGATGAAGGTGGGGTCTGTCTCACTGTTCTTGTGCTATGAGACACCATGACCACAGAAACTCCTACAAAGGAAAGCTTTTAATTGGGGGCTGGCTTACAGTTTAGAGGTTTGTAGTCTATTCATGTCACAGCAGGAAGCATGGTGGTGTGCAGCAGGCAGACATGGTGCTGGAGAAGGAGCCAAGAATTGTACGTCTGGATTGGCAGACAGCTGGGAGAGAGAGCCACACTGGACCCAGCTTGAGCATTTGAAATATCAAAGACTGCCCCCACAGTGACATGCCTGCTCCAGTATAACACTTCCTAAGAGTGTCACTCCCTGTGGATCTATGGGGGCCGTTTCTTTTCAAACCACCACAGGGACATTTACCTCAGAACAGGTGTATGACAGGTAAATGAGGTGTACCTGGAAGAACACCAGGCATCTCTCATCTTATGTCCTCTCAATAACAAATTCTGGATTGTACCTGGGAACGGGCCCTGGGGGAGTAATTGAAACATTATCTTTCATTGTTTTATGTGTGCCTTTATTCCATTTCTGCATGGTAAGCATGCAAAGTGAATATTATTTTTATTCCAAATGATAACTGAAGTTTAGGGAAGTTTGCAACAAACTAGTTCCACTACCTCCTAATATTTAGCTCTTGCTTTATAGATGTATCCTCGTCTCTAAAATGGGGGTGGTAGTGTCGTCGCCCCCCCCCCCCCCCCGCCCGCCCGCCGTGGTTAGGAAAATCCATATGGTAAATATGTAGAAAGCCTTAGCACGATGCTTGGTCAGTTAGTCTATGTGTGATAACAGGCTTTAGAAATCATTGTCTCTATCCAATTACTGACCAGGTCTGGCTGCTTAGCTCAGAGCTCAGAGGAGAGTGGGTGTGTTGAGGGTGGTGTGGCCGTAGACGTCCTGTCCTTAACATTCCAGCTGTCCTCTAAGCCAGTGTGCGGCGCACTCAGGATTGGCTCAATAGCTTAGTGGGTTGTGGTTTCACTGCCAGTTTTGAAAATGAGAACTGATTTGGTTTTCAAGGAAGAAGTAATGATAGAACTTTGGGAAAACCAGACGTGGTGGCACATGTCTTTAGTCCCAGCACTCAGGAAGCAGAGGCAGGCGGATCTCTGAGTCTGAGGCTAGCCTGATCTACCAAGTTCAGTTCCCAGAACCCAAGTCACTATAACTCAAGCTCCAAGGTGTTTACAGCCTCATCCACATGCACCTGCATTCATGTGCACAAGCCCATGCCTACTCATAATAATTAAAAATAATAATACGTATCTTCTTAAAAACTGAATAAAAATAGAATAGCATGTCTCTGAAGTCAATATAAACACTCGGAAAATATATGCCCAAAAGAAAAAATAAATAAACAAATATTAAAATGTAATGTATTATTTCAGAAGAAGGGTAAAGTTTACCATAACCCTATAAAAAAGTCAAAGGAAAGCATAGGTTGGAATTAAAACAAACCAAAGCCTCATAGATGTGGTGACAAAACTCCAGAGAATTCTAAAAGTTCAAAAGAAATCTAAAAGCCATCTTAGAAATAAATTCTAAGAAGGAACACAAAATCCAGTAACTGTACAAGTTGCCCTTGAGAACTTGATTGAGAAATCATGAGCAAAAGGAGGAATAAGTTCAAAGTCAAAATGAGAGGAAGAAATAAAGATTTGGAAATAGTGACAAATATTGAAGGAGACAAAGAAGGTCCAGTGTGTGGGGAGAGCAGGCACACCACGCGGGGGTAGGGGTGGGGGGTGAAGACACACCATGCGGGGGTGAGGGGGTGAGGGCAAGGGGGTGGGGTGAAGGCACTCCACACCAGGACAGGGGGCGGGGAGGCTGAAGAAGTTTGTGTTTCAAGAGAACAGTTTTGAAGAAAAATTTAATACCACATTTTAAAAAAAATTATGTGTTTTGGAGAATTAAGTAGGTTTCTATTAAAATTAACAGAGCACAGAAGGAAGGAGAAACCTTCTGGACAAGTCTACACAGAAAGAGAAAGTGACACATTGTTCTTGGTATTTTAACAGAAACTTTTTGGTCCTTATTTAATTAAAAATTCTTCTTCTGTATTTCACACAATATAATGACATGCCCTTTGTACAGGGAGTAGTTGGCTATCCCATAGCAGTCATGCCACTATTACAACAGGCACATGTTCCTGACAGGGTCTGTCTGTGGGGAAGACCACTGGTGTCTTCTCCCCCCAGCAGCTTGTCTGATACTCTGATAGCTGGCCATCCAGGAGGAAGTTTCCTGGTGGGATTGAGATTGATTGCTCTATGTCCTCTAGCCTCTAGTGTGTCTTATCATATAGTTATGGTTGATACCACAGGACAATAACAATAGTGTGCATTGCTATGGAAACATCTGAAGCCTTTATGACTAATAATTTGTAGGGAAATATACCATGCCTTACAACAAAATTTTCATTTCATAACCCATGCATTATAAGACAGGTGTTGTCAACTCATACAGGGTAATCCCATTATGCTCCTTTTTCTTGAAAGTTATATTTTGATATTGGCTTACTAACTAGCGGCTTTCCATGAGGCGTTTTCACACGTGGTTAGTTTTAGTTAACCCAGTCACTGCTCCCTTTTCTCCCCCATATCTCACCCCTCCCCCATACCCATCCCTCCTTAATCCTTCAGTATTTCCCCCCTTCCATCATTCTTAAATTATCATAAAATAAGTTTGGGGTTTCATGATAACATTTTTATACACACATATATTCCTGTACATTGTTCTAATTGATCGTTTTCCTCCTGTCTTCTCTGTCCCTGTCTTGCTACTCTCCCATCAGTCCCCCTCAGCTTTTACCTCTAAGATATTTGATAACCCTCTCTTATCTTTTTTCCCCCCGAAAATAGAAACCCTTTTTTGGCCAAGGAAAATAGAATAGCAAATGTAAGGTAATCCAAGGATAGAAAAGCACACACCGGGATTTCTGATACCAGAAAAATGACTTTCTAATATAAAGAACAAACCTGGGCTTGTGCAGGTCAGAGGGCAGAGAAAACTGCTCCTCTGAACTCTCCTTAAGGAATTGGCCTGGAGAGTGGACATCAGACGACCAGTGCTGTCACTAAGAAGAGCCTGAAGCAGCTCCGATATCATGATGCTAACAGGGCATATCAAAACCACGCAGGGGTCAACTCAAGAGTCTCCTACTAAGGGAAGACTGAGGCTTGCATGTTTAAACCCATGAGGTCTTGATGGCATGGAGTAAAAAATATATATTGTTCACCTTCTGAGGTCAATGGAAACTCAAGTCAATGTCTCAGAAGTAGGAAAGAGTCAGGGGCTTGTCCTGGCTCTTTTAGTTGGACTGTACTGTCAGATAACCAAGAACTAGACGAGGGGACATGTCTCCTGAACTATTTCCACATGGGAAGTGAAGGCAGGATGAGAGAAGTAGAAAAAGCACCACCAGGCAGCTTGTGGATTCACACATCAAACAACATTGGTGGCTTAACCTTAGAAATGAATGAAAACCAGGTGTCATGTTTCCTGATGGAGCATTGTTGTAAGGAGGGCCCCTTGTTTGTTCCCGGCCACCCAGCCCCGAAATAATCACACAGAAACTGTATTAATTAAAACACTGCTCGGCCCATTAGCTCTAGCTTCTTATTGGCTAACTCTTACATATTAATTTAATTCATTTATATTAATCTGTGTATCGCCACATGGTTGTGGTTTACCGGCTAAAGTTCTGGTGTCTATCTCCAGCGGGGCTACGTGGCTTCTCCCTAACTCTGCCTCCTTTCTTCCAGCATTCAGTTTAGTTTTTTCCACCTACTTAAGTTCTGTCCTATCAACAGGCCAAGGCAGTTTCTTTATTCACCAGTGGTATTCACAGCATACAGAGGGGAATCCCACATCATGCCTCGAAGTGGGCTTGAGCTCAGTGCTCTAAGCCTCTGACTCTAACTGCCTTTTGTAGGAACTTAGAGACTGATATGAAACATGCAACAGCAAAGTCGTTACTGTGGAGACTCCGCAGCTCAGATAGCTCAGTAATGGTCATGAAACAGAGAGGATTAGGGGAGGGGTGTAGATTAACTGTTACTTAACATCAGATTTTTAAAAATGGGCAGCTTTTAACTATGTTGATTATACTCTGTCCTCTGGTTTAAAAGAAGTACAAATCCATGATTACCATCAAGTCAAGAGTTTCTTTTGGAGGGAGAGAGGTGCCTAGCACAGGCCTCTTCGGATAGCTGGTGAAGTCTTTTCTGCGGTCTGGGAAGTAATTCTATAAGAACATTTGCTTCATAATAAGTGATTTGTTTTGTGTGATTTCCTTAGCCTTGTTATATTTTATCGTAACAAGAGAATAATTTGGGTGGGAAGATAACCCAGTGAAGTGTTTGCTATCCAAACATAAAGACCTGCGTTTGATTTCTAAAACCCATGTGAAAAAGGCAAGCATGAACGGCGCTGTGTGGTTGTAATCCCAGTGCCAGGGAGGCAGAGGCACACATATCCCGAGGGCTAACTCGCCAGCTAGCCCAATGGACATAATGCTGTTGCTATGAGTTTCCCCTCCAGAGCACTCTGTTGTGCACAGTAGAAATTATAGCATGAGCACAGCCGAGGAGGCTAATGCAGCCTGTAACAACCAGGTCAGCCTCCTGGAACCTATGATTGACAGCCTTTAACATTCATCTGCTCACACATTCACCAGCATGTTCGGGTGCTCAGCGAGTCTTTGAGGAGTCTGCCCTGCTCCCTGTGTGTAAGCCAGCCACAGGCGCGACCTGCAGGTCTGCTCCACTTTGCAGTGCTCCCCCACATGCCCTCTGTCTGGCCAGCCTAGGCTGGTATAATATGGTCCAGACCAAGAGGACTCAGCCGTTCTACCTGCCTCTCTAACCTGCTTCCGTCAGGCCAGCCTGTGAGTGTTCTCATGAAGGTAGCGGAGATCCTGGGGACTGGAAATGGGCCTGCCCTCCATGTGAGCTCCTGTGTCCTCCCATGTGGACAGTTACCAAAACAAGTCACACAACTGAGCACAGAGCTATTGGAGAATGGCTGCACGGTGAGAACAGATGGCAGGGGTACAGGAACCTGGCGATGGGTATGTCAGTGTAGTCTGTCAGCCGCGGCTACCCAGCAGTGCATTTAGAACTGGCATGTCTTTGAAGCATCAGACATTGCTGTTATTTGTACCACAGTATAATGCCTTCGGAATACAAAACGTGGGGTTCATGTACGTGAATGAAGGAAGTATAATTCTTTCACCTCCCCTTAAAAATTTCTGGTGCGCAGATACAGAAGTAACCCTAAGTGGAAAGGAAGGAAGCCTATATTTAATGGTCTGTATTGAGTATTGCTTTTCCAGTTGCGGATGTCTTCCCCAGAGAAGCATTTCAGACAGTAGCCTCCTGGGCTGTGTGTAGCCAGCAGCCTCCTCCTGGGCTGTGTGTAGCCGGCAGCCTCCTCCTGGGCTGTGTGTAGCCGGCAGCCTCCTCCTGGGCTGTGTGTAGCCGGCAGCCTCCTCCTGGGCTGTGTGTAGCCGGCAGCCTCCTCCTGGGCTGTGTGTAGCCCTCAGTCTCCTCCTGAACTGTGTGTAGAATTCTTTGTTGATGTCGTACTTGGACTGGTTTTGAACTCTGTCTTGGAGAAGACCAAATGAGGAAAATAAAGAACTAGAGTCTGCATCCTTCAGGGTTTTAGTGTAAGGCCTGAAAATCAGAGGGATGATCAGTCTGTGTACCTTCCGCAGGAGAGCTGAGTTTTTCACTCTCTGCTGCGTTTTTAGTGAGTGGTCAGTTTACAAAAAACAAAACAAAACAAGTGATTCTTAGGAAATATGTCATGTGCCTAAGTATGTAGATGGCAAAAAGCATATTACTAATTATGATTTATGTCCCTCGGAATAAGAAACTCAAGTCTGTTTCCATAGAGCTCAGCATTATATGTGAATTTAGTGTGTGCACCTTTACTGTGTTCCCTGTAGAAATTTGTTTAAATGTTGGGGAAAAATTCTGCATGTGCACTTGCTTATTATGTGCTTTTCATTCCATGCATACTACAAAATCACACACTCCGGTCGCCTAATTAACACTGTGTATTGTACTAAACATGTAGGTTAAAGTTGAACTTCTCTCTATTTCCGATTTTAGAAGCTATCCCCAGGGTCAGATAAAATTTCATGTACTTCCTCTCAATTGTATTGTTTTGTTTTCCTGAACTGCTAGGAAAGGGGACTCAGGTTTCATTTGCCTGTGTTTGAAGAAGTTGCACACCACCTCCAAAAGAATCTGGAAAATGTGGCAAGATTTATCTGGTGGCATCATTTAATTCAGGTGGAGCCGTCTTCATGCAAAACGTTCTAGTGAACGTGGCACCGCCAGGAGCCTGGTGTTCAGGGGTAAACAGGTCCGAGTCCTGGTAGCAGCTCATGACCTCCTTGGGTGTGACCTCCGCCAGGCTATCTAACTGTATGCGTTTGTTTCTCGGTCTGCAGTATTGGCGTCGTCACAGGACCTCTTGTGTAGGTCTGTTGGAAGTAAGAAACAGGATCATCCTTCTAAAGCATTTACTTGGCATCAGGCCTGACATGTAGTAAAGAGCCCTGTCAATGCCACGTGAGTGGTGAGTGCTGATACCCTCGTCATTTGATGTAGGAGCTCCATTTTATAGACCTTGAAATAGAGATGTAGCTCTTCAGGGAAAATCATGAAAACCCTGACGATTGTGTTAGAGATAGATAGCACAGTATCATGCGTAGAAAAGTTTAATCCTGGCAGACAGTGTCTAAAACTATTTCTCAGCTACCATAAGCTTGTAGGTTTTCAGGTTCTGTTATACATCGACACAGATTTTTTTCTTTTTGACAGATCATCTCTTCTTGCTTGACAGGATGAGATGATGATTATTTCAATAATGTCAGAAGATTTTTTTTCCCATTAAAAACGGAGCTCACTTTACTATTTGTGAACATTTACACAAAAGCTTAGGACAGGGCAGGCAGAGGAAGAAGGAAGATGTGAACCCACTGAAGTTTTTAGGGTGACTTTGTTGGGTAGACAAAGCTCTCCAGAACACACTTGGATTTTTTTTTTTCAGAACGTTTGCAGCCCGGTTGAGAAAACAGATCACATATGTATAAGATGTTGGCAGTAGTAGCGCTATCATTTATGAGAGTTTAGCGCAGTCATTTATGAGTGCTTAGATTGTGCAAGATACTAAAAGCAAGCGGGCCAGCAACCTAAGATTGCCCTTTTGATCTTCAGATTAACTGTTAGGTTGATGGTGATCCCAGTGTGCAACCAAGGCATTTGTACCCCTGACAAACACAAGGCATTGGTTCTCAGCATAAAGGACCCAAGTGGCAAGTTAGAACTCAGGGCCGAGGTCCTGATTTTCAAAGTGGAGAATCTTAGGTGTGGCTTGATGGCCTTCATGGGTATAGAAGGCGACTCACTGCTCAGTCTTTGTTGCTGTTTTGTGAAGAGCTGGGATGGTCGTGATGTCATAGTTTCCAGGACTACCCTGTACTCTGGAACACTGTAGTATGAGCTACAGTGGGCTGCGTTCCCACCCAGCTTCGCACGGCTAGCTTTACCAGAAATAATTACACACAAACTGTATTCTTTTAAACACTGCCTGGCCCATTAGTTATAACCTCTTATTGGCTAGCTCTTACATATTGATTAACCCATTTTTTTTTCCATTTTTAATAATCTGTGTAGCCCCACGAGGTGTGGCTTACCAGGAAAGATCTTAACCTGCGTCTGTGTCGGGTGGGAGAATCATGGCGACTGCCTGACTCGGCTTCTTTCTCCCAGCATTCTGTTCAGTCTACTCTGCCTACCTAATTTTCTGACCTATTAAAGGGCCAAGGCAGTCTATTTAACCAATGAAATTAACACAAAACAGAAGACTCTCCCCCATCAGAACACTTCCACATACCCTTTGAGGTAGACTGGTGTAGGTTTATAGTTAACCATGCCTAGGTCTAAACCTAAGTCATTGCCTACCATCTCAGCATGCACCAGGGATTCCAGCAGGACAAGCTTCTAACTGGAAGATACTGGTAGGAATAGTTTGGGGACTTTTCTAAGAATCGATGAGCATTTTGAAGTCAGTGTTATTGACTGTAGTACCTCTCGTCCTGTCCGAAGTGACAGAAAAGCACACATCCCATCTGCCTGTATGAATACAGTGGTAAGAAGAGCATCTCCCTGCGCGGGCGAGCCTCTGGCAGCTCTTCCTAGAGACCCTTGGTGTCCTCGGGCCTGACAAGTTGTCCTTTGAAATTCATCCCAACCTTACTTTTCTCTTTTTTTTTTTTTTTAAATAATTTTTATGTGTCCTTAAGTTATCTCTGAGTTTTACTTCAAGAAAGTAAAGGATTCCTTCTGTAGTCTTATAAGGTCGTAGTCAGGGAGATATGTGGGGTCCCGTAAGATTGTCCTGGGAAGTGTTTTTAGGAAGAGAGGGAAGGATTTGGGATTGTCATTTCCTGAGGTTTGGGGCAGGGGTTTGAGTGTGGATCTGTAAAGAGATGACTGATTTAGTGGAGGCCTGGAGAGAGGCTGTGGAAACGTGTAGAGCGTCCCTCAGTTTTGCAGTGTCATTCCTCTACAATGTCATACCAGAGTCAGCGAACTTAGAAACCAAGAGTCTAGCTTTTGCTTCTAGAGGTTGTGGCTGTGATTCCTGCCCTCCATTCTTTTGAGAACTTTGTCACAGCTGTAGTTTTGATCTAGAATGTTCATCAAAGGCCACATGTTGAAGACTTGGTGAACAAACCATGATGCTGTTGGGAGAAGGGAGAGCTTAGAGGGAGATTCTAGTCCGCTCATTCTTGTGTTCTCAAAGGGGGTTGTGGAACTCCGTCTCTTCTTTACCATCTCCATCCTTGCCATAAGGATGCCTTACTCCACGACACACATCAGCCTGCTGTCCTGCCTTGCCACAGGCCCCAAAGCACAGGGCAAACCAACTATGACACTTTTTAAGTGTCAAAATTTGCCCTCAATAGCACACCTTCTCCAGCAAGGCCACACCTCCTAATCCTTCACCAACATTTCAGAGACCAAGTATTTAAATATAGGAGCATGTTGGGATCATTCTCTTGTAAACCACCACATTAACAAGGAAAAAGAGTTTTTATATGTTTCAGCTTCAAAGGCAGGGGATGTCTTGTTGATAATAGGTTTGGATAAATATTTTTCACCTAAATGCTGTTCCTACCTCACACTGCATTTTGAACTTCCTATCTGGCCCCTCTTTTTTCCTTCATCACGTTCCAGAGCTGGGTTCTGTGAGAGAAGTGTTTTTGTTCACCAGAGCGTCCCCTGATATAGGTATCATGTATGGCACAGACAGGTGTGCAATGGGTGATGGGTAATATCCAGTTACCATCACAGGACAAGTAGGGAAGGGTAATGGAATAATGACCCAGGGCAAGCAGGGACTGTATAATCATATATGGTCATGGTGCAGGACACATTTAGGAGATGCCATGTAGCTAACAGCAGAGATGAGCAGAGCATCTGACTTTTACCTATATTAAAGATGGAGTTTGTTCAGGTCAAGGAAGCAGAAATATTTGAGGGATTCTGTATAATAAAAGTATACCGGAAACCTTCACGCAAGTAAGTCTCTTCTTCTTGGCTTCCTGTGTTGCTTTATCTGTGTTCATTTTCCAGATGTGTCTATCACTTTATCTTTGTCTGCGCATGTGCTGTAAGGTGCACTGGAGGCGAAGAAATGAAGTTTATCGTGAAGGCTAAGGAGCTGGGATGCTCAGCCCAGAGACAAACTGGTGCAGGAGAGGCATCTCCTGGTGTTTCAGGACAACCAAACAAACCCACCCCTTCAATTATAGCGGAGTAATGAGCCTACTCCACAGCATGTGGAGACATAATTAGGAATGTGCTGTAGGCCGGCAGCCCAGGTGTCAGGTCATTATCTGAACCATTAAGTTGGGAGTTATGCCCGTTAAAGGTTACTGGTTTGGAAAAGGTGAGATTAGAATGCAAGAGTCTTGGAAAATAAGAATTTTTCCAATTCAAAGGATACTATAGAAAACCTCCAGCATTTGACTTTTTCTTGCAACTTTTCATGGATGTGCAATGAGGATCCAGCTCACGAGGGCATGGCTTGATGGATTTCTCCAAAGGTCAAGAAGTGCTTCCTCGTCTTGATCAGCATCCCTGGGGCCACTCTCTTGCTATTTCCTCTTCCGACCCCTACACTCCTTCTTGACACACAGAAATGTTTCCTGGTTCTGGACTTTTTATAATGGAATCGTGCAGTCCCGCTCTTAACCCAGTGTCGTGGGTTATCATCCCGAGAGACGTTCCTGATGCTGGACTCCCCGGAAAGAAATCCTCGTTTCAGATTTCCCTGGGATATAGCTAAGTTGGTAGAGGCAGTTTCCTGTTGTTTCTAGAGCTTTGTTTTTCTCTTTAGGAGGTGTGTGTGTGTGTGTGTGTTTGTTTGTGTGTGTACACATGTGTGTAGGCTAGTCTAGGGTGACTGCCCAGGCTTCTTTTGTCTTCACCTCCTCAGCACCGGAATTTAAAGCATATACCATCTTGCCTGACTTTTTGTGTGTGTGTGGGGGGGCAGGGGCTAGGGTATCAAAGCAAATTCTCCTGCTTTTATGCAAGTATTTCACAGGCTAGTACTTCACTTACTGAGCTATCTCCTCATCCCCTGTTTAGGAAAACTTTATGAAAATACATGCTTGTGCAAATGTGTGCTTGTTTGTCTATACTTATGTATATATGCTTTAGGAATTTTTTTTCTCAAATTAGGGGTTGGGAGATAGATGGATGGGTAATGTGCTTGCTGTGCCAGCCTGAGGACCTGAGATTCCTAGCACCGATGTAAGAGCCAGTTGGGATGGCGCACAACTCTAACCCCAGCATTGGCAGTCGGCTGGTGGGGCGGCAAACAGAGCTGCAGGCCAATCCCTGGAGTTTACTAGCCAGCCAGTCTAAGCCAGTAGTTGAGCTCTGTGTTCATTGGGAGATGAGAATCTGTTTCCAGAGGTAAGGCGGAAAGCAGTAGTGGAGGGTAACCTCTTCCTGCCCCCATTGTAATATGAGAAATAGGAAGGAAGGAGGGAAGGAGGGAGGGAGGAAAGGAAGAAGAAAGAAAGAAAGAAAGAAAGAAAGAAAGAAAGAAAGAAAGAAAGAAAGAAAGAAATTTTTACTCATGTTACATGTGCCATGGTATGCATACTCATTTCACAGTGGTATGGCTTAATTGTACTTTTCTTATCTGCACACCCAGACCCACTATGCTTCCCTATTGGCATCACATTGCTCTGTTGAGATGTAGATGTCTCTCAATGCATTGAGCCAGCCACTTACCTAATAATAGTGTGGTCATTACTGGATTTTCATGGCCATTAAACGGTAAAGTCCATATGAGACTACCTATAAATTGCCTCCTCCTCCTCCTCCTCCTCCTCCTCCTCCTCCTCCTCCTCCTCCTCCTTCTTCCTCCTCCTCCTTCCTTCTTCCTCCTCCTCCTTCCTTCTTCTCCTCCTCTTTCTTCCTTTTTCCTTCTTCCTTCCTCCTCCTCCTCCTTCTTCTTGATTGTCTGTTTTAAAGTTACCATTTACAGCATTATAGCCTCTCCCCACACACCTCCTTCCCTTCCTCCCTCCCCACCCCAGATCAGGTAAGTGCAGGGAGATGTACAGAGTCACCTTTGGGAGCCTATCTCCCAAAGTAATCACAATATAAAATACATTCTTAGAAGTGGACTTGCCCAGCAGTGGTGCCCACGCATCTAAAATACCTTCCGATGTTTGAAAGTCGCCCCTCAAAACATCTGAGGCTGGCTTTTCTTCTCCCCAGTGCCCTTGCCTGCTCTCCGCCTTGCCGAGCTTCCCAGTCTTTATGTTGTACACAGCAGAGCCTCTGCTGCTCCAGCCTGCTATTTGTTTCCCTTGGACTGATGTTTTATGTTTATTGGACATTATCCCCATCTTTTGCTCCTTTTTCTGCCAACTTTATTCTTAATGAGTTTTTATCATATTTTACTTAATGATTCCAAGAAGCCCTTTCTATAGATAAACCTCTTGTAATGGTAATTTTTTTTCAGGGCTTAAAAAAAAAATCACTATTTTTGTTACTTGTTTTTGCTTTCAGTCAGGTTTTAATTTTTAAAAAGCAGCATTCACTAGATTTTTTTTCCCTTGGTGGCTTCAGCTTTGTGTGTGTTTGGCAAGGAAAGCACTGGAAGCTTGAGACGGACATGCCTGGAGTGGGTAGAAAAATGCGGCTGTGTAGCAGTTGGAATTCACGGGAGACGTGGTGTGAGCAGTTATATACATCACAAACATTTGCACAGAAGCTGCCAGTTTGTTTGTTTGTTTTAAATTGACTATATTCGGAAGGAATTTTAGTTCTGTGCCTGTTTCCGTTTATGCTTTGTTATTTGAGGTTCTAACTTCTGAATTTTCTTTGTTTTTCAATTTTAGATTGCAGATTATAACCCATTTCCTGCACCATTGCTGACACCCAAAGATCCATGTCAGAAGTACTTCCAGGTCAGATACGATTTTGCATACTTCAGTACGCAGATAATGTGATGGTTATTTTAATGTTAAGCTCCTGTTTGCTAAAATGGCATTTCTAAATTTTCATTGT
This sequence comes from Alexandromys fortis, assembly GCF_014885135.2. NCBI lineage: Eukaryota > Metazoa > Chordata > Mammalia > Rodentia > Cricetidae > Alexandromys > Alexandromys fortis. The sequence goes on along the minus strand of NW_026067949.1, from coordinate 23,429,048 downwards.
TCTATATCCTATAATAGAAAAAGTAGGTATTTAAAAAATAAAAAGTCATTTGAACTTTACCACGTGTGTGCTGTGGTGTCTATAAGAAGATTAGTTGACTGTGGCGGGAAACTGAAGCTCCGTCTTCACCGCCTGGCAGTGTATGTTGCCGCCTGTGGACTGCTGACCGCCAGCAGAGAAGGTGCCGCTGCTAAGTCTTTGTAAGCAGCATCCCGAGTCACGGGACTTGTCAAGACTAGAGTTCCCCGACTCAGGATTCTCCGTGGCTCTAATTCTGCATAATTTCAGGCCTGAGCGGCACTGCCTTGACTTTACTGCATGTCCCTCTCTTCACGTCACGACAGATGCTGGTCTGCACACCACTGTACGGTGTAGGGTTTAATTCTTGACCTCGGGATAGGATAAGGTAGAACTTAAGTGGCAAACAGCTTCTCTGTTTCCCTGGACAGGTACCAGTTCTGATGGTTTTAGTTAGACTTAACCATGGGCCGGTGTCTTTAAAGTCTAACGTTAACCTTATCATTAAATTGTCTCCATTACCTAGAACTCTGCGCTACATTTTCCACAAAGAGGTTAAAAAAAAAAAAATCCAAGTGAGTACTGAGCTTGGTATTAGTATATGAAGGGCAAGAAGTTTACTTTTTTTAGATTTATTAGTTTTTATTTTGTGTCTATGTGTGTTTTACTTGCATGTATCTGTGTATACCACATATGTGCCTGGTGCCTGCAGGGGTTGTCAGAGGGCACTGGAATCCCTGGAACTAGAATTACAGATGGTTGTGAGTCAGCATGTGGGTGCTGGGAATGGAAGACCTCAGGTCCTCTGCAAGAGCTCAAGTGCTCCTAACCTCTGAGCCCTCTCTCCAGCCCTAAGAAACCCGCTTTTCCTAAGGATAAGAAAAGCAGTGGAGGAAAATATGATCAATCTAAGCTCACGCAGGGTAGTCAGAAGTTTGAGCCTCAGAGGTCCCTAGTTATGCTGTAACGGCTTGGACAGGGAGTAGATTTTTGAATAAATACGGCCTTAAATATGTATGCTAATTTTAGAAACTCAAAACAAATCATATGTCCTTTAAAAAGGACATCTTATCTTAGGTCATCTTAATGGGATTGTTTAAGCTCCCCATTGGTACAGAGGAGGAATGGTCACATGTACTGACCCGGGGTTCCACCACCCACGCCCTACTGCCCTTCATACATGTGGTGTCTGGTGTAAAGGAGCTTGAGTAGACAGGAGAGACGAAGTTAACTGGGGTCAGGGCTCTATTAGGTTGTGACCTACGATGGGGTGGGACGTCTCAGAGATGCAGCTGTCTTAGAATTGCACACATTCCTATGAGGAATCCCTCCCACGTTCCTGTAAGTAAGCCTATCAAACCCACCAGTTCACTAAATGAATAACTGATAGGTAAATGATACACTTTAAGTACCAAGAATAATTCCTTAGCAATCTTTTATGTTCATGTAGTAAAATAGATCCAGGATCAAAGCAACAAAAGAACGAGGCCAGGAAATATGCAAAGTAATGCGCTTCCATCTACATGGAGGGAGAGCAGTCAGTCATGTCCAGAACCTTTCCCTGCTTCTCTATGCTGTTGTTCAGATATACCCATGCTCTGGAGGTATTCAAGTTGCTTTATTATTCCTTGGAGGCTACATAACTGCCTTAGTTATTGCCCTATTGCTGTGAAAAGACTCTATGACCACCGAGGCTCATAAAACAAAGCATTTAATTGGGGCTAGATTACAATTTCAGCAGTTTAGTCCATTATTCTGGCAGAGAGTATGGTGGTGTGCAGATAGACCTGGTTCTTGAAGTATCTGAAGTAGCTGAAGGTTCTATCCAGATCCACGGGCAGCAGAAAGAGAGAGTGCCACTGGACCTGACTTGGGCTTTGAAACCTCAAATGCCACCCGCAGGGACACACTTCCTTGTGACAAGGCCCCACCTCCTAAGCTTGTCAAAGTAGCGCCACTCCCTGATGCCTAAGCATTCAAGTATGTGAGCCTGTGGGGCCATTCTTATTCAAACCACCACAATAAGGCACAGAAACAGTTATCAAACTTAATTTTAAAAGAAAGCTAATGATACTGTCGGTGTTGGGGTATCAGGCACCAAAATTCACAAGAAAAGTAAGTGTTGTATTTCCATGGTGTCTTGTTCTAAGTTCCCCACTCCAGCCCCAGAAAGTCACGAGGCAGCTGGTGAGGGGTGAAGGGACCAGCACCTCTGATGAGGTCTGCCTTCAGTCCCTCCCTCCAGCTCCAGGGAGTTGTGACCACAGGGGACCTTTCTAAAGCAAACCTTCCAGGTTTATGCTGTCATCCGTCTAGAAAGTTCCTGTCCGTTCTTGAAGGTTGGACGTGCCTTCTGAGCAGGTCTCAGTACGGGCAGAACAAAGTGAAGTCATCTTCCTGTTTCATAGATGCTGCTGTTTGTTTTTTCTCAATGTTATTTCCCTTTCGGAATTGGCTTGAAAGCCGGCTGGTCGGTTGCTCAAGAAAGCGTGTAATGTTCCTTTCCAGCACTCTAAGTTTTTCTGTCCTCATCAGTGTTCCCACGCTCAAGCATTGACTGTGTTCATCAGACGTGACCGTGGAAGTCTATAGTGTCATTAAAAATAGATTCATCTATAAAAGACACAGAGTTTCCCAAAGCGTGGATGTAGTAGCTTAAAGATGAACAGAAAGTATTGTTGGGTTTGGGGTCACATCTGCATAGTTCCTAACTCTCACCCAGATGTACCTGTCCTGCTTTGTATTTCCCAAGTAGCCGCGCATCACATCTGTCGGGTGTGATGTTTTCCTCCTTGGCCTCCGATGGCTTCCTGCCTGGCCTGCAAGCTAATTCAACATTCCCTCCTTTGAGAAACTGCGGAACTTCTGTGTGTGTCTCAAATACCCTTTTCCCCCTTCAGACACTGTGAGTTTGGGTAATAAGTTCTCTCTTACTGTCTGACTCAGGTTGAGCTTTAAAAAAAACCACGTCATATTCTTTGTAATAGCTATAAATAAAAGTTTTGTATGCTCACTGTGTCTAACGTAATGTTTATTTAGAATGTATTTATGTAGAATGTATATACATTGTTGAATGGCTGACCAGTGTCTCCAGTCTCCTCAGTTCCCATGCGTTGTTGAGCATAGCTAGGCCTTGGGCAGTTAGGGTGAAAAGGGCACAGGAAACCCTCAGGTGGGTTGAGGCTCAGGAGCTGAACCAGTTTTCTCACAAGTCCTGGGACTTGGCCTGTGAAGTTGCTCTCCCAGATCTAGGAACCAAGATCTGTGGTACCAAGGCTGCTGGCTCCCTGGTTCTGTAGCCAGAGGGGCCTTCTCACCTCAGCCTCTTTGTTCACAAAGAACTTCTTATCGCCCAGAGCCACAGAGAGTTTGCTTTTGTGGATAATACCAGGAAACCAGCTTTATTTTGCCTCTCCTCCCTAAGAGGAAGAGGGTGAAAAATCTGAGTTGATTTCATTTCCTTTATACTTTGAGGTGTAGTTCAGAAGGCAACATTCCTTGGGGGAGAAATATTGCTGTTAACCCCTCAGTGGGAATAAAGTCCTGTGGCAGAAAAGAAAAAAAAATAATAAAGAAAATATGAAAATCTCCTTCAAGCGTGCAGCACACTTCAGGCCTTCTTGAGCTGTTTGTTAATCCATTTCTGAGAGAGCAGTCTGTTACTGAATCAAAAGGAGCCTACTGTTTTTGTAGAGGACTAGAGGTCTCCAAAAACAGAAGGAGTACGGCCAGGCTGTCATGGTACACACCTTTAATCCCAGCACTTGGGAGTCAGAGGCCAGCCTGGTCTTACAAAGCAAGTTTCTGGGCAGCCAGAGCTACACAGAGAAATGCTGTCTCTAAAAACTGAAGAGAAAGAGAAAAGAACGAGAGAGAGAGAGAGAGAGAGAGAGAGAGAGAGAGAGAGAGAGAGAGAGAGGGAGAGAGAGAGAGAGAGAGAGAGAGAGAGAGAGAGAGAGAGAGAGAGAGAGAGAGAGAGAGAGAGAGAAGAAATGTAGGCAGCTACTACTCACTATGGTCTCCAGCCCAGGTCTTCACCGGTAGATCTCTGAGTCAGAGGAGGGCCTGCATGGCCATACCTGTGCTGGGGCCCTTGTCTCTGGTGGAGGAGGCCATCTTTATGAGATTAAAGAGGCTCCTGCTTACTTAGTTTTGATAGGCTTTTATATAGACGATACTTGTGTTTTAGCGGAGGCTGTTTTACTTGCAAAAAAGTTCAAGACTTAAACAGGATAACTAGATAAATCAATGTGCTGGCCTGAAAAACCCAGGCTTTTCAGATTTGGACTTGGTCTGTTGCAGGGACCCGAGCAGTGTCTGCTCTCTGTCTCTTGGCTCTGCCTTCTACTGATTAGATTGACGCTTAGGGGGGTTGCCCCTGGTCTACCTGTGAGTCCTTGAAGAAGCTGTGGGCTTAAACCTAGTTGAAAAAACGTGGGGGCGGGGGGAACCTTTTCTCTTCTTCTTCTTGTTCTTTGGGACAAAGTCTCACTGTTGAGCCCAGGCTGGCTTAGCTGGTGGTGGTCCTCCTGCTTTATCCCCCTGAATGCTGGGACTACAGGTGTGCTCACACTGGGTTGCTGCCTCTCTTCTAATCCCTGGGTAGAGTCTCATGATTAACACTGTGTGGATCACATGCTTATCCTTAACCAGTCACCGGAACTGTGCAGACTTGTTGCTCTGACTGGTGCGCAGGCGCCAGTGCATGCTCGCATCCACCTTCACACAAATAAGAAATACGAGCTTGCAGCTTTTGTGCTGAACCCCTAACTCTTAAGAGCCAGGAGGGTGAAGTTTCCTTCTTAGTCAGTTCTGTTACTGTTACAGCCTCAGCTTAGAAGCTCCTCTGACACAGAGCTGTGGGGAAAATCAGTTGAGTGGATGAGTGACTAGGTGTCAGGGAAGCTTAGTCCGCCAAGATGGTAACTCTCAGCAGGCTCCCATCAGAATTCTCTCAGTCAACCAGGCGATGCTATTGGACCCATTTTCCAGAGAAGGAAACTGGAGTGATTAGTCCTAGACTCAGCTAGTAAGAAGCCTGGGTAGATGGTTAGCATTTGCATCACTAACTTGGGATCTGTGTCCTTGACCTCAACGCTAGCCTCTCACTTCGGGGACCTCCTTTCTGTAACCTTACGCTTTCCAGGGCATTGCTAACCTTAAGCTATTTTATGAAAAGGTCTAGCTGATGTGCTGACTCCAGGAAGTATTCCCCTACCTCCAGGGATTAGCATGAGCACTTCCTTTTAAGGCCAGCCCTTCTCTTTTGCCTGTGGGTGGGTTGGGGTCAGCAAGCCTTTGAAGAACTGGGAGAGGAAGCATGTTCTCAGACATCTTCTGAGTTCTGGGTACTGAGGTTTCAGCAAGGAATCCTAGTGAAGGTTGAGTCAGAAGAACAGCTTAGGGCTCCAGGTAGCCACAAAGCTAAAGCAAATTGATCTTGCCAAGGACTGTAAAAACAGTTAGTTGATTCTTCCTTACTGAAGGTCAGTTTGCTGTCTTCTGTCTCAGACATCCAGCCTGAGTTTGGGACGACACACAGTACCTTTGTACTGACTGCATAGTTAAAGCAGCAATATTAAAATATGGCTAATTATTTCTTCCTGGTTGGCCAATAGAGCCAGGACCCATGTCATCTCCATGAAAGCCTCATGTCCTGTTTTTCTCCCCTGTTTGCCCATCTTGCTGCAAGGCGTACTCTCCTCTCCTTGAACCCTTTGAAAGTTCCTTTAATCTTTCTTCTTGTTGTTGCTTGGCTTCTTGTCTGGGAAAGCATCCCTAACCTTAGCACCTCACCAAGGGTGAGGTCATTTTCCAGTTCTCCAGTAACAAATGATACCATTCTTAATATCTAAGAGATGCCCAGTTATATTCCCCCAGTGATGTATAAACACCACTAAAGGCGAGGTGTCTGACGTCATTTGTACTAGACGGGCCTATCCTGAACCTTGCCATGATACGTAAGCACTCAACCACTGAGGACAGCCCCATCTGAGCTACCAAATATTAAAGTCCCCGGAAATTATGATGGCGTTCTTTCTATGAAACATGTATGGTTATAAGTGAAGCAGACAAGAACATTGTCAGGAGACGACCCCTCATGGAAACTTCTGCTATGCCTCTCGGGAAACTAGCTGGCGTCCACTTTCTCATGTTACTGTAAATGCTCCAGGGTAGAAAAGGAATTTTCCACGCTGTAGTTGTCTCGGGGAAAACTCTATGTAGGTCCAGAGTGTGACCTGCTTATCTCAAGTGCTGCCATTTGAATGGGACTCAGAAATGTATGTTTTCAATAAAATCGTAGTAATAGCCTGTTATTTAAGAAATGTAAATATTAATTGACAGAATATTGTTTAAAAGGGAAACAAGCGCTTTAATTTTTAAAACTAGATACAGGGACTGAATATTGGAACGCTGGGCATTCAGCGATCTTCATAAATAGCTTTTAAGGAGACGACCCAAAGTCTAACCACTGGGAATGATAGCCCTTCAATGTCTCATGGGCCCCGTGGGCCTCTGTTACTAATAAGGATGCTGTCTGCAGTGAATGGGTACTTCCTGGAAGCCCGAACTTCTAGAAGCTCTGAGCAGTTCTTTCTAAAATGGGTAGCCCGGTGCATTTTGGTGATACAGAGATGCCTTTGAGCTCTCCACCATGGGAAATTCTTGTTCTTTTCCTCTGTGGGGATCCTTGTTAGTCCAGGAGAAGGGGAGGGAACAGCCAGAGTACAGTTTCAAGAAGGAAGAAGCTGTGCTTGGTTCCTGTGCTGCTGCTGCGGAGACCACTGGTCTCTCTGGAGGGCCAAGAATCAGATAAGCAGGGAGCCATTGCTCACAGGCAGAAGCCTGAACCTTAGGGATCCTTGCGGATGAATTCCATTCACTTCTAGCCCCAGAAGCCCCTCTTTCTTTCTTCCTAGCAGGAGGCATAGAAATAAGTCTCTGATGGTACAGAGAGTGTTTGAGATAAATTTGACTGTCGGGTCATCTGCTAAGTGTCTTTTGCCAAGGGCTCGTGATGACACAAACAGCTGAGCCTGCCTGCTAATTCAGGGGAATACACTCAGACTCCTTGGGGGCTCCAGCACGTTGTCTGTAGCCCAGGGATGCATCTGTAGTTGTTGTTGTGTGCGTGGTGTGTGTGTGCACTTGTGTACCACTTTGTGTTCTTGAGAAATGAAGCTATTTATTTGATTTTTTTTTCAAATATTGACAGTAAGCACTGATCAGAGATGTTCACAAAGACATTAGCAGATTCTGATGGAGGTTTGGTTTTCCAGGCATTCAGAATATAATCTCAGAACGTGACTGAGGGGGAATTATCTTGAACACATGGGGCATCACTGAACAGTGACCTTTTGGGCTAAGAATGCTGCAGCTCAGAGGGAATGTCTCGCAGTTTTATTGTTAATGATGTTGGCAAAGGAACTACAGATTGAAAGCTAAGACATGGTGTTGCTGTTTGGAAAGGGGTCGATTTTCAAAGCTGTGAAGATTAAAGACTGTCGGCCAGAAGAAAATGCTCATGCCTGAATGTGTAAAGTGTGTAAAGACATTTTTTTTTTTTTGCACTAAGTAAAATATAGACCCTACGACTTCTTAACATCACTGTAAATTAGCTTTTGGGTTTCTACAATAAAACCTTTCTTTGCTCGTGTTTAACATATGAATAAATTATGACATGAAATGGGTCATTTCTATAAGACGGTCTCATGTGAGAGAAGTGTTTGTTCTTACAATCCTGTTTAGAAGTGGCCACTCTCACTGTGTACTAAGTTGCTTGGTCATGACCTGTGCCTTACAACCAATTTCCTCTTTGTTCCCACAGCTGACTCAGGTGTTGACACCTTGGCAGTGTTTATGGCCAGCAGTGGAACCACAGACGTTGCAAATCGGAACAGCCCAGCCACACCACCAAATACCCTTAACCTCCGGTCCTCCCACAATGAACTGTTAAATGCTGAAATCAAACACTCAGATGCCAAGAACAGCACCCCCCCAAAATGCAGGAAGAAATATGCACTGACTAACATCCAGGCGGCTATGGGGCTCTCCGATCCAGCCGTACAGCCTCTGCTGGGAAACGGCTCCGCCAACATCAAGCTGGTGAAAAATGGGGAGAACCAGCTCCGCAAGGCTGCAGAACAGGGGCAGCAGGACCCCAACAAAAACATCAGCCCCACAGCGGTCATCAACATAACTTCTGAGAAACTGGAGGTGAAAGATCTCCACCCTCCGGAGTCCTCAGGCTGTGAGATTTTGCCCTCCCAGCCCAGGAGAACTAAGAGCTTCCTCAATTACTATGCAGACCTGGAAACCTCGACCAGAGAGCTAGGGCAGAATCTGGGCCCCTGCCAAGGGGTTGGGGAGGAGAAAGCCCAGCCAGGCCCAGGCCAGGCCCCTGTAGTCATTGGGAATGGTGACTCGCTGCTGCAGAAACCGAACAGACCCCAGTCTAGCCCAGAGGATGGCCAAGTAGCTACAGTGTCATCCAGCCCAGAGACCAAGAAGGACCACCCTAAAACAGGGGCCAAAACTGACTGTGCGCTCCACCGGATCCAGAACCTGGCGCCAAGTGACGAGGAATCCAGCTGGACAACGCTGTCCCAAGACAGTGCCTCGCCCAGCTCCCCAGATGACACAGGTACTCCGGGGACTGGGACAGCCCCACCTGGTACTTTTCCACTGGTGTGTTTTTAACCAGCAGTAGAGTACATCTCTCTCGGCTGAAAGGTGTCAGCTCCCGCTAGAGGGACATGTGGGTGAAGTCTGGCAGCGTGTGGAAACTATCCTTAGATTTCTCAGGCACATTGTGGGTTCATTTTGGGCCATCCGTAAGTTGTTCTGGTTTACATTTCCATAAAAAAGTAACCACTGGTTTAAAATATGGCAAATTGTCATCTCTGGTGATTCAGCTGCTGCTGCTGGGTGAACTGTTTTTGGGTACTGTCTAGAAACATCAGGTTTTGTTAAATAAAATAATAAAAGAAAAGTAGTTGCCAAGGGCAGGCTGCAATTTAATTAAAAGAACCCACTATTTCAAAACTCTCAGAACTTTGCTATACTCAGGCTTACAAAACCTTAAAAATGTCTAGAACGTTTAAAAGTCAGGTCTTGAAAGACATTTTTGCCTGCTCAAGTAATATTTGGAAGTGAGAAAAAATGATATTCTCAAATGTTTTTGGACATTCATGATTTTAAGTAGCATTGGTGATTTTGGTCTGTCAGTACTTCTGTCCGCGTCTGTAGCTTTTGTCAGGTGTGGTGGATCGTGGCAGCAATGAAGAGTCTTAAGAGTCAGTCACTCTTCCATTTCATGTTCTCAGAGTTCCCACTCAACCAATCAGAAAGCTGTAAGCTCTAGAGCACTCTGTGCTGAATGAATTCAGTGTAAATAACATCCACACATGTGGCCCAGCATCTGCAGTAGCAGCTCTGAGTCAGGTAGACCAGATGGCACACCAGGGAGCCAGATGACATTTTCCCAAAAGTAAGGCAGAGAGAGCACAAGGAGTGAAGATTTTAAAAAGAAGAAAGGAAAAAAAAAAAAAAAAAAAAGAGGAGAAAGTTAATTGACTTGTTCAAAATAGGAAGGAAAAAGGAGCAAAGAGCCCTGAAACCCTGGTTCTTTCTGTGTTAGGTTTCAGCAGCCTTCTGGGACTGGCTGTGGCTGGAGGAAGCCTGAGTGACTCATTTTGTCTCTTCAGTGTCTTCAGCTGGAGTCATAATTATGTTTAGCAATGTCGTCATGCCCTTAGCCCTCTGTGACTTGGGAGCATTCCTGTCCTATACCTGATGGACAGTTTCACCTGCTAGTGGTTGAGTCTTTTCCAACTGCCCCTTCAGCGTCTGGCCAGACGTAAGACCTTGTGTCTTCTGTGGCTGACTCAGCCTTCCTGCTGCTCTTGCAGGCGTAGTGTGTTCTGGGGCAGTGAGGTTTAAATGATCTTGAGTGAAGAGTGGAGCCTCCGCCCCCACTCTAGCCCCTCTTCCTAGTGATGGCCGCCTTTTAAGGAGGGTATTTCTTCTAGAAAACATTTTAGGCATGTGATGATTTATAATAATTTTTTTAAATGTATAAAAATTTGGGGGATATTATTTTTAGAGATCTTGCCTCTTAGAAGTATAAACCAATATATGTAATCACAGAATGTACATGATACAAAGACCCTCCACAGCCATTGTTCCCCAGCTGTGGACTCAACCAACTGTGGATTGAAAATGTTTGGGGTAAAATTACAGCTGTACCACACACGTTTGGACTTTTTTAGTCATTGTTTCCTAGAATATTATAATAGCTATTTGTGTAGCATACACATTGCATTATTGCATGAAGCCTTTAATTTTGGTGTTCCTGGGGGTCCTGGAACCAATTTCCCTGAAGACACCGAGAGATAGCTGCATTTAAGAGATACATGAGGCGGGGGCAGGGGGTACCATGATGAGGATTTAAAAATCCCCACAGCAGTACCTACTAACTACTAGCTGTTAAAACTGGGCTGTTGATACAAGGATTCATCATTCTGGTCTTAAAATTTTGTTTTTAAAAATTCCGTGTGAGATGTTAAAAAAAAAGAATTCAGTTTAGACTGTTGATGCTTCACTTTTTAAAGAATGTACTTTATCTGAGTATTGGAGCAGGAGCTTGGCGGTCACTTGCTTATCATACACAAGGCTCTGGGTTGAAGATCCGGCCTGCTTTTCTATTTTAGTCACTTGTTAAAAAAAATTTTGCACATGAGTATTTCTTGTAATACTCTTATTCCCAACATCTAAGTTGAAGAGCTTTAATTCGTTGTAGTTTTTGTGTGTGGATTTGTGTGGGTCCATACATCTGTGTGTTTGCGTTTGAAAGCCAGAGGTCAGAGTCTGGTGTTGTCTTCTGCCACGCTCCACTGTTTAGGAAAACAAATCGCTTGTTTACGTATTGGTTATTGTTTGTGTGTGCACACGGGTGTGTGTACCCATGTTGCATGCCGAGGAGCGTGCATGGGGCTGAGAGGAGAGCCGGCCGGCAGGAGTCAGTCTGGGGATTGAACTCAGTTCCTCAGGCCTGACAGCAAGCATCTTTTCATTTTTATTTGAAACAGGATCTCTTGCTAAACCCGGCCGGTCCCCTCGTTGGCTAGACTGGCTGTTCAGTGAGCTCCGGGAATCTGCCTGCTCCTCGCCCCACTGTAGCCGTCGTACCCAGCGTTGTGCATGGGTTATGGGGATCTGAACGTAGGTCTTTGTACTCGCACTACAAATGCTTTCCCCACCAAGAGTCTCCCCAGGCCCCACTTCAGTCTCTCTTATTTCATATGCTGTGCTCTCATGGGGAAGCTCAGTAACGTAGTTTAAAGGTTTCCTCATCTGTGAATAATTAACATAATTCTGCCTCGTTGTGTATTGACTGTGAGTGTCAGTCAAGGAGGGAAAACAGAAAGGCTGGAGAGTTGGTTGAGCAGTGACGAGCAGTGATGGTTCCTCTGGAGGACCCAGGTTCAGTCCCCAGCACCTAGAAACTCACAACTGTCTGTAACACCAGTTGACCCACTGCCCTTTCCTGGCCGGCCTCCATGGGCACTGCATGCACGTGTGCACAGATACAGGTGCAGTCAAAACACCTGTTACATAAAAAATTAAGGTAAATAAGTATTTTTTTTTTTTAAAGAACTACAAACCAAAGTTGAGCTTTCCTTCAAAATGGTCACTTTGGACGCTGCCGCCCACTTTGCTTGACAGGCTTCAGTATCTCTGGTCTACCCTAATTTTCAGAACCCTCTTATAAACTGGCTCAGAGCTGGTTTGTGGACTCCTCCTGAAACGGGCGCTCTCTCTCTTTTCACTGAGAGCTTTCAGGAGTGAGCCTGATTCCCTGAAATAAAGAGAGCGATTCTTGGGTGTCTGTGTCAGTCCAGCCGAGCAGCGTTGCTAGTGTTAAAGCCGTCACAGTGCCTCTGAATGAAGACTCAGGCATGTCTCTTGAAAAGGCAAAATTAGTATTTATGGTTTTTCCAGTTTGTTTACCGAAGATGATCATGATCAGCGTGAATACTACCTGCTGAAAGAAAGCAAAAAGTGATAGTGAATATTCCTAAGACATTGGCATGCAGCACTGGGTTCTGTGTAAAAAGTGTGTGCATGCCAGTTTGTTTTGTATTAAGTAAGCAGGCACCACGTTGGGTGTCTTTTATGACTAAGTCATGAGATAATTGTCAATGGATTTCGAGCTGTGCTTTGGTGAGTCCAGGAAAAATAGAGCAGACTCTCGTGTACCTTAGGGCATCCTTTCTGAATTAGAGTGTACCATTTATACAATAAAATGCATTACCTAGTCCCGGGACTGACCACTCCGTATTTCCCTTTCTTTCTGAATCGTCCTCTCCAGCTTTGCAGTGACATTTTTGCCCGATCAGTCATGTGTGCAGTATGCTGCCCCCATCTCCTGTGTCATTTGTTCTTTGAGAAAACAAGAGGCTGTTTACAAAAAGGAAACCTATCTGTGACAGGGCTTTCAAGGGGCTTTGGGAAAGTTACTGTGCCTTGACCTTGGTTCCGAAACAAAGGGTTGCACTGTTTTCACCTTTGAAAGTGAGGACTTTGGATCTAGTTAGAATTCTGTCATAGCTCTGGCGCCCTAGGTGGCCCCAGGTAGACAGGATGACTCAGATAAATACATGCTGCTCAGACCCTGTGTCGTCTCTCTGTAAACTGCTTGGTGCCCTATGATAGGGTTCCTCATTTGGACTCTTACGTTACACGAACTTGTAATGTAAGATTTATTTGAACCTCGCAGAGTTGGGAGCTATAGTGTATGGCTGTCCATTTCTGTCCCCCTCCAACTTTTCTCCCCAATCCCCCATCAAACTGCACGAGCCAAGCAGCTGTCTCTACTGCTGAACTATACCCACAGCCTGAGATGCAGCTTACATAATAGCTGGTTAATTTAAACTCACTGCTAAGGTGCGCAAAGGCAGGATCCCACACTGAGCTAGTGGAGCCCAGAGAGTGTGGCTGTGGTTGCGGTGCCCCATTAGCTTGTAGAGAGCCTGGGCTCCAGAGGCAGCTGCAGAGCCCTGTCCAGGTGTGCCACGTACAAGGCTGATGTGTAGGGCGACCACAGCTTTCGCATAGACTTTCTGTTAAAGCTGAAAAGGGGACATCCAGAAAGAGGTCTTGGCCTAGTGCGCAGCACAGATGGGGCTTCCTAAGTAAAAAGGTTATTATTGATGATCTTTATTGGTACAGTGATGTGATATAAAAGTTAAATTTATTTTTAAAGTGTCTGTTAAATTGTTATTTCTGTGTATATGTTTCTGTGGGGAGACGTGTGCATGGGGAAGGCAGGGAGGATGCCCACGGAGGCCAGAGCAGGAGATTGGGTACCCTGGAGTTGTGAGCTGCCTGACAGGGATGCTGGAAACTGAACTCTTTCTTGTCATTGGCAAGAGCAACAAACACTCTTAACCACTGGGCTTTAGCCTGCAAAAGTTTACTTTTTAACTATGAACTGCCTATATACTGAGCTGATTTTAGTGAATATTTTGTGAGCCTGATGGACAAGGACCACACCCTGGTCTGTACATCGTCAGTACCTGAAATACAGGCTCGCTGGGTAAATAAGTCATGATTAGTTTAATAAAAATGAAGGTCTTCTACATATCCCCAAATAACCCTCATGTGTTGAATGGGACATTTGATGTTATATTTAATCAATATCTGATTCTGGTATAGTCTCTGTATTTTATAATTTAATTGATCATCCTGCCTCATACTCAATGATACTGAATGACTGCGGTTATCAGGAAAGCTTCTCAAATTAGGGAACTGCTGGCATTTCAAGCCAGGTCTTTGGATATTGGCTAGGGCCCTCCCTCTTCATTATTAAGGCAACCGTCAGGCTAGGGGTCCTCTGCTCCTGCTGATAATGTTCTCAGCGGCCATGCACACATGCAGTACCATAGTAGAAGCAGGCTAAGGCTGATCTTTGCTGCTACAGCTGCATACAAGTGTGTGACATTGTAGCAGCGTCCTTAGATTACGATGCCTCTCTTAATCATAGGCAACTAAGCCCCAGCCCCAGGCTTTCTGGTGGGATCGTAAAGTGTGACATTAACCATAAGCATAACACACTTGCAGTTTCCAAAGCCATCTTCAGATGGTTTCTTGGGGTTCCCCATCTATGACTCTGGTTAGAGGAGGGTAACCTTTAGCCTTTGGAAGCTAGGAGGTGGGTGGTTCGCTCACATCCCGTGCCCTAAGGCTGACTCAGCTAACCTACACCCAGATTGTTCTTGTTATTATATGGGTGGTGGTTACCAATTATCTCCCTCCTGGGGTTTGTTTGTTTGTTTGGTGCCCTGGGCTTTGTGCATGCATAGCATGAGCCCTGCCTGAACTCCACCCCAGAACCCAAACCATATAATTTAGGTACTGGACATTCCTTTTAGAACCTTTGAATGAAAAATGATGAACCAAGCATCTTGTCCAAACATGACTGGCAAACCGTCGACTAATTTGACTGTTAGGAAATGTTATGTGGGCACAAGTGAGAGAATGAGATCACTCTCGGGGCTGTTTGGTACCTGGAAGGAGAGCGGAATATGCCCGTGTGTAAGCGCCAGTTACGTTCCTTTGGTTTAGCTTATCATCAGTTCCCCGTGAGTATGACTAAAGTATTTTCTCTTAGTGCCCTTGGGGGCATTGTTAGTTGATGTTTTTCTCCCTTGGTGTTATTTGGCAAATTCTTCTTAGAGAACCATACTGACCTGGTACATCATGGATATCTAGTCCTCCAAACTATCAGTTGCTTGTTTGGGAAATTGATTTTGGTCCGTCATTGATTACCAAAATAGTGTATGCCTCTTACTATATAATATCCCTGACATATGAAAGCCAATTTAATCACTAGTAGATATAAAAAGTATTATTAATAGAACCTTTCTCAGAATGTGCTAGAAGAAAACGTGGCCTTTTTTTTTTTTTTTAACGTGGAACTGTTAGGAATTAAAATCCAAGATGGTTCCCAACTTCCAGTCATTGGGAACAGACTGGTTTGCCATATACAGGAAGATAAAGGGCTGGGTACAGTCACATCTTTGTAACAGAAGCTTCTAGACACACTTACCAGTGCTGCTCTAAGGCTCCAGCCTCTGCTCTGCTCTGCTTAGGGGGAACTTTCGACCGTCTTCTACACACCGTGGGCTCAGTATGGAAAGGACGATGGCGCAGGGTGTTCTCACTTCCCTCTGTCCCCAGAACGGACAGCAACCTCTCTGGGGTTCAGAGTGGCTTTCCCCTTTTAGTTGCTTTCCTGTCCCTCTGTCGCCTGTCTGTCTTTTTTCCATGTACTGTGGAACAGGGCCTAAGTCAGAGAATGAGCTCTGTGTGTAATAATTTGGAGAGAAGCATTTTTCACTTGGGTTCCTTGTCTCTTTGATGGGTGTATTGAATTGGCAATAAAGGAAGGAAGGCAGCAAGGAAGGAAGGAAGGAAGGAAAGAAAGAATAAGTAAATAAATATTTCTGTAGTAATTTTAGTAAGGATGGTAAGAAACCATGATTTGCGTATGTGTTTTTAGGTAGTGTGTGCCTACAGGGTTCAGAATAGGCACAGAGCTGAGCTTTATGGCTCTGCATGGACTCGGGCTCAAGTCTTCCCTCCAGGGAGCTCACCTGAGCCTTCCCTAGAATCCTCTCCCATTGTGCCCCCCCCCCCTTGTAGGGCATCTGCCGCTTACTGAGTTCGGGGTCAGACCCGCCTCAGTGCTGTGCTGTCTTACAGACACACAC
The DNA here is from genome assembly GCF_014885135.2 of Alexandromys fortis. Lineage (NCBI taxonomy): Eukaryota > Metazoa > Chordata > Mammalia > Rodentia > Cricetidae > Alexandromys > Alexandromys fortis. The sequence goes on along the minus strand of NW_026067949.1, from coordinate 23,413,254 downwards.
ACCCGACACACCTAAGCACTCGAGTGTTTCTTAACTCTAAAATAAAAATGGTCATAGTAGTAGCCCCACCTATCTGATTGTCTGCAGCCCCGAGGCACAACTCTGGGTCTCCAGAGAGCATTTTCACTGAGTTGTCAGAGAACTCACCTGGTGAAGCCTGATATAGCCCATGCTCAGGCCCTGGGAGCCACACGGTGGAAGAAGGGAACCAACCCCTACCAATTGTCCTCCGTCCTCCGACGCCGCATGTGCTCCTTGGAACAGATGCATGTGCACACGTGTGCACAGAGTTACACACACCAGTGCATGTCATTTAAAAGTGTTTAAGTTGAAAGCAATTTCCAGAAAATATTGTTTGTCATGGTAATTATTTATGCTATGAAATGGAAATTTTTATCAGAATCTAGATTACGTTTATTTTATTTTTTAAGTTTATTAGCATATGTTCATTATATACTAGCTAATGTGGTTCATTTGGAACATTTTTTACATGTATGTAATTTGATCATATTCACCCTCAAATACCTTCTCATTCCTTTATGTTTGTTTGTTTGTTTTGACAAAGCTGAGGACTGAACGGAGGGTGTCCCTTGATAGGCAAGTTGACCCGGCTGCTTTGTTACATCCACAGTTCTGTTTTGGTTTTTTATTGTTGTTTTTTTTAAACCTTTTAAACCCTGGAAATGAATTTATATAATTATACTTATTTGGATGAATGATTAGCACAATGAGTAAACTTATTTCATACTAAAAATAAAAATACTAGTCAAGTCATGGCAATTAGTTAGCTTCTGAGATGTTCACACCAGTTGCATAAGGGAGATGCATAAGCCCTTGCTTCTCAGCCTTGAACTACATTACAAAAATCTGCCTGCCTTTGCCTCCTGAGTGCTGGGATTACAGGTTCGCGTCATGCTGCCTAGCTAGCAATTGCATTTTTAATGAGTACTGGGTTGATACTGATATTTTGTTCAACCCACACTTGAGAACAAGACTGCTGTCACAATTTTTGAGCCAAATTTGAAACAAGCCTTAATTAAATACTGGCCAGGATGGCCAGGTCCATTCCCAGGTTCCCAGAAAGTGGCCACTAGTCACATCTTGCAGAGGCCTGTAAAGCAAACCCTAAGTATTTCCTACTAGGGCCAAGGTGGCAAACACGTATCCTGGGGTATTCCCTGCCTGTGTACCCACCTCCCACTTACATGCGATCAAGCACATCTGGTACAGTTGGGTCAAACAAACTTGTTTAGGGGAGTGAAAACATGTGGTTCATTATCTCACAAAAACCAGAGCCCCAGCATTCCAGGGAAGTTGTCTATCCTTGGGCAAGTGGGGCCTACAGGTTACTGTTGAAATAAGAGTGGCGGGGCTGCGTCCCCAACACCCCGGCCGCTTGGCTAGCTCATGCCCAAAATAACAACACACAAACTGTATTCATTTAAGAACTGCTTGGCCCATGAACTCTAACCCTTACAGGCTAATTCTCGCACCTGGACTAGCCCATTTCTAATGATGTGTGTAAGCACCCCAAGGTGCGCTTACTGGGAAGATTCTAGCCTACATCCATCCGGGATTAGAGGAGCTTCATTGCGTGCATCTGCCTGGGAGAGCTGAGCATGGCGTCTCTGCTCTTGCAGAGCTGTCGGGTCTCTCTGGGAGCAGAGCAGAGTCTGACCTCACTTCCTCTTCCGCCCAGAATTCTATTCTGTTTACTCCTCCCATCTATATTCTAAGCTGAGGCCAAGCAGTTGGTTTATTATAATTTAACCAATGAAATCAACAGATTGATATATGACACTCCCACATCACTTCCCCTTTTTCTGTTTAAACAAAAAAAAAAGAAGGCTTTAACTTAACATCCAAAGCTCTAGAAATGACAGAGACATCTCGCTGCCTGGACAGTCACCCAAAGTTCCTCTATACCGTTGGGGCATCCATCTTCGGCCTACAGGCCCATAGTTTCCAGCAGACATTTCCACAAAGCAGGAAATTTCAAAGGCAGTCACTATCTGCTTGTCCTGAAGAATGTCTTGCAGGCTCTCTCATGAATCAGGAACCCCGAAAGATCATCTCACCTTTAGGCAAGTTCAGCAGTCCTCTCTCTGCGGGTCCTCTGTGTCCAGTTTATGTAATAGTCCAGGCAAGAGCAGTTTCTTGCCCAAATGGCTATCAAACTCCATAAGGATCCTCTTCGATGCCCATCTTCCTCTTGAAGTAGATTGGTGCTGCCAGGAGCAGAGTGTCTCATTGTCATGAAAAGTCCTAAGTTATTAAAACATTTAAGATGCCATATTCTATAATCTTTGAAAAATATGAAGAATGCCTATCTAAAATATATCTATGTACATCTAGAAAATCTTAACTAACATAACTACAAACTTAACTATTATTAATGATTATTCATTAACAACCTATATACATTACAAAATTAACCTTAAATCTCTATCAGTAAAGCAAAATCTATACTAATGCAAATTTTCATATCTATATCATATCCCCCTTTAAATGTAAAAGAACATTTATAAACAATATTTGGGAATATGGGCGCAGTTTTTTCTCTCCAAACTGCTTCCTGCTGAATGGGGGCGTCGTTAATTAGGTCGTTCATGGTATAACCTGTGTGCTAGTTTCATCTCAGTTGGCAGTTGAGTGAAGCAATTTTCTGAAGGAGTTCACAGCAATCATTCAGGAGGGCGTGGTCTATCGTACCATATCGGAATAGAAGAAATGAACAGGGTCTCATCCTCTGTGAAAACAAAAAAAGAAACTCCTTTCCAAAGTATCATGTCCTTAGATCCAAATTTCAAAGTCAAGGCATCAAAATCTCTATGATGGATTAGTTCAGCAGCATTTATAAACAAATATCTTTTAGCAGCTGTTGCTCCTTCCTCAGCATTCAAACAATTCAAAGAGAGCATAATAGTATACAGTATCAAGATTCTCTGTGTATTTTCCATCTTTGTATGCTTTATTTTAACCTCTATTTCCTTTATTTTTACTTTTATTGTATTTCTCCGTATCTTTGTCCTGGAATAACTCTGGTAGACCAGGCTCTCCTTGAACTCTCAGAGATCTGCCTGTCTCTGCCTCCCAGGCATTGGGATTAAAGGTGTTTGCTACCACACCTTGAACTCACAGAGATCTGTTTGTCTCTGCCTTCTAGGCACTGGGATTAAAGGCGTGTACCACCACTGCCTAGCCGGCCTGGAACTCACAGAGATCCTCCTGCCTCTGCCTCCCAGTGCTGGGATTAAAGGCATATGCCACCACCACCTGGTAGGCCTCAGAGGTCGTCCTGCCTCTCTGGATATTATGGGCCTGAAGGCCGAGTGTATCTCGGACTCGACACTGGGGCCTAACTAAACAAAAAATGGCGTACAGGGAACCATAAACCCAGAATCCAGGGGTAGAGAAGAGTAACCAGGAAGCTGTGTATGCCTCCACGTGACAGAGTCACCCTGAGGGGTTGCAGCTTCTGCAACAGGCAACCGCGTGCTCTGGTTCACACCACTTAAGAGCTGTACTCGTAAGGGAGATTTAAAAACGACTCAGAAAAGAGTAAACCACGCAGGCAGAGACTACGTGGGCCTGTGGAGTTTAAATCCACGTGGGGAAGCAGATGATAGGGTGCGTGGGGACTTGAAGTCAATCTGAGGTGTCTAAAAAAATATAAAGAACTGCAGTAAGAAAAGCCAGTGCGTGATAATTTATATTAAACTGCTGGCTCCACGCACAAGGCACCGACTACAAGGCCGCTACAAGGCACAGGCCACATGGCCGCCCGCCGCAAGGCACAGGCCACACGGCCGCCCGCCGCAAGGCACTGGCCACACGGCCGCCCGCCGCAAGGCACAGGCCGCGGCTAAGGAAGGGAGGGCTCGTGCCAAGCCGAACTCGAGCGGGGAAAGGAGAGGTCCTAAAGCCAAACGTTCGGGCGCCAGATGAAGGCATAAGTCACAAACAAGGCCACACCAGTTTGGAGTTATGATTAATAGGGTGTTTTTTATTTAAAGGGGAAAACTTACAGATCACCATCCCAGACAACAGGCATCTGCACAACCAGGAAGGGAGTCTAGTCTCCAGCCGAGCAGGAAGTGAAGATAGCGAGCAGAGGAAATAGCTGCTTTTTTAAAAGGAGAGAGACCACGCCCCAATGGGCTGATATCACAGCAGCTATTGGTTGGAGGGGCGGAAGGACCTCCCGCAACAGGTTACCTTTGGCCCTTACCATCTTGGCGAGTGGCGAGACAGGTCTATAAGCTACAGCAGAAAGGGTCCTGCTTGCTTTGTTTCTAGCACGTAGAATAGAGAGTACCTGGTATATGCCTGTATTCAAAATACAGTTTGGGAAAAATACACTCACCTCAAAATATAAAGAGTGTTAGATTTGGCTCAAGCACTAAATAAATAGAGCAGAAAATGATCGTGAAGTTCCAGATAAATAATTACTTACTGGATTCATGTTAAAGAAAGAAAAGAATTGAATAGAAGCGGGGTTTAGGGAAGAAAAATAGTTAAGACGGTTAGTAGATAGGTAGAGATCCAATTGAAGAGTATTAATGCTTTTTTTTCTATTTTAGAGAGATGTTTAAAGATTCATGGGTACTGGAGAGGGGAGGATACGGAGAAGGAGAGAAATAGGGAGCAGCAAGAGCTAGAGAGAGCTAGCGTGAGCAGGAGAGGGTGCCCCAAGCCATTTGAGCTAGGCATGAAGGTCAGCTAGGCAGCCAGCATTCAACTGCAATGCAAATGGGGGAGGGGAACCTTCAAAGAAAGGGTCTTGAAGCCCAGAAAGCCAGGAAAGGTATGTTTAGCTCCACCCAGCACCTGAAAGAGGGGGACAGAGAAGAAGGAAAAGGAAATCTACATCTTCTGCATTCGGACATAGAACTGCCAGCAGACCCAGCGGAACCTCATGGTTGCTTGTCGGGGGCTGCCGGAATGATAATGCTTAGCTGGGAAGTTAGTCTTGGAGATCCCATTATATGCTCAAGGTTGGTTTGTGTAAATTCTATCCACCACTATTGTATTAGGAATTAAGATTGGTATTTATAGCGGTCATTAGAAAGGTCAGAAAGCCACCAATGTCAGTGTCATGAATTAATTTTTATGGAAACCAATTTTTGAAATTCAGTAAAAGAGATTATTTTTTTTTTGTTGTTGTTTTTTAATTTTAATGTTTGGCATACTTGAAGGCAACTCAGGTCTTCTCTCTGCTTCTGCCATCCTGCCCTTTGGAGAGCTGGTTAGACAGAGACGTGTGTTGTCATCTCGCACCCTCCTACCCTGGGACTGGTTCTGGCCAAGGGCCTTGGCTTGGTGTCCCTGTGCTGTGTCACACAGCTACTTGGCAGCCTGTCTTGATAAACAATTTCAGGAGACGGACATGAAGACAGTCCCTCCTCTATCTGAATAGGTAGAACAGAAGACTATCATGGAAGCCCTTCAGGTCACTATGGATGATACTGTACATTAAAGTGACATGGCAGTTCCACAGCAGCTAGAACTCTCTGGAACTGGACCTACAGATGATTGTGCGCTTCCACGTTGGTGCTGGGAACCAAACCCAGGTCCTCTGCAAGAGCAGCCCTTGCTTTTAACCACTGGGCCATCTCCGTGGCCACTGTCCATACATAATTTTGTGATATGTTGGTTATTTGGGATATTGGCTTTGTGAGTTATGGAGATCCTCAGTTGTTGACATATGTCATTATGCCATGTGAAGAAAATAACTCATGTGGTCATCTACCATCTCCGCAGAAAGCCAAGCACACAATCACAGATACAAGTCTTTCCTAAATCCAGGAAGCTTGCATTTTATCACTGACAACAAATAGACCCCCGTTGTCTTCCTTGATGGCAGGTACACCATGTGCAGTGTTCAGAAAATGTGTGCCCAGTCACCACCTCGGAACAGCTGTAGATTTTGGCTATCAGTTTCTCTGTCAACTAGAAGAGGCGCTTTCTGAAAAGGCCAGGAGGCCATTGCACAACTTAGTCACAGGTTCTCTATGTACCTTCATTAAAAAAGACCTGCTCTTGAGGGTTGAGATTCAATGATAATTTAACAAGTGTGTCTGTTTTCTCAATGGCTGTCTCACTGGGAGTGTATGGCACTGGGGAGCCCAGTAACCACTAGTATGGTTTGTGCCATGTCTTGCTGTGTGCTGAGACACCCCAAAATTACCATTTTTGTGCCTCATCATTTAGATGTCAACACATGAAAAAGCTATAAAAAGTTTTAGTATTAAAAAATAGCCTCAGTCTTACTAGGCTCCCTGAACTCCTTTTGGGGGGCTTCAGCTCTGGGTGTGAGAATCAAAGCTCCCAGCAATCTGTTTGCAGAGGAGAGTCTGCAGGGCCCTAATTGTGAGAAAGCTGGTTAATAATAGGTGCACGGGAACCAGATCAGCCATGTTGATGCTACACCTAACTCACCTTTTTGAGTGTTTGTGGAAAAGGTGCCCATTTTGTTGGTTTCTTTGATGTTATGATGTGAAGAATCAAACCCAGAGCAAGCTAGGCCAGAGCTCTGCCTTGGAGCTGCATCCTGGCCCTCGGGTACCATTTGTAAGATGTGACTGGCATTGATGAATAAGCTGCTGGGGCTAGGGAGGCAGGGAGCTGATGAAAGTTGACGGTAATCCCATGGAGGCCGTAAGGACTGTCTGCTAAAACGAATAGAGAGTGTCTTTATCGAATGAAAGGACAAGTGTGCAGGGCCTGGTGCTCGGCTGCAGAATGGATGGAGAGAGGTGAATCAAAGGCGTCTGTTTTTCAAGGGTTTCTTGCTTTCTCTTTCTTCAAATATTGTTTTCATAAACCCATAAATTTATACCTTCCTGGACTGAGTCCCCGAGTCTTTACTTTGCTTCAAGATGGGGAAGACACACCATACAGTTGGGAGTACTGCAGCAAGAAACCGCTCCGTGATTGGTGGAGTCACTTGAGGTGACATATGCCATGGTTTAATTTGTCTTCCTTGGCCCATGTGTGCACACTTGGACCCGCTCCCTATTTCCTGTCTGAAGGCATGCTTGGTCTGGACGCCATCTGAGAGAAGCTTTTCCTCCATGAACTTCTTGCAGCTTTTAAGAGCCTTTTGAAAGTCTGAAAGATCTGAGACAGTAGTGTGTGGGGATGCTGAGCCAGCCCGCGCTCTCTCCCTCCCTCCCTGCACTGCCATACAGAAAAGGGGACGCTTTTCTCGGCCCATGTGATGTAACTAGAAGCAGAGATGCGAAGTGTCGGCTTTAGGCTGAGTATTTTATGAAACATTTTTAGAGTTGGATAACTAGATGTATTTCCTGGGTCATGAGAGGAAAATGTGCTTCTCATTCTGACAACTTTCCAGCCTTATAGAGTGGGCAAGAAAGTGTATTGAGGATCAAATTTACCTATAAATATGTTGCTTAGGTGATCTGGGTCTTTGCAAAGTTATTAAGCATCGTTAAGCCTGAGTTTCCTCATTTAAAAAGTTTATTTTTTTATCTATCATCTATCTGTCTGTCTGTCTGTCTGTCTTTGTGTGTGCTTGTGCATACATGTGTATGTGTTTTGGAGATACACAGCAAGTTCTTTCACCCACTGACCCATCGTCTCCCCAGACCAGTTGCTATTTCCAAGTTCATATTTCTCAGATAGTTACTGTGGTGATCTATGAGCTTACAATATGTGAAAATGAAAGAACCAAAATAAACATAAAGTGTGTGCTTATAGATGGATACGTAGTACAGGCCTAGTCGTGACAGGAACTAGTGGTCTTTGCTCTCCTCCCTTGATTTAGTGATGTTCACTGGGAGCTTCTTTGACTTAGGGTTGACATTTAACCCTACAAAACAATAGACTGGACCTTGCGCTAAAGAAAATGTCATGGCTCCCGGTCTAAGGGCCTGGTGACCACTAATTTAGCAGGCAGGGTTCCAACTTCACAGCAGCTAAACAGATGATGGGTCATCAGCAAACAGTGTGTGGTCACCATTGGCCGTGGGTTCAGCCACGCCAGTAGCTCTGAACCTGAGAGTATGCTATAGCCATGGAAAGAGTTACAAGAATATTTGTTGTCTTGGGTCTTCTCCCACGGCCTCTGTTTGGTCTGGTATTGCAGCAGTATTTGCTAAAGCTCTCCACACCTTTCCATTGTGGGGCCCAGGTTGTGAACCGCTGAGCACCCTGTCAGAAATTCCCTTCCTTCATTCATAACCCGTGCTCAATAATTATATCTGGTGTTGACTGTCTCCTCTATATGGGCTACTTACAAATAAGATGCCGTTTAGCCCTCACCACAGCTTACCTGTAGAAAGAGCTTCCTTCAAAATGAACTTTCAAAGGGATAAATCCAGTAAGGCTTCACTGTCAAGCGGGCAAAAGAGATGAGGACTCAGATAAAGGTTTGCCCTCAACAGAGTCTGTGCCCCATCCCATGTTCCTTCCTTTGTAGTTCTGAGAGTTTGGGGGACCGAACTGTGATAACAGCAGCTAAGGGAAGATCTGTGTGTTTCTGGAATGCTAAACCCAGGATTCCCAAGTCCGTCTTTGGAACCCTTGTGGGACAGCATAGTTGACCATTTTGCATGGTTTTTGTCTCTTCCTCATACTTCCTCTTCCTCCTCTTTGCATCTTTTTTCCTTTCCCAATTTATTTAGATAGTCCACTGAAGATCCTGCTGAGACCCAGACTCCCTTTTCTGGAAGCCTCAATGGTTAGTGCTATTAGATTCCTGATATTTAATCTCCCAGTTCAGCACCTGGAGCAGGCACTCCCCCCACCCCTATCCCCCATCCCTCTCTCTGTTCTGTTGAAGCTGTGCTGACAGACCTGAACTCGGCATAACAAGAGATCACAGTCAGCAGGTTATAGAATAGTCTGTACCATGTACACATGTCTGTCGGTCTCTATGAATTGTTTATTGGAGTGCAGTAGAGAATAAATACTCAAACAAATTAATGAAGTAAATATATAGCTAGTTTGAAAACCTGGTGCCTTTGAGGAAAGGTGGACCTTCTGTTGTCCTCAAGGGAAATTAAAACTCTTGCCTTTTATTGATTTCCACTGAGCTCATCTGAACATTGTTTTTCTAAAAAGCTAAGTGATGATGGAGAGGCCTTAATTTTTGGAAGCATAGATTTTGTTTTAGATGCAGAGATTTGAATTTTGCTTCTGGGAAATGAACTGTGGCTTTGGAGGCGTCCACACTGGAAGGAAACTTCTTGTCCACTCCAGTGTGCTTCAGCAGTGGGGGGAAACACACACCCTCCCCAAGCTGCCCTTGCCTGGCTTTCTGCCAGAGGCCCCTGAAAAGTACCAAGGAGGCAGGGCATTATGGGATGGCTGCCCCTTTTGAGAGTCCAGGTCAAGTAGCAATGATTACCTGCCTGTTAATGCTGCCCTTGAGTAAACAAAGTAGAAGTTGACAGGGTACACTGTCTCTACCCTACCTCACCAAGAAGTCACTGTGTGAACACTGCAAAGTTCAGGGGGTAAAGAAAGACTTGGGTGGCAGAAGAAAATATCTTACTTTTTTTTAATGTTTATTTCGAGGCAGGGTTTCTCTGTATTGCCCTAGCTGTCTTGGAACTTGCTCTGTCGACCAGGCTGGCTTCGAACCCTACCTGCCTTTACCTCCGTAGTGCTGGGATTAAAGCCGTGCACCAGCGGCATCAGTTGTATGCCAGCTCTTCACAAGCCCCTGATATGTCAAAGTGAAAGAATTATTTGTTGGGAAGAATTGATATTTAATTCATTTGAACTTAGCACAGTGTGTATCAAAATGGGGCTTTTAGAACAAGTGTCATGGGCTAAGACCTCTTGGGTCAAATCTGGTTCTACAGCTGTTGGCATTATATGTGTGCCCCTGATTTGGTTTTGGAGTCTTGTGTCAGAGTTAGCTTTAAATTCTAGGAGTAAAGTCAGTCAGTCCTGCTGACCATCGCTCCTTGCCCACTGTATGAACACTCTGTTCACACCTGTTACTCCATTTGGTTCTCAAAACAGTCTTGCATAGAATTACTCATATTCTTCATAGAAAGAAACTGAGGTTTAGAGACACTGGTCTTACCTGATGGACACTGGTGTTTGGAAGTAAAATCTCATTGGAAAGCTGTGGGAGAGGACAGAGTCTTAGCATTTGAAGAGACATTGGGTCTTTATCAAATCTCTCCTCCCTCCGATTCCATTCTATTGTGTTACAAAGCGATGGTCATGTAGTACATGCTTAGGATGAAGCACTGGGTCCTTAGACAGATGGAGACGCTGGGTTCTTAAAGCTCGGTGGTGGACAGAATGCAGCTAGAAGAGCTCTAGAAGCAGGGTAGACGCGATGGTCTCCATCTACATTCCAAAGCTCTCCTACTTTTTCCATTGTGCAGTCTTCAACCAAGAGCATCATGGGAAGTGCCATGGCCTACTTAAAGAGAACTGGGCAAGAAAAGACTGTACAGCCTTTCATTTTGTGGAGAAAATGCTCTGTAATTTTAATACATTTCAAAGGGTTAGTCATTGGATTGAAATGTCAGATTTTTTAACAAGTCTTCTGAAATATTAAATAAACCTTCATAGATCCGTTAGGGCACAAATCAATACCCGCAGAGAACAAGGCTCGTTGAAATAAAGAGCTGGTTCGGTATGATTTGTTGCCAGACCATCACAGAGTCCTGCTGGTGGTTTCGTAACTTTAGATTAAAAATTGCTAAACTAAAGAAACAAATATTCTATAGTTATATTACCCAAATTGTACTGTATGTCTTCCTCAGCTACAGCTCGACGTGGACTTTTGATAGAAAATGAAATGTCTGAAGAAAGTTCGAGTATTCTTTTGACACACACATTTGCTATCATGTTGCTAATACTTCAAACTTCTCTCTCAAGTGAGTGAAGTGGCAAGTGTCAAAGACTTAAAATTTTTAGCTTGTAATTCTCTTAAGAGCAGTGTCTTGGAGATACAGAGTCAATTTTCCCTCCATGCTGCACAAGACAAACGTTTTCTTGGCCATTTTAGCTGCTGGGATCTGGATCTTTGCTTTAAATTATTGATGAGAACAGCGTTCTCTTTAGTAGTTGTCACAAAATCAATTCCCAACATTCCCGCCTTGCCCTTGCAGGGTATTGATGCTTCCCAATCTTGGGAGGAACTTTTGTGTCTCCTAAAGTTAATCTTAATATTCATTTTAATATTAACCTTAATTTTTTTCATGATTTGCGCCCCCCCCTTATGTTTATTCAAACTATGTGAAATAAAGTCCTTTTGAACGACTTAAGGGGTGCTTGAAAGAGAATGTGTGAGGGATGTTGCCGTTTAGGATACTCGGAAGTAGTGGATTAATTCAGTGGGTCCGTGGTCCACACGCTCCTGTTTCTAGATCTCATCTCTAGATGAAGGAGATCATGCGTCAGTGTCGTTCACACTGGAGGCAGTTTGGGGCGAATGCACCTTTCGTAGCTGCCCTGTCCCAAGTGAGCCCACACAGGGAACATAGCACTGAGACAGCTTCAGGGGGAGCTGCGCAGTGTGGAGACGGGATCAGTGCAAGTGTGTTTGGAGAGGGTTGCGTTTGCCCACACGCAGTCTCAGTCTCCTTTGGCTGCTGAGCGGAATTCTTGTTTCCATGGAACTGTTTGAATTGCTTCAGGTGGGAAGCTAATCTGGAAGCATGTGAGGAAGGGCAGGCAGCTTCTGGGCGGTCTAACTCAGCACCCCGAGGATGCTGGTAGCGGAGGACTCGAGTGAGTGGTGCAGCCAGCCGCGGGGAGAGACAGTTTCTGATCATGGGCCGGATTTCACAGGGGCTGCTTCAGAACAGACCTCCTCCTCCTCCTCTTGTTCTTTTTAGAATCTCTGTTTTGTTAGATGAAATCAGCAGTTGTGAGTTGATGAAGCAGCTTGAGGAAATTGGTCCAAGTCCAAGCTCTTGGCATTCCTGGGGTCCAGGTGTTGAAGTCTGGAAACAGATCTGTGCAGCTTGAGGGATTTCGAATGAAAACCTGTTGCTTCTGTTTTCTCCACTCGGACACCTACTAAATGACTCAAGTAGAGGAAGTCTGTATCGATTTAATATTAACAATTAGATTTAGGCTGGCCAAATTATTTTGTTCAAGACAAAATGCCTTTTTGTCATAATGAAATACAAAATGGGCCTAAACCTTTGTAGCTATGACCAGTGATTCTTCTTATTGAATTTGGCTTGTAGCCACAATGTTATATTGTTCAGCTTGACAGAAATTTCTGGTAGCCATCTTTCTACCTAGCTGTACTCTAATTCAAATTGGTTCTGGGGGTTTGAGGGGAACATGATCTTTTTAAATCTTTTTTTTTTATTTTAATGCTTAGAGATTTGATCTGGCGAGTCTGTTGAAGAATGAGGAAGATAGAATTTTAATTTTAGTTTATATGTTAAGAAATCCACTTTAAAAAGTAATTAAAACTGCCCAGATTTCTGTCTTCATTTTCCTCTCTGGATGAGGCAGTCAGTACGCTGAACATGAAATTCAATATAGCTGACGTGGTTTGACGTGGTAATGAAATCAGTCCTGCCATGAGGGGCTCTGCCACGGCCACGACCACCTGCCTCACAATTAGTGTGTGCTCACCGTCGGTGCACGAGTGGGTCCTGCCATGCCTATTGTCACCTCCTGGTAAATCTCCCTTTCTCTTATAGATAGTACCGTGGAAGTGGATCTGAGTTAACCCAGATCAATATACCTTAATCACCTATTAGTGGTTGATTTTTTTTTAATTATTAGCCTACAAAGCTTAAATTTTTATTAACTTACTAAGTGCACTAAACAAGCATGTTCGTTGAAGACAAGGGAGACAAGACAGATAAATCGGAACCGGCAGTTCAAGCTGCCTCCAACTTTACCACCCAAAGGTGAGAACTGTTACGGATTCTATAAATTTTCAGACTTTGTCCTTGTGTGAGCAAACAGATATTAATGTCTGTTTTTTTAAAAAATATTTTTCAGTGAAATTGTGGGATATATTATCTGATAGTTTATATTCTCCATTTATTATTATACTAAATACAGAGGCAGCTATGGTTAGATGAAGCCCTCACGGTGAGATTCCATTCCCACCATGACCAGAATCTATTAGGAAGCAACAGCAGCACAAAGGGGCACTCCCAGGGAGGAGGACCACACAACAGACAGCATCTCAAGTCAATCAGAGGTCTGAGGAAACCTACCCTACCACACCTTGACCTAGGCATTCCAGGCTGCAGAACTGTGGGAAGCAGATGTGGGGTGTGTAAGGCACCCTGTGTGTGGTGTTCTTTAGCGCAGCCTGATAGACTTATCTACAGCTGCCTCTGTAATGGTCCTGTCTTTAAATACAGCTATATTCTGTAGTCCTGGGATTATATTTTCATTTCATATTAGAATCTTGAAGGGACACAGTTTAGCTGATATGAGATGGGGTTGTTTGACATTGAAACAGAAAGTTCTTAGAGGGTAGAGTTTATTCTATTACTGGGTCTTTGTAGAGGAGGCTAGCCCCCAGCATTTAGCTGCTGCAGAGGAAGAAGTAGAGGGTCTGTGGGTGGAGTGAGCATCTTGGCAGCCTCAGTGTCTGGGCAGTAGTGGCCACTTAGACAGCCTGAATGAAGTAATGCGGACATTCATGAAGAATTTCTTTTCCTAATGTGTTTGCATGTTGCCAAGCACTATGAAGGCATTGTCTTCAATGCTGAGTTATCTGTATTAATGGTGGAGAATATTCATGGGGGAAAATGGAAAGGCAGTGATTCATCTTCAACTCCCCTATCAATCTCAGTTGGGTTTATATTGTAAATTTGAATTATAAGTCTCTTCCTTGTCAACTATAGCACTATAAACATGTTGCTTAGACTCCCATGTACCTCATCTGTAAAGCAAGGGAGATTGTTGGCTTGCAAATTTACGCTTGTTTATTGTGTGTGTATGTACGTACATGCATGTGCATCACAACATGTATGTAGCCGTCATGAATCAACTTTCAGGAACTGGTTCTCTCCTACTGTGTAGGGTCTGGGATTGAACCCCAGTCTTCGGGTTTGCTGGCAAGAACTTTTACCTGCTGCTCCATCTCGCCAGATTTGCTTGTAAATTTAGTGTACAGAGGATTTATTGTGGTGGAAAATGAATGTGTGCTGGGTCTCATTCAGATATATTCTGATTTATAGGATCCAAGGACCTTTCTTGTTAACATCTCTGAGTTAATCTGAGGCCGATGATGCTCCATTGCACCTAAGAAAGGAGTGAGAGCTCTCTTTCAGTTACAGTGAGCCAGGGAGATGGGATGCGTTTGAGAAAAAGGCCTAGTTTGATAGAGTGCACACAGACATTGCCTACTGCCCCTTTTGGCCCTTGTTTCCAAAGCTACCTGTCCTGGTCAATTTGTTTTGATAAAACTACATTCATCTTGGGAAAGGGAGCCTCGCTTGATAAAAACACCACAATCAGATTGGACTGTAGGCAAATTGATGGGGCATTTCCTTGATTAATGGTTGACGTAGAAGGGCCCAGTTCACTGTGGGTGGTGCCATCCCTGGGCATGTAGTACTGAATTGTATTTTTTGAAAGCAAGCAGAGAAAGCCATGGGGAGCAAGCTAGTAGGCAGCACTCCTTTGTGGCCCCCCCCCCACCCATTCCTGATGTGGCTTCCCTCAATTATGGAAGATAAGCCGTAGGATGAAATGAATCCTTTCTTTCCCAAGCTGCTTTTAACCATGATGTTTATCATGGCAACGCAAAGCAAACTAAGACACTACCCGGTTTGAATTCCATATTGTGTCTGTCTGCAGCAAGTAGGCTATGAAAAGAGCCATCCCACTGTAGACACTGTCTCAAGCTTCTCCTCCTGGAGTGCTGTGATTGTCTCTCTTAGGGCTTGCTAATTAGCCCAGGCTCACCCTGCATAAGCTTTCCCAGGAACTCCAAGACAGCTGATGAGAAAACTTAATCGAATATGCAAAAATTCTTTCACATAAAGCAACACAATCACAGGATAGTACTCAGAGTTCTTGCCCATTTTCAGGAGAAAAGCTATTCCGAGCATGTAAATCAGGAGAATTGTGCCTACGTGTTCACGGATGTGTATTCTGAAACTAGGTAGCAAATCTTGATTTATATTTTAAGAGGGTTATGTGTGTGCCTGTGTGTGTGTGTGAATGTGAACATGTGTGTCTGTGTATGCATGTATGCAAGTGCCCTCAGATACCAGAAGAGGGCATTAGGTCCCCTGGAGTCAGAGTGATTGTGAGCCTCCTTACATGGGTGCTGGAACCAAAACCAGGCCATCAGCAAGAGCAGCCAATGCTCCTAACCTCTGGACCATCTCTTCAGTCCAAATCTTGATTTTTCTTTTTAAAATTGATTTACAACTCTATACAAAAGTTAACCTCTGAGGAATCTCTAATTTAAATGGTATAGATTCTAACCTACAACTTTTTTTTTTTTTTTTTTGAGAAATGTGACTATCAGAACAAAGTGTGCTATCTCAGCCTTTGGCAGTTTAAAACCAACGAACACTAGAGAAAGCTAGAGCGTGTGCGCCCAGGAACCCGTAGGCTTGGCTCAGGGAGAAGCCATTTCACCAGTCACACAACAGAGAAATCCCAGGTGCCTGCTGGCTCCTCTCCCAGGCGCCTTCTGCCATTTCTTTTTCTGTGTAGCTCTTAAATTTTTTAAAGATGTGCTCCAAGTATTCTTATTAATAAATCCAGCGCTCGTTGAATTAATGAATAACTTCCTTATTTGCCATTATCGCCTTGAATTAGAGCATTTTCTTTCTAATGTGTTATGAATTAGTTACTGAGCGAAATGGAATCTTGGATAAAATGAGATTTTGTTGTTTACTTGTGAGCATAAAAATCTGAATAATCTTCATAATGACAGTCAGGGAATTGAAGAGCTGAGGATGATGCAGGGACCAGAGAACGCTTACGTGATTTAGCCACCTTCCAAAAAGCCCTTTCTTCCAGTTGACAGTTGAATTGATAGCCATTAGGTAATTTTCTATCCTTTTTCCCAATGGAAGGCATTCACTGATGCTTGCTGGTTTAGAAAACCCAATTTAAGTATAGATGTGATTGACTAGCTATCTGTTTCTTCTGGAGTGAAATCTTTCTCTGACATGGCAGTGTTTTTTTATAGCCCTCCACCTCACGCCTCCTCTCGCTCTCACCAGGTGACCTGACAGGTGGATGGATTTACATCCGTCTTAAGAAATGGTTTTGGCCAATGTAAACCTCAGTGGTTTGTGGTTATGAAGCGACCAAATGCCCTCCACCCTCCAGTGTGACTAGAATGAGGTGGTGTTTCTTCCAGCCTCAGGGCTGTCTAGGTGAAGCACATCCCTGCTGACGTCACCACGCATTTTGGGCAGATCTCAAGGCAGGTTTAGGGACTAGATCCCCAAAGTCAATGCAGTTTTAGCACTAAGCCATTTCTGTCTCTCCTTTCTGCCGTCTTCTGCATCAGTACTTGGTTACAAGTACAAAAGATAACACCTCTCTTACATTCATAGGAAATTATCTGGACCATTTTGCCATCATGGAGCCTCTTACCATGTGTCACGTTGCTGTCACACCCTCCAGAGTCCTGGAGCGTGATGCTGTATTTTATCTTCCGTGTTATATGGAACTCATGCACATGGCTAAGGATGGTATGGCCTGACTCTTTCTGGCAGTCTCGTTTGTTCATTTCTTAATTGGTTGAGATGGAGTCACAGGTGTCCCAGGCTGCTCTGAAACTCACCAAGGGTGACCTTAAACATCGTATCCTACTGCCTCCATCTTCTAGGACATCAGGTAAGGCTCACCATAACCAGTTTGATGAGGTGATAAGAATTGAACCCATGCTTTGTGCATGTTGGGGTTAAGGGCATGCACCACCATGCCCAGCTCAAAGACTTAAAAATGAAGTTTTATCATTCCTTTGGGGCAGTAGTAAGACTTACTTAAACTAATGAAAAACTAATCTTAATAATATTTTTGTTTCTGTTATAACCACCATCATTCTTTCTTCCCTCTAGACAATCCAGTTGTGTGGTGTTAACAATCTATAAAAATTTACTAAAATTGGACTTTTAGTTCTAAATTATTCATTAGACCTGGAAAAATAATAATACTGAGTACAAAGAAAATCAGTTCAGCTATACTTCCGGTGCTCATTTAAATATCTGTCACACTGAGTAGTACACTCTAGTCTGAGGTCAGGCTTTAGGATTGAGAAGGTGTCACACTCTGTTTGTTATGTGTGACAACATACTTAGATGCTCTTGACACTAGTGAACCCAAGGACCTTTAAAAATATGCCGAGTTCATTGTTCTTCAGACTGTTTCTCCACCAGTACTTACTAAGAACACGGCACAGGACACCCTGGTTGTGTGCGGAGCCTCTGTGCCCTGTGCTCTGGAAAGGGCTTTGCGTTTGGAGGCTTGGGGACTATTCCTGAGCTTCAGGTGAATGGGCTGACTTTGTTTCGTCCATGACATGTGGAAGTTAAAGTTAGGTCTCACTGCTCACTGAACTCCAGACCGCTTCGTTCTTTTGCTATTTATTGAATGTCTGTGGGCATTCATCTCTGACCCCAGACTGAAAGCCCCAAGCCCCAGTGTGGCTGGCTGACACACTGGGGAGTTGTGACCACCCTCACCTGGTAGGTCCATTGCCTGCTCGGTGGCCAGGGGCTCTGTGGATCACAGATGTTTAGTGTGTGTAGCCACTCTGTCATCTGAAGACTCTTCTACTTTATAAAACTTGGGAGCTGTTACAGGAATATTCTACAGAGCGTCTCAAACGAAATTAGAAAAATGCATTGGTTCATTTAGTATTGAAACAGAAGCCTGCCCCCTGGTGTCAGGTGATGACCTAGCATCTCGGCTAATTTTCTTACTGAATCTTATTGACTGATTTAGTATTTATGGTAAATTGTACATTTCATATAAAATAAGTACTATTGAAGATTGCTGCTGAATTACTCGTATGAAATTGGATTTTCTTTGTATTCAACATTGGTTATTTTCCATATCTAACTAGTAATTTAGAATCAATTTTAGTAAATTTTTATAGATTGCTAATGCCATACAACTGAATTTTATAGAGGAAAGAAAGAATGATGGTGATTATAATAGAAACAAAAATATCCTTAAAAATAGTTTTTCATTAGTTTATATAAGCCTTAGTATTACTGACAGTCTTTCTAATAATCTTGTCCCAAAGGAATGATAAAACTTCATTTTTAAGTCTTTGAACTGGGCATAGTGACCCATGCCCATAATCCCAACACCCAGAAGATGGAGCCAGAAAGGTCAGGAAGTCAAGGTCATTCTCAGCTATAGTAACTTGAGGACCAGCCTACCCATATGAGTCTCAAAAAAGAAACAAAAGAAGGAACCCTAAATTCAGTCTTTTGAATAACTTACATTCCCTGGTAGGATAAAACAAGGGTACATATATCCACGAGAACCCCTAGAATCACAATTGTTCAATTGTTAATGAAATAAGACTCTACCCTCTGGTTTCTAAGGAGCAAAGACATCATTGCTTAGTTCACTTAGATTTCCTTACCTGAAAGTTGTCTACATCCTTTACAGGAATCGCCACTGTCATGGTTTCCCTTCCAGGGTGACTTGAGTCTGTGTGAGATGGCTCATACGGAGTGTTTCACACAGTGCCCAGAGAGGTCAAGACTTACAATTATTGGAAGAGGAAGGTATTTTTAATCATCATTTAGCTGATATATAAAATGAAGAAATTATACATTTTATGAGCTACATAGTAATGTGTCAATATGTGTAAACATTACATAGTGCTTAAATCAGCATTAACCTATCTTTTGCCTCTAGAGGGGATAGCATTCAACCCTCACCCCCTTTCCAGCTTTCTGCTGGCTACCCTAGATTGTCATTGTCTGTAGTCACTGGAGTGAGCAGCAGATACTAGAGTGTCTTATTCCTTCCTTCTTAGAACTCAGTGTTGCCGATCACCCTTGTTCTACCCCATCCCTGAAAACAGCTATCAGTAACAATGGCTTGTTCCAAACACTGCTGGAAGAACTTCCTGAGGGCTCCAGCCTCCAGGAGCTACAGTTCTACTGCAGGAGCCTGACGGGTAACTAACCATGTAATTAGACACTATTAGATGCAATTACTGCTCATCGCAGAAAACCACTCTGGTGTGGAGAAAAGGGAGAACTAGACCAATGGTTGGAAGCTGAAAGAAGGGCGGAAGCCTTTGGGAACCAGGGGAGACGCCTCCTCGGCCGTCTTCCAAAACATGTTTGCATTCACTTCAGCTGGTAGAGCCTCATCGCCTCTTCAGCCTTGGCCCCGCCTAGGAAGGTAGTAGATACCTCCTGCTTGGCACTGTGGCTGCCCTCAGACCTCCTGAAGTTCAAGATCATCACAAAGGGAATCCAGTTCATCCAGCACCCATCAAACCACTATGTCAAAACTGGCAGGAACCCAGAGGGATTAACAGGGTATGGAGAAGATTCAAGGACCAGTTTGGTGGGCATTAGCCATAGGAACAAGGAAACAAAAGCCCTACTACCCAGTGTCTGCTGGGACTTCCTGGTCCAGAGTATCATGGGACTGGAAGCACTGTTCATGTGCAGCTAGTCTCAGGGAACCAAGACCTCCCACGGTGTCTCTTCTGAGAAAGCCATCACTCGCTGTCCTGGGATATTTTGGGGGAAAATAAATGAAGACTGAAGAGCCTCAGACCCCGCTAGTCTCATCCCTGTCATTCAGACATGTTTCTAACATAGCTTTCTAGGTGACAAAGATGGACTGTAGCAGGTTAGAGGGAAGCGGGGCGATGAGAGAAAAGATGGAGAAAGCCGATGCTTATTGGGTCAGGTGGGGAGGAAGGGACTTAGCGCTGACCTTGAGAGCTCTGAGAACGTGTCCATTAGCAGCGCTCAGACAAACAGGTGTAGCAGTTGGTATTGGGAGTAATAGCCTTGAGTCTCTAGAAAGAGGTAAAATGAGCTTTGGGCGCATTAATAAAGGAGAGGGATGAGCGCTGGACTGCAGTGAATGACTCCTTCCCCCTTTCTGTGTGAAGTCCTTCTGGCCTCACTGGCACCGTGAGTTTCCGAAGGCGGCGATCTGTTATTATATTCACATACGTATCCTCAGAAATGGGATGGAGGTCCAGCCCAAAGGAATCCCTTGTTCAGTGTTCTCGGGTCACGCTGAGGAGGTTTGCTTCTCCGCGGTTCATGGAGACATTGGAGTTGGAGAAGACGCAAACGATATCACGTGTAGGCAAACTGCATGCAACCTTTTGGACATGCAGCCCCCTGGTGAATAGTCACCTTGTAGCTGTGAGTCTGTTTACTATACTAAAACCAGCAGCCTTTTCACGAATGCATGCCTTTCGTGTACTGATTTAGTGGTCCGTTTGAGCACGTGTGTGTTATGTCTGCTGTGTGATTGGACCTGGGCAAGAATCCTGAAAGTGTAAACCGTTTCTCCCTGCACTCAAACAATTGGGGATCTCAGTGTTTCCAGATACAGTAATTATTGGGTTGTTAAAGTGTTGAATTGTGTCCTCCAAAAAGTTATGTTGAACTGGGAATCCCTAGTCCCCGTGAGTCTGACCTTATTGTGGTATTATACTTAAAATAGTCTTTAGGTGGGCCTTGATCCGGTATGAATCTTGTATTCTTAGAAGAACACGGAAACATGGTGGAGCCGGAGAGATGGCTCACTTGGTAAAATACCACTGCACAAGCACGAGAGCCTGAGTTCAGTTCCCACACAAATAGCCGGGCACGGCAGGGTATTGCCCGTTAACCCAGAGTGAGGAGGCAGGGATGGGAGGAACCCTGGGGCTAGTGAGCCTGTTAATCCTACCAAAACGCCCAGCTCCAGGTTCAGTGAGAGTCCTCTGCCTCAAAAATAAAGTGTTTGAGTGTGGAAAGTGTTTGAGGAAGCTATGACGTGCCAGCCCCTGGCAGAGAGGGTACAGCCACATGGAGACCGAGGGTGATAGCCATATAAAGACAAAGCAGGTCTGGCGCTGTGCCACCACCCATTCGGACATGTCCGGGCTGCCAGGAAGTGATAAGGCAAGGAAGTCATCTCCCTTAGAACATTTGAAGTGAGCCTGGCTCCGCCAAATCCTGTGTTCTGATGCCTAACCCCTGGAGGTGTGGGACAATACCCGTCTGTAGTACTTTATCACTCCGAGGAAACATGCAACTGTTCCTCCATGGCTGGGCGCTGCAGTTAAACAACCACTCCGGACTGGCGATGAGGCTGAACTGAAAGAGGAATTTTAGTCAAAGAAAAAGTTGCCAGGTACAAGAATTTAGGAGGGAGGGCAAAACGGAGAAGAACTCCGAGGAGTGGGTGAGCCTTGAGGGGTGGCAGCAGCAGGCGTCCAAGGACCAAGTGACACACAGGTCCTAGAACCCACGCAGAGCTGGACCTGGTGGAGGAAAAGGTGCTGCCTGACCCAGACCCCAGATGACTTGCTTCCTAGCAGAGTGAGCCTGGGAATTAGTGTTCTGACCTCTTCTTCCTCCCCACCCTGTTGATTTGTGGCGTTAAACATACCCAGTGATATGGGACATAGTTGACCCTCCTGGGACAGAGGGTAGAATGGAAGGAGGTGGGCAGGGTGGTGAATAGATCTGGAAGGGGACTGGAGACTAGCCTTCATACTGCGGTGAGGGACATATGTCATCCAGATGTGCTTAGTAGGTGAGTATTGTATAGAGTGCTGGTTCTCAGCAAGTGTTTGTGCTCAAGGATACAGGCCTCCCATAGACAGTTATGTTGGTGACTACGATTCAAGGCAGTGGCATTCATTGTTCAGATTCTCTTTAAGCACCTTCTATACTGCTAGGTCCTAGACATGCCCTGGGGTGTGAGCCATGAGCAAAATCAAATCTGTCCTTGCACTCAGAGAACTGGTGGTCCACTGGGCGCCAACTGTGTTAGCCGTGGTTACGATGCCCACAGGACCAGTGACTTTTAGAATTCTCAGTGTAACTGCAAGCTAACCAGATACCTCTGTTCTCCTGTGGGCTGTGAGCTCTGTGCACCCAGTGTCGGCGTCTCCTGTGGTCCCGAATTGTGAGTGAACTTGGGTCTGATGTTTACTGTGTAAAAGTTTCTCAGAAATTGTGAGTGGCTTACGACATTTGAAGTTGGAGAATTTAAATCTATTGGGGATTTGGTTTTTTTAAAGGACTGTTTGAGTTAGTCCTTCCCAAGATAAGCGTGCTGGAAGGTAGATTTATCTGGGGAGCTGAAATTTTGTTGAGAGCACTTGTGTACAGTTTTAGAGACTGGAACTGAGGAGTCTGTGTTTTTCTCTGGTCACTGTTCTCATAAGCTGATTGATCCTCCAGAGAGGAGCCCTGAAGGTAAAACTCATCTGTGGGCTGGGCACCGTGCCACGTACCTTTAATCCCAGAACTCTGGAGGCAGAGGCAGACAGGTCTTTGTTCCAGGCTAGCCTGGTCTACAAAAAATCAGCCTAGAACAGCCTAGTTATATACTAAGACTCTGGAGCGCGAAGGAACACATTATATGTGGTGGTCTGGTCATGTCTAAGCCAGTGTTCCGTTCCAGACTCAGAATTTAGGGAAGTACCTCCCCCTCCCCCCCCTCCCGCCCCTGCAAGGCAGGGTTTCCTCTGTGTAGCTCTGGCTTTCCTGAAACTTGCTGTTTAGACTAGACTGTCCTCAAACTCAATGAGATCCACGTGCCTCTGCCTCCCCGAGTGCTACTAAAGGCTTGTGTCACCATCCCCCAGCCTTAATTTTTTTTTCTTTGTAAAACAGATTCTGGTCTGGAATTAAATCTTCCTGCCTCAGTCTCCCCACTACTGAAATTATATGTCCTGTCATACCCAGCCTAATTTTAATGATCAGATCGAATCTCAGACACTTGTTGCATTAAGAGTCCGCGGGTGTAGAGGGAACACCGCCCTGTGGTGGATTTTCTTTGTGTACGCTAAGACATTTTGCTGGTATTAAGTTAGAACTGTCAACACTTTGGTGTTTTGTTTTTTTTTTTTTTTTCAAATGTCATTGGCTAAGAAGAAGCTGCTGCTCCCTTGAATGGCCATATAAGGAAACCATTTTGAGGAACCTTGCAGAATCCTCCTGGAGCAGTTGTGTTGCTAATGGGCTGAGAAAGGGGAGGCTGGGATAGAATGGAGAGCTGCTGACTCCGCCGGTTCCCACAGCCATTTCCCCCGCTTCTGCTTAAAGATGTCTAATGGCTTCCTCCGAGACCTCGCTCCAGTCTCTGCACCCTTTACTCTGATAAGTAGAGACTTTACTGTCTGCGCTTGTCAGGGGCATAAGATGCCTCCTCGGCTCAAGAGCAATGGAGGAAATTACTTGTGAAAAAAATTAATGAAGGAAATCAAAGAAAAGTAGAGGCAGGTTTATAAAGACAATGGAGTGTTTCTCTCCACACAGTCTGAATTGTTGGGATAAAATCTTTTTCTTCCTCCCGGACTTCGAGTCTTGTGGGGAAGAATTGTGTCAACAGCCCCTTTTGTGATGTGTCGCTGGAGTTTATCAGTCAGAAGAAATATCCTGACCAGCGAGACGCTTCAGAACTCGGATGGGTTATAGGAATTATTATCACCAAAAAAAAAAAAAAAAAAAACGAGCCAGGAGCCTCTGAGATGAGTGTGTGTGAGGAAAATCCTTTCCCCTCTGAGACGTAAACAGTAAATAAATGGCCCCGTCGTAAACAGTAAATAAATGGCCCCGTCAGAAGACCTGAGCTGTGAACCGGGGAGACTTCCTGAAGGCAAGGGGCACATGTGTATTTGCTGCTCTTAAGAAAGGAAGCGCGTCACTGTTTGACAAGGGACAGTCCTTCATTTGTGCTGAGCTTAAGCTAACAGCTGGCCAGGGACTGAGAGTTTTCTCGTGCTAAAGCTAGTTCAGCCTCGGGTCCCACAGCACTTAGGTGGCCGCTCCGGCTTCAGCTCTGCTCATCCCAGCTCCTCAAGCCTGCCTTCTGCTCACCAGCGGAGCCCCTGGTGACTGTGGGAACCCCAGGTGCTTCCCCACATTTAAACGCCTACTAGAATCAGTTCTGCTCTGCGTCTAGACCACTGACCATATGTTGCTGAAACAGGGTCAGACACACAAAGTTATCTTTAGTCCTAAAATGAACAAATATAGGGCTGGAGCATTGAGGGAGGGTGCACTAGCAATACACACCTGCACACACAGGTGCATCTGCACACACGAGCACACTCACACAGACACAGAGAGAAAGAAATAACACACACACATAGAAAAAATACATACTCGAGCATGCACATGCACGTGTGCACACACACAAGCAAGCAGAAATGATACACACACCCTAAATTCATTTCTCTTAAATACTTTTGGTGAAGGGAAAGGGGGGGGTCAATGTTAATTGAAAATTCAATGCATGGGGCGTGAGGGGATAGAAAATTGATTCAATTTATAAAATATTGCCCAAATCATCATCCATTTAGGGCTCCTATTTATGAGTTACTATTGGTTGTTGCATAGTCTCCAAATTAATTTATAAGGCCATTATAGCAATGTCCAACATAAAGATAATTTGGGACGGTTAGAGAGATAATGGACCACTTGAGGATATCAAGCCTGTATTCCCTCTCTCTCTTTTCCTAATGAGAACACATCCTTTAGGAGGGGCGAAGCAGAAGACAGGTGGCTCGCTTGGGGTGGACAGGCTTAGGCTACAGTAGCAGTAAGGGAAAGGCAGTGGTGCTTTTGGAAAACCCCTCACTAAGTGAAGGACCCATGCATGCAGCCAAAGCATGTGTCGTTCTCATGCGTAAAGGATATAGATGCTAAGCACGATTTAATTACTTTCAGAAAATCCATCCCTATTCGGTAACTTGCAAGGATTTCAGAGATATTATATTGGTTAACCCTGGGTTAAAGCATGCTCCCTTTCCATTTCAAAACTGGTCAATATATTCTTTATTTAATCTGATTGTGCTTCATTTTTTCTCGTTAAGGGCATGCTTGTGCACAGAGATGTAGCTGGAAGTCACGTTGTCATGGCAACGGTTACACGCTGGGAGGAAAGATTCTTTTAAATGGCCAGTGGCTGGGATTTTAATCTCCAGTTTATAGATAGCTGAACAATATTGGTATATAGAGTTTATGATCCTATTTTGGCTGTGAATTTTCACTTGTTACCGATGTGCGATATTTGAGCATGTGTTGTGACGTACAATTTGCATATAACAACACACAACTCCTGCTCATCCGTTCTGTGTTGTCGATAATCTCAAAATATACGAATTTCCCTGCTCAGACTTTTGTGAGCATTTTGTTGCCTGTTCGTCAAATTCTGAATACGTGAAGGTGGTGCGTACAGCCCTGACACAACAGAAGCCAACAAGCGAACACAGCTTCCATCAGATAGAGTCCTCGATTCCGCTGTTTCAGAGCTGAGAGAGACAAATGTCTCAGGGGCAGAAGCTGTGGAACTAAGTGCAGAATCGCTTGATGAATGTATCTCTACTGGGAGAGGGCAGGCATGGCAAGAGGAGATTCTTTAGCTGTTGCCGTGGGGGGGGGGGGTCGTTAAGAAAGGTTTGCAGAAAAAGTGGCCCAGGTCTTAGTTTTCGGGAGAAAAGAGGATTCCAGCCCCTGGTGACAGCACAGACAACGGCTTAGAAAGCAGAAATGTGGCGTTGCCTGAGACTAATGGTGTCTAGGCGACCCTAGATTAGAAGTGGCCCGAAGGAGTAAGATGACACAGAGAGGAAGGAAAAAAAAAAAAAAAAACCACGGTGAAGAGGGCATGCATCAAATGCATCAAATGCATCGCATGCATCAAATGCATCAAATGCCGTGTTCATGGGAGTCAGTTCTTTCTACGGAGAAAATAAGAGGCAAGGCGTGGTAGAAATGGGGCTTGTCAGAGAAACGTCGAAGGAAGAGTACAGATGACCAGTTGCCTTCCACCCATAGCAACCATTGCCCTGTGTGTGATGGCTGATGCCTTCAGAAGTAGTCTTGCAGTGTGCCTCATTGTTTTGAGGGAGTGGACAAAACTTACTTAAAGGCTATCTCCTCCGTATACGTTTGTGTAATTTCTACCCGCATAGTATATGTGCATCCGATGCATGGAGGGTTTATGTCTCTCCCTTGTACAACCGATGGGCTCCTGGCACAAACAACTGTGCCAGAACTGCCCAGCACACACCCACTATAGAACTAGGTTCACAGTACATGGCTATATACTTAAGACTGCTTAGTCCCCTTATGTTACCAGGGGACACATACTTTACATTTAGGAAGGTATATTTTCATTCACAGCTATATGATCATACTTGTATATCCTTTTCCCCCCAGTGAATACAACTGTGCGGTTGTTGGTCTAATTAGATTGTTGTGATAGATTGATGGTGTCTGGGGTCCATTTTCATTCAAACCACCACACAGGGATAGCATTCCAACCTAATTCTCACCATATAGTCTTCCCTCACCCAAAGGTAAGCCTTTCCTGGGTGACCAGGTGAAATCTGAGCCTAGTGCAAGTAGGTATAGCCTTCATCCACAGGAAGAACTTCTGTAGGTCTGTCAGCAAAGTTGAATATTGTTTTTTTTTTTTAATGAATTCGTCATTGAGGCAGAAGGGGAAAGGCGCTGAAAATGTATTGTTCTATATTTAAAAAAAAAAAACAAAAGAAAATTTGCACTACAAATAAACTTCTGCTTTTAAAAAACCATTTTATACTGTTTGTTTCTTCAAAGGGAATTAGCAACAGAATTGTGTTTCTCAGTTCTTTTGTGTTCCTTAGCCCCATGGTTACAGAACTCCGAGCTGTAATCTCTTCTAAAGGAAGGCCTAAGTGTGCTCAGTTCTTTCATCAAAGCACATCTGTAACACGGCAAGACTCGTGGTTTGTTTTTCTGAGAAAGGAAGCACACACGACTGTGAAGGACAGAGGCCTCCACACCACCAGACGCCCAGTCCCCGCTGCGGTCACCCTGTTTTGTCTGACACAGCATCTGCTTCGTTTGCTTCCAAAGAATGTTCCTCAGTCCCCACTTCTGAGACATAGGATCCTTCTGTGTGACAGGCCATCTTCTCGCCAAAGCCTTTGCTTTAGAGGGATGCCTTCTCAAGAGAAAGTGATGGAGGATGCTTAGAATGTACCAGAATTCAAGGATGCATAAACCATCATTTATAAATGGACACTTGCTACCAGTAGATCTAGCAATAAAAAATTGGAGCAAATTTAGGACAAAACCTTGTATAAACCAGTTTTTACAAACGAAGGGATGGGATTCTAAGATGAGGAGGGGAAAAAAAAGAGCCTGTAACTATTCCTGCAGTGTAATAAATTTAGAGCCTCTCCCAAAAACCCGGCAGATCAGAACTGTCTTAACGCTTGCTCGAGGAACACTTGTCTGGTGGGAATATAATTTGAGCATATTGGCTGGGAGCTGAAGCCTAGTGGGTTAACTAGTCCATCTGTGGGTGGGTGGAAAATAGCAAGCAGGGATTCTGGCTCCCCTTAGACATCAGAGCCAAGTAGGACTCAGACTCGGCAGGCGCGCTGACTGCCCCTCCCCAGCCCATTTCCCGTCTTCCTTTCTTATCGTCTTTGCCCTTCAGGATCCTCTTTTCCCCCAAGCCTTCATTCATATGTTATTTTGACATAGAATTTCTGAAGATGAAATATGAAAAGGAGCAGGCCATTGCTAACTGTGTTCACTATTGTCAGAAGGCTTACATTGCACCCCTGCAGTGTGGGAGACAGCATAGAGTGGACAAATGTGGTCTTGTCACTGAGGAGCCTAGGTCAGTTTTGAACCTTCTTCTATTGGGACATTTACAGTTTAAGCCCTGACTACCTCCATATCCTAATCTATACAGAAAGAAAACCCTCTTAAACTTGGAGCACAAATTTGTCATTTGAGAGCTTTGAAAATAATCATTCCAGTTTTGCCCCTTCCCGGAATTTCAGCTCAGCTGCCTAATATTGTATTATACTATTCTCTGTTTTGAATTTTTTTTAAAATAAAATGACACTTTCTGCACGTTTATCCCTGCAGATGGGATCCGCAAATACCCTGCCTCTTTCCTGCCAGTAACTGAGCGACTTTGAAAGAATCTGGGGCTGTCAGGACCACTCTTTCATGGCTGGGAAAGAGAAGCCAAGCTGTTGTGTTCCCACTTTTTCCTGGAGCATCTTGACTTTTCTCCCTTGACCTCGAATTGTACATGCTGGGGAGGAGGGGCAGGTCAAAGAATTAAAGACGTCGAATGAAATGGATGGACGGTTGTTGTTTGGTTTGGGTAGAATCCTGTATATATATTTAAGAGTTGTGGTGAATTAGGCTGAACCCGTTGCTTATACTTGTAATATCTGGCAAATGCTGAGACTGGGGATTGTGGAGGAAGAATGAGTGATAACTTAGAAAGCTGTGTTCCAACAGTGCGATGTTGTAGAGCAAGGACTCCACAAGTTGGGATTGAAAAGATTACTTTAGATGGCAGTAGGTTTGGTTTAACCCGTGAGAGCCCGAAGCAGTTCCCTTAGGAGTTGTTTCTGTCCTCAGTGACAGGATTGCTACTCATTTTCTTGCTCTTCCATGAACAAATTAGGATCTGCTGCTGATAATTCAAGGCTCTAAGATAGCGGGACGTTCTGTAATAGAAATGGTTCCACTTCGCATAGCAGCTTGGAAGCAGCATCCAATTAGCATGGCCTTGCTGCCCCCCATCTACTGTCCTCAGGTGGAATCTTTTTTTAGGGTTCAAAGCTATAGTGCTGTTTCAGGCAGCTGCCGGATCCATTAAGGCATGCTCTATGTCCAACCGAGGCTTATACTGATGTTAGAGCGGATAAACACATTTCAGTGTCTGCTATGAATTGTTTACATTTTCTTTAAAATTTTACACTTAACCAGATACAATGTGCAGCCTTAACTGTCATTTACTGCCTTTCCATAGTCGGCACTATGCCCCATATACTAATTTCCTTGTTGTTGTATTATGGTCCTCCATGGTTCCTTTTTGATGAACTTCCTTCACTAGGTAAATAAGACTTTGTGAAGTTTTTGAGGAAATAATTAAAGCTCTTATTGCCAGGCATGGTAGTATCTGCCTTTAATCATAGCACTCGGGAGGCAGCAGCAAGTTAGGAATTCAAACCCAGCCTGGTCTACCTAGTGAGTTCCAGACCAGCCAAGTCTGCATAGCGAGACCCATCTAAAGAAGGGAAGGAAGGAAAGAGGGAGGGAGGAAGGGAAGAGAAGGAAGAAAGATGAAACAAAGAAAAAATTCATCACATTTAAGCCTAGCTTGAACAACATCACAAGACCAATTCTCAAGAAAACACAAAATAAAAATAAGGAAATGGGGTGTGAGGAGAAGAGACGAGAGAGGGAGGGAGAGAAAGACAGAGAGGAGATTACATGTCTTTTTAACTCTGTGGCTCTATTCTCTCTTATTAATTGGAATATTTGTATGCCTCTATGTATGGTACTTAATTCTATTGTGGAGGGGAATAAATTTCTCGTACGAGCCAGGTGTAGCAAATGCCGTTAATCACCTTAAATCCCAGTACCCCAGCCAGCACTTGGAAGTCAGAAACAGGCAGGTTGCTGTGAGTTCAAGACCAACCTTTACATAGTGAGTTTCTGGACAGCCAGTGTATCACATAATGAAGGTGCTGGTTTTAAAAATTAAAATTCAGAAAAGAAATTTACAAACCTCTCACGTTGATTCCTATAAATGTGTTTTTGAACTTTTCAAAACTCAAAATCAGAAAAGCACTTTTTCGTGTGCTCCTCTTCATCCATACTCAAAAATCCAGTGTTTATATCAAACATTAAAGGCTGTCCAACAAGCCTCTGGCAGCCTGAACGATTCATTTTGGTGCCGCTGAGTTCTTGAACAGGCATGTTACTCACCTTTAGAATTCACTCAGCGCATAGAGCAATTTCCTTAGCATTGCTAAAGTTGTTTCTTAGGAAATATTTTTTTTGCCTTTAATCCCAGCACTCGAGATGCAGAGGTAGGCAGGACTCTGGATTCGAGGCCAGCCTGGTCTGCCAAGTGAATTCCAGGACAGCCAGGGCTACTGAGGAAAACCCTGTCTTAAAAATCAAAAGACAGCTGGGCGGTGGTGGCGCACGCCTTTAATCCCAGCACTCGGGAGGCAGAGGCAGGCGGATCTCTGTGAGTTCGAGGCCAGCCTGGTCTACAAGAGCTAGTTCCAGGACAGGAACCAAAAAAAGCTACGGAGAAACCCTGTCTCGAAAATCAAAAAAAAAAAAAAAAAAAAAGAACAAACAAACCCCACTCTCGAAAATCAAAAAAAAAAAAAAAAAAAAAAAAAAACCACCACCAACAAAAGACAGGAAGGAAGAAAAAATAGCAATAATATTTGCTCCACCTTTGTGCCAAGTTTTGTGGGTCAGAAGAGATGGTATTGGGCACAGCACATAGAAGGGGCTGTTCTGCAGTGGAAGAGCAGGTAGTACCTTGTACTTCAGAAGCTCAGTAGACACATTTGAATTTTTGACATTTCAATGTTATAATGTTCTCACATGTAGACCTTGATTTAAAGACCATGGCGCCCATGGCAACTTCCCCATTCAATGTGCTGTTGAAAGGGCAACTGTTATCAAATTTTGCTTCCATTTCCAAGATTCTCAAGAGTCGTCATTTATTCTAATACTTAGCAAGGTTCAAATCCCGGTTTGCTATACTTTAGAATGGCATGGGAAGACTCAGGGTGCAGCTTAGTTGTAGAGGGCTTGCCTAGTGTGACTGAAGCCCCAGGCTCCAACACCACCAGGGGAGAGAGAGAGAGAGAGAGAGAGAGAGAGAGAGAGAGAGAGAGAGAGAGAGAGAGAGAGAGAGACAAGCCAGTCTCAGATGATTTATCATTGCTAAACTTTCATGAGGCTGGATGGATGATGTTATCTAGTTTGCCTGATTTAAAGAAAAATTGCCCTTTTTAATTGGGGGAGAAAGCAAGGCTTGTCTGCGGCCGCCTTTCAGAAGTCTTGTTTTCATGAAGGAGCACACTGTTTGGAATATTTCCTCAACTTCAGTGGGAAAGCCCTCTCCTATAAATATCTGCACACGTCAGACACTTTAAAAATTTTCCTAGTCTGTGTTTGAAGGAAAATATGCAGAAGCGTGAGGGACATTAGCACTCCCAAACTGCCATGGGAGAACGCCACTGAGCTTAGGGGACAGTTTCCCCAAAGCTGTGATGGATTAACTACGGTCTCAACTGTGTCTGGTAAGTTGATATCAAGAAATGGTAAGAGTCTTGAAACCGTTTGGAGGAACTTTTCTCCCTCGTCAGTGGCTGCTGGGTCCGCAGGATTCTGGGGGAGTCAGACACTCTGGGGTTCATTCCCTGCCATGGCCAGGATTTCTGTCAAGCCCTTTGACTAAAGATAAGCAGCAACTTGTCCAACTATTGGCTATCGACTGCTTGGAGCCCTCCCCCAGTCTGTAATTGGCAATTGGCCTCAGAGTCCTGGCTCTGTGCTATTGTCTTCGGATGCTGATGATGGCTGCTGGAGGAAATAAGAGGCTTTATGGCCTCCATGCTGATAGTGGAGATCTGGGTCCAAAAATACAAAAAAGAACAGGGGATGGAGATAGAAATTAGACAGGCCACTGTGCAGCCTGAAAACATTTTAAGGGATCTGAATACATCTCAGTTGGTAGCATGCTGACCTAACATGGCAGAGGCCTTGGGTCTACTTCTGGTACCACTATAACCTGGGGTGCTGGCACACAGACCTGTAAACCCCAGTGGTGTAGAGTGGCAGCAAGAAAGGTCTTGGCCATCTTGGGATGCACGGGACTGTATCTCAAAACAACAAATGCTTTTAAAGCTAAATTAAAATTTTGTGCTTTGGATTGGAGAATCTGGCTCAACCAAGAAGAAAAATAGCAATGGTTACAACCAAGACCTTGGAGAACAGAAAATTTGCTTCTTTAAAAATGGGAGCAGTGAATAAATTGTTCATCTGATCTTTGAGAATATAAACCATGACTTTCAGATTTGTCCTTTGCATAGGACAGATGGTAAGCCTGTAACCCCGGAGAGTCACTTTCCTGCATTGATGGCATAACTGGCTTTTCCAGTCCCCTGCCCCTTCCACTTGCTCTTCTGTCTGCCAGGAAGGTCGTCCCTTCCCGTTTAAGAAGAATGTGCTTCCTTGGAGACATCGCGGACCATCCTGTTTAAAGAGCTCACCCGGTCCCCACACGTGGCGACCCTGCTTCTCAGTTTGCCTCTGATTCATTGCAAGGTCCTCCTTTCCCTTCTGGATGTTGATGGGTGTTAACAGGAAGTTCTTGATGCTAAAAAACGGATGCAAGAATGACTTTCTTTGGTGTTTGTCTCTCATTCTGTAGCCAATGGTTAGAGAGTGTATCTTAGTGTTCCTATGGCTGTGATATACACCGTGGCCAAAAGCAACTAGGGGAGGAAAAGGTTTGCCTCTTATACTTCCATATAATAATCTATTGTCTAAGGGAGTCAGGACAGGAACTGGAGGCAGGAGCTGATGCAGAGGCTATGGAGGAATACTGCTTACTGGCTTGTCCCTCATGGCTTACTCAGCCTGCTTTCTTGACCAGGGGTGGCAGCATCTGCAGGAAGCTGCCCCCCTCCCCGTATCAATCATCAATAAAAATGCCCCACAGGCGTGTCCACAGGCCAGTCTGGTAGGATCATTTTCTCAGTTGAGGTCCCCTTTTCCCAGATGATTCTAGCTTGTGTCAAGTTGACATAAAACTAGCCAGCACAGCACATGTGACAGAGAGTTATGGCTGCCCTTTCTGTTTTCCTTGGCCAGTAGTTCTCAAAAGCCTAGGGTTCTGGAATAAGCATGGGAACTGTTGGAGCTGTTAATTCTTGCTCCTCCTCCCACCTGGGCCAAAAACTCTGGGTATAGCCCTGGGACACCAGGTACCCTGGATGTGAGGACTCTGGCCTTCTATCCCATGGGCAGCGTCCTGTCTCTCATAATCGTATCTGTGCCCTGGGCCCCAATGCAGAGCTTGGTCCAGGCTAGACAGGAAATGCTTGCGGAATCCTTCCATTCGTCTCTCCTCACAACCGCATACACTGGAAGCCCTGGGCACACGATGGTAGCAAATGCCATTCTAAGACCTCGGGGAAACGGACTGTCCTCTGCAGTGCAGACCGTGCTAAATATAGACTCCCAGCTCTCCCTTCCTTGCTTCCTCTGCCCTCTGTGTAGGAGGGGCTGTTCCCAGCCGCTGGCCATGCTAATTTATTTTTCTTTGTCCCCTGGGTTTCAGAAAGAAAGGGTGACAAGAGTTAATTGTGCTCCTCACCCTACAAGTCTCTAGGGTTGACCAGACCCTACAGGAAGCCAGGTGGAGCTATGTGGAGTTAGGCCTTAGTGCCGGTGCCTGAGGTGGCTGGAATGGGTGGGTCCTTGCTGTTCATAAATGGGCTTCTTGTTCCCATGCGAAGCATATTACTCTTGGCCCAAGAGGGACTTTGTGGGGCCATCAGCTTTGCTATGTTTACTCTTTGACTTCCAGTCCCTATTTCCTGTTGCTTTATAAAAATTAAATAAATAAAATGAAGACAAAAGAGGGCCATGGACTCATTCTGAAAAGAGAGACCTGTCACTTTTCCAGCTCTTGCCTCAATATGTCTCCTCTCAGCTTTGGTGAGCTTTGGTGAAGGCGGGAGCCTGAGAACTGGGAGAAAGCATCTTAGGTACAAGATCGAGTGGGAGAGAATCAAGGAGAAGCTTGACAGGCTCCAGTTTTATGGCGTGTCTGAGGGCGGGGTTTCTTTCTCGCTTCCAGCAGGATGGGCCACATTACCAGGCTGGATTAGGGAGACAGGCATGTAAAGGAGGAGCTGCATTGGAAGAATAGTCATGTCTATGAACCCAGAATGCGGGGTGGTGGCGGCTCCAGGCCAGCATCCATGGAGAATATCGGTGTTATCGCTCAGTTTTGGCCTTAGTCGGATAGGCTGCTTGTCTCATAATCTCATCCCTGTACCATTGTTTTGTTTTATTTCTCTGCTGGTCCTTTTATTTTATTTTATTACCCTCCTCTCCGCGCTGTCAATGCTGGTGGGCTTTGTTTTGTTTTGTTTTTTTCAGGTCTCTGAAAAAGTGATCCTGTTCTGAATCCGGACATGCTTTATTTCTTTGGTTTAAATCCATCAACTGTCTCCTGCAAGCCTTAGAAATGGGATAACAATTCTGCCTCCTTCTTAGAGCAACTGTGGACATGCCCTGTGTCCCTGTAGTGAAGGGCATACGATCCGCACCCAGCCAGCACCAGTGTCCCTTTTAATCCTCTTAGCGTCTGTAGTGTACAGCAATGCAATGCCGGAAAGGCCCAAATCTGCATTTCCCTTCTAGCGGGATCACCTTGAGAATTAAATGCAGTCGAGCCAGGTCTTCCTTAGTGGAGCAGGCAGGACCTTTTCACCAACAAGGACCGCAGAGTCACAGCAGGAGGAAGCCAAAAAAAACCACTACAGACACAAAGCAACTGTCTTGATTTGGGGTTGATTTGTGTTCAAGAGAAACTTAAGCGAAAGGTAGCATTGTGTTAGTGATGGTTTAAACGGCGCGTGTTTGTTTAAAAGTGATGAAGTGATTTTCCTCGTTGGCAAGAGAAATGGAGAGAGATAGACAGATGGACATTTGGAGGACAAGAGGGTGTCTTGTGACAGAGGATGGCTGCAGGGCAGGCCTTGTCCCAAACTGGCCTTGCTGGAGTGAACTGGAGTGATTTTCATGGAAAAGTCTCCAGATTATCTTCAGTTTTATCCTTTTTCTTGCAACCATGGTGGGCATTTAACCTTGTGATTTCTGTACTGGGCATTTTCCTTTGTACTGAAGTGGGGGAGCTTTAGTGGGTTGGATATCTTCCTATATTGCGGAACTATATCTGTCCTGTGTCCTGTTCTGTTCTGGGCAGCTGCTACTGTGACCTGTGTTTTACTGATAAATATCTGACATTCTAAGGAGCCATCTGGTTATTCCAGGGCCATTCAGATAGTGAATCCCTAGGGGATTCCTGCTCATTCCCAGGTCAGGCTGTATAAAGCCACTGCTGGGTTCCTTGAATGGTCTGTACTTGTTGGAGCCATCAAGACTCTTGAATGAGCCTCTTGTTTTTTGCTTGTATCATCTTTGTACAGATTGAAAATATCCTGATCTGGCTAACTAACGTGCATGCTTGTGTGTGTGTGTGTGTGTCTGTCTGTCTGTGTCTGTGTGTGGTGTGTAAACGTGTGTCACAGTGAGCATGTGGAGGTCAGAAGACCTCCAGGAAGTCTCCACTCTGCCCTCTCAGTGCTGGGATTGCAAGCACACCCTGCCACACCCACCTTTTATGTGACTTCTTCAGATCATGCTTGGCTGGCAAACACCGCACCAAACTGAGCCATCTCTCCAGCCTCTATTTCTTTACTTGTGAAAAATATACATTCAGAAATACAGATTAACTGTACAGATTAATAGATAATTATAAAGGAACCATCCATCTCACCAGCAATGAAATTTGTTAGACTATGGAAGACTAAAAAAGTACGCCCTTTTCTGATCAAAACCAACACCCCACCACACCATACACACTTCTGGCAGTTGTTTATCAGTCTGTATTTTTATTTTGTATGTGGTAATTGTGTGTTTGCATTTTTGATAATTTCAACAATTTATTTCTACCACTAAATAATGAACGGTTGGACTTTATCTGAGTGGGAATGTGGTGAATATAGCATCTTTTGTCTTCCTCCTTTTCTCCAGTGGCCTGCTGTGACCTTTGTATTCTTGTATGCAGCTGTACTTGGCTCGTTTTTGTTAGTTGTTTATGCTGTGGTAATCTTCTCATTCTTCCATAAAAGGAGGTCTGAGTTGTTTTGAGTTGGGGGTCATTGTAATGTGGCTGCTGTGGTCTGCATACCTAATGTGTATGTGTGGGTTCTCTAGGACAGAGTCCAGGTGTGGAATTGCTGGGTCGTGATGGAGTGATAGTGTCTTCATTAATTAATGATAGTCTTGTTTGCAGCATGCTTGTGTTAAAATCCCCCTCCAGTGTGTACAGGTCTACATGATGTATGCACGTTCTCTTTGGTTGGCCCAGCTGCCCTCTCGTGTAGTGCCTTTTAGTGTTTGCCAAGCCGACGGCAGTGTGAGAATGTTGTGCTGCAGCCTGCCATACTGAAACCGCTCTGGAGACTTTCCGTGCATTCTGCCACTCCGACTCTTTCACCGTCTTTCTTTGAGACCCTCGCAGTTGATCTTAGTTCCAGTTCTAAAAGTGGGAAGCCGACAGGATCCCACGATGCACCTTTGCATTCTAATGCTGGCTCTAACACCAAGATCACCGTGGCATCTGACCCACCCAAGGGAAAACAATGTCTCTAATATCGGTGTCTGTTGGCTATTCCCACTGGAAGCTAAGAATATCCCATTGTGCTCTCAAACCTCCCAGCAGATCTAACAAAGCGTGCGTTATTCCTCAGTGGTTTTCATCCACAAATGTGGAACCTGCGGATATGGCTGTAGAAGACCGGCTGTATCTCTGTTTACCTGTGAGGACAGTCATATATGCCATCAAAGGAAATAGACATTGACCCTAAATGAACGTTAGTGATCTGTTTTGTGATGACAGTGTACAGAACTCATTGCATCAGAATTCCTCTTTTGTTAGATGCCAGGTTTGCTATTGGAAAACCTAATTCATTCAGTAATTTCTTCCTTCTTTCTTCATTCATCCACCCATCCTCCCGTTATTGAATACCTGTTTTGGGGGTGTGGGAAATAGGCTGATGGATGAGATGGACAGGATGCTGGAACTGTGAATGTTGGACGTTTGCCCACTTTTCCTACCACCATCATTGTCATCTATTTTTAGCAACAGAATAAGCCCCCCCCTTTCAAGTATTTTTTTCTAACACGATCTCAGCAGAAATCTAAAAATACAAGCCAGGTTAAAGAAAAATGTATTGTCTGTGGTTCAACACAGAACAGCTCAAGTCCTCCCATCTAGTGCAAAGTTCCTCTCACATAGTCTAGGTAGCAGCCTGGCTTAAGAGCTAGGGGCCTTACCCCCTGTCCTTGGTCTGCCATGACGTCATACTCCGATGGTGTGCGTGACTGTTCCTCACTCTCAGGTATAATGCGCAGACCTCATGAACCACGGAGGTAGGAACAGGCACCCTTTTCATCCCTTTCCCATTTTTGTCCCTGGTCTCTGTGTCTGGGACCCATAAATGAGACCCTATAAGGGCGCTCGCATACTCCAGATCTCTCCACTTAGGTCCTCTGCATTTTACCTTCCCTGCCCCAGCTGAGATGCTAACAACGAAGGGATCTCAGAAACAACCCATGCCCCCCCCCCCAAGAGGTGTAATGGAACGGGGACTAGAAACACATCTGGTTAGAGTTGTTTGGGCAAATTTTGTTAACTTGGAATCGCATACTCATGCTTCATTTTCCTATGGATAGAGGGCAATGTTTCCACCATAATCCCAGACTGGTGGCAGTTTTGCCTCTGGCAAGCTAAGATGCTGGGGCACCATCAACAGTGTGGATACACATCTGTGCCCATGGACTTACCCAGCCTCTTTGTTTGGCTTCTCTCTTTCTTCTCTCCCGTAACAGCTTTGGTAACGTGTGCCCACATTACACGGTGATGTTGTATTGAGCAAGACCCACGTGTGGTCTCACTAGGAATGGAGTAAAGCATCCCTGCTTTTCATACTGCTGTGTAGAAAAGGGCTGAGCCCTTAGAATAGAACAGTGCTCAAATCTAGAGCCCAAGTGGTCAGCCTGCCCACACAGACTCTGTTAGCTCTGTGACTTCTCCACGATCTTTCCATTTCTGAATTCCTTGCTCTACTTCTTTTCTCTTGTACATTTTAATCCCTTTATCATTCAACTCAAGGACAAAAATGAAAAAAAAAAAACAAATGCTTACTCAATAGATAAGGAAAGTGCTGGGGTGGGTTAAGTGTGCCAGGAATTGTCCAGTGGGGAAGCTCTCTTTGGCAGCCATTGTGCTAAAGGGTTATTTATTGAATCGGAATGCCTTTGGACCCTGCAGACGCTTGCCCATTGGGCACACTCCCTGCCATTCTGTAGGGCCTCTCACTCCCACCTTCTCTTATGTCTCTACATTACCGGCCCACTTGCAAAGCCAGTCTGGTCCTCTGTTGAATCCCACAGCTATTTATTTCAGTTTGCTTTTCCTAAAAGTGTGCAATTCAGAGTCCCGGAAGCCTGAAAAAGACACTGCTCCTTTGTGGGTGTTTCAATGCAAACACAGCGCTTATCTATAGAAAGTGGTTGCAGAAATTTAGACTTATGGCCAGGAAGGATGTGTCATGCCAACCAGTCATCCTTCCGGATTGACAGCGGGATCCTGTAGGCTCCGTATGTAAAAGTGTGGAGTTTGCCTGCATGCTTGGTTGTGAATCTTAGAGCTTTAGCTTGGGGCTCTTGGAGGTGAGGGATGGCTTGGAAAAGAGGTCTTTGTGCCTGTCTTCACAGAATGGCAAACAGCCTTTTCAGCTCTTTCTGTTCCCTTCTGTATTACCCTTTTGTACCATACTTTATAGGCAGGTTCTTCTCAGTTGAACGTAGATGTTTCTGTTTCTGGGATTTACCTGACTATTGGAAGCTTCCTTTTCTCTTTTAATAAAATTCTCTTTTTCTCCCATTTCTCAGCAGATATCTGGAGCGATCACTCATTTCAGACGGATCCAGATTTACCGCCGGGCTGGAAAAGAATCAGTGACATTGCTGGGACCTACTACTGGCACATCCCAACAGGAACTACTCAGTGGGAACGGCCTGTCTCCATCCCAGTGGACATCCAGGGTTCTAGGAAAGGCTCTCTTAGCTCTGTGACGTCATCTCCCACCCCAGAGAATGAGGTAAAGCTTAGTAGATGTGACTCAGTTTCCCTTTAGACTAACAGCCCCTGCCCCGACATGTCACTGAGGGAAGCCTTTTGATGGCCATGCATGTTGTATTTGAGAGCTCAGCAATGCAGCCTCTTAGAAAATAGTGTTAATGTCTGTCATTCAGGGCTATTTTCACTCTTAATAGATTCTGGTCTCTTGACACCCCCATCCTAGGTACCAAAACAAGAGGAGCTGATTAATGGGAAGTGGTTAAGTTTCCCTAGGGCTCACGGAGGCTGCAATTTACTCTGCAGGTACCATTGCATGGTGCTGGATCCATGAAATATTTACACATAGAAGAACATCTCTTGGCCAGATGTGTTATAATTACCACGTATCTTATTAGGCTTGGGTTCATTTGCTAGCATGCAGAAGATGTCTTGCAGGAATAACCCTTGAGAGCACTTAGATGCTTAATTCCTATTTAAGGAGGAAAAAAAAGAGATGTGTTTATTTAGCAGAAGTGACATTATTTTGGAAATAATTAGCAGCGTAAATTCCGGGTATCCCTGAGGAAGAAATCGGGATGTTTAAACAAAGAATTGAGGCCTTAAAAAATTTCCTTGTGATATCCATTCATGTAATGATTCCTGCAGCAAATATTTGTCAGTCCTAGTAATAGCACGCTCAAGAGAATTATCACCAGGAAGGTCACAACCATGTGACAGCTCACTTCATTCATTCATTCATTGTTTATTGCTATCGATGGCTACTCTAGCAGGCTCTCTTTCCTGCCCTCTCCCCTTTCTTCTGTTGATACTCTTTTGTTCTGTAAACAAGCTCATTTTCTTTCGGTTTAAGAAGTGAGTGCCTTTGAACTCTACCCCTAACTGGCCAAACTGTCCCGCCCCCACCACTCCTGCCTTTTAAAGTAGCCTGCATCTCGTTCCTGACTTTTCTGATTGGTGACCTGCTCTTCTCTGGGAGGCAGTTAGACTGGTATTGTACCCAGCTTTCTGCTTTAGGGGGCTTGGACGTCTCTTTCCCAGCCCTAGCCCCGGTTCTCCATCTTTAGACAGAAGGGTTGGCACTAGGTGTGCGGTGTTTGGTAGACAAGAGCCTCGGCTGCTTTGGGCTCTGCCCTGGTCATCAGGCAAGTGATTCAGCGCGAGTGAAGCACATAGGATTTTGCTGATTAGCACTAGACGGTTTATAGCTTCCATTGAAGCCTAATAGTTCTACATCCTAAGCAACTTCTCTCCAGTGACTTGTTCACCTTGTGTTAGGTGTGCTTGGGATAAAAGTACAGCGCTAGCTTTCAACGGGTGTGATGTGAAGGCGTCTGCATCCCGCCCCATCTCAGACATACCCTGGACCTGATCTCTGCACTGCAGATGGGCTCCCTGATGTAGAGTTGGCCAGTATGTGCCTCTGATCTTGCTATAGCAGGCTGAGTTATTCTATCCTAATTGTTCAATTGTATTCGACAGTGGAGAACCCACAACCAGGAAAGTTCATTACAGGTGGGAAAACTAAGGCACAGAGCTCGCGGGGACACACAGCAGCACCCAGAGCCTCGGAATCCCTGGCCAGGATTCTTCTCAGTGTCTCTGGCTTTAGGTTTTCAATGTCCTCTGCCTCCTGTTGTCCCTAAAGTCGGGAGGTTGAACTAACTCAAGACCCACTCCCTATTCCAGGTGCTTTGTGCCCTGCATACTTAGAAGAAAGTAAGTCCTTCTTTGTGCCTGCCGGGGGCATCCAAGGCGTGTAATCTGGGGTTGTGTGTATTGGATTTTTATGCCTTTGATTAACATGGTAAAGCTTCATTTCAGTGTTGTCTGTAAGTGTCTTAGGACTGTAGTAGGACTGGACAGCTGGCACTGGGTAAAACTGTCTCATCCCTGAGGCTCGTGGGGCCCACTCTTGCCTGTCCTTTCCCATTCTGTGCCTGCTTCCCCCCCCCCCGCCCCCGACCCACCCACTGTCCAGGGCCCCTTCCTAGGCTTCATAGGACTTGGAGCATTCAGCCTCCTCTTTGCTTATGAAGAATTGTTGGGTCTGAATGGGTACCTAGTGTTAGAGCACTTACCCAGCATGCACAGGGAGCTGGCTGCTCCAGCACTGCAAAGGACAACATTAGAGTAGTGTTTTATAAACACTGTGTTTGACCCTTCTAGGGCTCTGCCATGGCAGAGAAGGTGGCCTCTGAGAACCAGGAGTTGAGTGGCCATGTCGGTAGTAGTACTGGTCCCCTGACTACTCTGCATTCTGCCCTCTCTTGCTTCCCATGTGTGCTTACTGTGCAGTTTTCCCCTCAGTGGGACTTTTTTTTTAAATGAATGGTTTTAGAAGTTTCAGACAGGCGGTGACTGACTCATACCCAGCCTCTGTTTGGTTGTTTGCAGACTTATTTGTTTATGTTTTTACACTACTGCTGGGGATCCAACCCAGAACCTCATGCCCTGCAGGCAAACACATTACCACCACCATTTTGTTGGATATTTACTGGTTCACACATTCATTTGTCTGCTGATGCATCCATTCTGGTACCTCACATAGCTACTAAGCTGCATTCCTCAGGCCACCAGCCCTCTGATGGACAGACATTTCTCAGATGAGTAGCTAGCTCTTCCTCAGTTGAACCTCTGGGTTGTTTGCTCCATGCACAGTTTCCGCCATACGTGAGGCATCTGCTAAGTCAGACGTCCCCGCAGACTGCAGAGGCCAGTGCGTTGTCACTACAGGAGCAAAGGGATGAGCGGACAGAAAGGAGATGAAATTGAGGGAGGCAGCCTGCCACATAATATACCCAGGGCATGGGAACCTTGAGGGTGACCCCACACCACGGGCCCCAAGAGGGTGCACATGTGTTCAGGGCCCGGCCGGGGTCTTGTCCCATTATTCCCCTCAAACACACACCTGTCACCAAGGGTGGTTGTCACTCCTGAACCAAGCAGAGTTAACCTTGAACTTTGAACCATTGCCCTCTGCTCCCACCCGTGAGTGGACACGCTGTATTAGGAAGCGTGGAGATTCTCGGATCTCCACATCTCACCCACAGGGAGGACCACGTGTGACACGCAGAGCCACCCAGAAAATGATTTCTTAATAACGTCGTCCCAGGTGCCGATGGCAGCGGACGAGAAATGACTATTTCCCCGGCGCCAGCTCTTTGATCCCTAAATAGAATCTATTTCAACTAATTTCAAAACATGAGGGAAAAAAAGAGCAGAATGTTAAGAGAGAGAGAGAGAGAGAGAGAGAGAGAGAGAGAGAGAGAGAGAGAGAGAGAGAGAGAGAGTGGTAGCTTGTAATGTGTCCTATCAGA
Organism: Alexandromys fortis; assembly: GCF_014885135.2. Lineage (NCBI taxonomy): Eukaryota > Metazoa > Chordata > Mammalia > Rodentia > Cricetidae > Alexandromys > Alexandromys fortis. The sequence continues at coordinate 23,371,039 of NW_026067949.1, read as the reverse complement.
AATGCATGTTTTCACTGAGCTTTCTCGTGAGCTGGCTGGAAAAGAAAAATCAGATAAATAAGCGCCAAATCTGTTGATGGCACAGAAACTTGAGGACCACAAACTTCCTTACAGTTTGAAAATTTTACATCTCGCTTTCCAAAGTTCACCCGGGAAGTGTTGAGCACATCGAATAATGTTTCCGTTTCCAGCACACGTGCCAGCCGGTATTTCTGAAAGTTCATCAAACTGGCCGAGAAGTATTTGCTGCTGAAACTTGGCCCACATCACTGTTCCTCCCCTCCCCTCCCCAACCATTTACTTGTTCCAAATTACCTCTGAAATTGTGTGGATGTGGGATTTTAAAAAGAGGGGAGGGGCATACAAGATATATTTTATGAATAGCTCTTGGCCTGGGGCCAAGACTTGCTTAGAATCTTTCTGCGGAGATTGCCAGGGTTTCTTAAGAAGTGTGGAGAGTGAGACCCTCAGAGGAGACCTTGTCTGCTCAAGTCTCTCTGCTTGCTAACGTGCTTGTGACCTAACACACTTGGTAACTTAAACAGTTATCAGCCCCAGGGAGAGCACAATGTCCATCCTCGAAACCTAGGTATTTCCATGTTGTCCCTGGAGTAAGGTTGCTACATCAAAGGACCATTCTGTCATTTCATCAAATTACACAGCCCAGTCAAGTGAGTATGACAGCCAAGAGCAGGCAAGAACCTCAGAGATGGGCCTTGTAGATGCCAGGGCAGCATCTCCCAGCCTGTGAGCTGAGGGCGAGTTCCTGGACCTTTTGTTTGTTTGTTCTGCTCCAGATGCAGAGCGCTACAGAGATTTGTAATGAGCAGAAACGTATTTCCTCGTAGGCTGGGGGTCCGGGTTTGAGAAACTGCATCTGATGAGAGCCTTCTTGCTGCTGCCTCATCCTCCGAGCAAAGAGGAGACCAGAGGACGGACTGGGACTGTTAAGTCTGAGCACATTGGTGGTTAGCATTCATCTCCCAGCGTGGAGCTGATGACCTTACCACCTCCATTAGTCCCCATCCCATCTCCAACACTGCTACACTTGGGATTATTTCCCAAACAGGGTTTTGAAAGGACCCATCTCAGCCATAGCACATGGTTAAGACGGCTTCCTCCTAAGGCTTTCCAGCCCCTGAGAATCCATCCTCAGGAACACCCTGCTGGCATTTTGAAGAAGGACCTTTTCCAGCTGAAGGTCACTGGTCTGTTTCTCTTTGATTTCTGGAGTTGTTAACATCATATTTGGAGCCATGGATGCTGTACCCTGAGCATCACATTTGGAGCAATGGATGCTGCACCCTGAGCAGGGCCAGGATAAGGACTGGGAGGCAGTCCAGCTACAACTCTACCCCAGGACATCTCGTGGCCATGCCAGACTTTAGCCACTCTGCCTAGAAGGTTCCCAGGCGGGTTGCTGCTTACAGAAGAGGTTCTCTTTCCATTTCCTCTCATCTTATCGTGTGTCACTTCCTACCTGAAACATATGTCTCACCTCCTCTTTCCTTTTTGCTGCCTTCTCTTTGCACCTCCCCCCACCATCGCGTCCCCATCTTTTCCATTCTACACTGCAGACTGAAGTAACTGTAGGCTTTCTGTTGAGCCAGAGAACCTCTGGTGGGTTTTTTTTATTATTATTAATATTTATTAGCTAACATCATTTACTAGAGCTGGGTTGTAGCTCAGGGAGAGTGATTGGCTGACATGCTCAAGGCTTTGGGCTTGAGCTGCAGCACTATAAAAACAAATAAACCAGATTATTAAATAGTTAGCTAAATATAGAAAATATTTTCTCTTATTAAAAATAATTAGCTATACCATGTTCTTAAAAATTTAAGAAAAGGTGTGTATTGTTCTTTGTTTAAAATGGGAAAAAAAAAAGAAAAGTTAGGGTTGCTTTTATCAGAAAGGAAAATTTTCATCTTTGATATCAATGAATTGTTTTTAAAATAGGGCTTAAAAAGAAATACCTTTGGCTCAGTCGGAATGAGCTTGCCATTATTCCTCACTTGAGTCTTGCAACAAATGCTCACTGTTGTTAACCTTCTGCAGAATCATTGCATAAGGCTTTGTTTATGTAGACGTAGGTGACCGCCCGGTGGCTGCCAACCGACTCCACAGCACAAGGGCTGGCTTCATAGAGGCCGAGAACCACAGTCAACTTTCCCTTTACAGAGACTCCTGTGTCTAGAGAGCAGGATATAAAAAGGCATAAAATCCGGCACCCACACAGAGGCCTGTTTTCATTAAGTCCTGAAGTTTTTCTGAATGGTCCATTTAGAATATTCCTCTGTCCTCTCCTGTCCTAACACAGAGCCCTTCTTAGATAATTTCTGATTGCAAGTGTCTGTTTTCAGACATCAACCCCTCCTTCTTTCGTCTCTCTCTCTCTCTCTCTCTCTCTCTCTCTCTCTCTCTCTCTCTCTCTCTCTCCGTTCTTTCCTTTCTTCCTTTTCTTTTCTCCCTCCCTCTCTGCACCGTGCCCCCATTCTCTTCTCATTCCCGCTTCTTCTTTCCTTTTCCTTTGAGGTTTCTCCACACAAACATGCCTTAGCTTGACTTTCTTCAGATCCTCATCTGATGCCCCTTTTCAGCGGTCAACCTAAAGGAAGAATGGGCACCGCCCACCCTGCAGCCAGGGTCCTGATGTGGAGCCGTGGGGGCTGCTTGGAAAAGACACGAACAGCTTGATGTTTCTTCTTGCACTTGCTGCTCACAATTGCCGGGAGCATTTTCTATAGCTCCAGAGAGTGACTCTGAGAACAGGAACAGTGGGGCTGCAGAGAGAACCCAGATGTTAAGAGGGCCCCTCCTCCTGCTCCTCCTCCTCCTGCTCCTCCTCCTCCTGCTCCTCCCCCCCCCCCTCCCCCCCCCCCCCCACCCCCCCCCCCCCTCCCCCCCCCCCCCCCCCCCCCGCTCTTGCAAGGCAGCTGGGATTGGTTCTCAGCACCCACGTGACAGCTCACAATCACCTGTAACTCCAGTTTTTGGGGATCTGATGCCCCCTTCTGGTCTCTGCAGGCCCCTGCATGTATTTGATGCGCATATATACGTATACTCAGGTGTATATACACACATGTGCACTTTAAATATATATATATTAAAAAACACAGGAAAACACACATAGCTAAAACCGTGTACCCGTCTCAGGCTCCCAGCCCTTCTGATCTAACTGGGCAATATTCTCAGTTACACTTCTCAGTGGAGGCCGAACACGCTTTGAGGGACATGGAGTAAGGAGAGAGCTAAGACGGGCGACATTTTTATCCTTATATTCACTGGGAGAGATTAGTTTTCGAAATTAGTCTGGGGATCTGCAATCATTTGTATTTGAAAGTGGCAGTTCAGGCTCCCTGCCCAAAACAGAAAGCCAGTTCTGTTGCCAGTGGAGGTGGTGGGCAGAACCTCTACCCTGCCGTGTCTGTCCGCAGAGTTAGCCAGCCCACCATTGCCATGTCGGCAGAGTTAGGCAGCCCGCCATCCCACGGGGTTTGGACTGAAGCTGATTTGTTTTGCTCTTAGTGAAAAGCTGTCTTAAGTGGCCCAACTGTAAGTTTTGGGTCACCCTTGGCTACTCATTTGCTGTCAACTGCAGTTGAGGAGTTAGTTACATGGTAACCACCTTTCCGTTGTTGATGTTTCATCTGAGGGGCCACCAGGCCAGCCTTGAGTTTTAGTCCTTTCATTTAGCTCCATAAATCTAGAAAAATATGTGAGTATTCCCTTAGCACAGTGGGGGGCGGGGGGGGGAGCTTCCTCCTCGCTAGGATGGCGGAGGTCTGTGCTGCGGTCTGTAGCCATTTAGAAAATCACTTCCCCACCAGGTGTGAACTCTGGACAGACTTGCGAGGCTTGGAAGGAGAGCGTTTTTATGAACCAGTAGTTCACAGTAGACTGGGTGGGGCTGCCTTCCATTATGTGGAATAAATCCCACCAGGATGGTGACGTCAGCCTCTGCCCCTGACTGAGCTTTTGTCCTATTCCCTCTGTAGGTAACAGTACCTGGACTCCAGACGTTTGTGGTCTTAGATATGGGCATCCCCCAGTCTCCAAGCCAGCCTAGTGACATCCCTGATCCCTCTTGTATCTCTAGACACATGTGTGTGGTTGTGTGTGTCTGGAGGGTGTCTCAGTGGAATCGTGCAGACTGAGGACTGAAGGCAGGAAAGCATATGGCTTCCTTCTGGGACCACATTTAGGAAATAACCGCACTGCGTCCTAATAATGTTGAACCATTTACTTTGGTAGGTAATTGAGGCCTGGCCTGGCCAGGTAATAATCTAACTTAGAGAGAGCACTAACAAGTTACTGTTAGATTTAATTTGTTCCCTAACCCATCCTGTGAATATCAATGCTAACAACAGTGTCTTGTGTTTTTTTTTTCTTTTTCTCCTTGTGTTTTTTTTTTCCTTTTTTCCTTAAATCAATGTGCTTTTTTTTTTCCTGTGTGAATAATTATATGTCTAGAAACAGCCATGGAGTGACTTTGCTGTTCTGAATGGGGGAAAGATTAATAGTGACATTTGGAAGGCAAGTATATTGTCAGATTTCAGATCATTTCATCTTGTTTTGTTCCTTTCTGCATGGCTGTGGCTGTTTAATTTTCTCCTTCGTGAATATCATGCATTCTGCAGGGACAGAGCCGTGGGGCTTCTTGCCAGGGGCATGCCGCTCACATTCACATTGTCTGTGTTTTTCTTTTTTGATGTCTCCCATTGTGAATGACTTCAAGCTGGTGTGTCCCCGGTCCCCTGTTGTCCTGTAAGAACCAGAGCTCGTGAGCCACGTCAGCACGCGGCAGCCCTTGCATGCCATTTTCTGCCTAAGCTCACATCCACTCTGCGCCTCTTGCTGGGGCTTTCGCTCCTCTTTGGTATTTGAGGCAGGGTCACGGGCCCTTCCATTGTGCCTTAACAGCATCTTTTTCCCTCCAGGATTTGCATGCAGCCACAGTTAACCCAGACCCCAGTTTAAAAGAGTTTGAGGGAGCAACACTGCGCTATGCCTCCTTGAAACTCAGGTAGGAGGGTAGAAGGGTTTGCCAAAAAGGGTGGTTGCTGCATTGAGCCTTCACAACACTGTTCTAAGACCAGTTTTATGTTTTCTTCCTAGAAATGTCCCTCACGCTGATGACGATGACTCTTGTAGTGTCAACAGTGACCCAGAAGCCAAGGTTTGTAAGAAAGATGCTTTTCAGCAAAGAGCTTACATTGTCCCGTCAGAGTAATGGCTTTGAATAACGCCACCCTCCCCCAGCCACTTACTAAGTAATCATCCTTTCATTGTCTCTCTCTCAGTCTCTGTGACATTTTAAGAACACCCCTCTTCCAGCTTAGGTGTGTGATATTTCTGCAGTCACCACCGCGCAGACTCTAACCATGCTGTCCATGACAGGAGTGGTGGCCCGCAGGCAGCCCAAAGATGGAAAAGACGAGCCAGCCAAAATGTATCAGTAGAGGTGTCGGGCTCTGTGCGTGTCCCAAGCGGTTGGGAGTGCGTGTTCCGGTCACATGGTTCTCAGCATAGAGCACCTGTGGGTCATTATTAGGGAGCATGGGGCACATCCTGAGGAGAACCAAGTCAGAAACTCGTCCTTCAGAAAGGACATCTTCAAACTGAAACCTGCTTCAAATGACCTCCATCCCACCCCTGATCCAGAAGGTCCCCGTGGTGAAGAAACTAACTCTGAGGGCAAGGGGGCTGCAGGGCTTTGGTACCTGTATAGTAATCACAGTGCACATCGGCCTCCCGGTTTCTTAGAGCCTGCAACTGTTCCCTTGTGCTTCGTTATACAATCATCAGTGCAACTCAAGAACACATGTGCATACACTCACACGCACGCACACACGGACAGACGGGCAGACGGACAAGCACTACAAAAGATATTTAATTCCATATTGTATCAAATTACAAATGTAGTGTATGAGGTACAATCATCCAAAGGACCCGAGTCTGGTTTCCAGCAGCTAACAACCACCTGTAGCTTTGCTGACAGGGACCTGACGCCATCTGTTGGCCTCCATGGTCACACCTAAGCAAGAAGTATGAACTCTCTCATGTGTTAAAAAATGATTTTCATATATATATATACATATATATATATACATATATATATATATAAAATCACTTATCTAAAGCCTACATGCTGGGAAGGTAAGAATAATTGGTAGACCAGTTGTCTGGTGAGCCCTGTAAACAGAAATGGCAGCGTCCATACGAGCACACATGACAGAGTATGTGTATAACTCTGAAAATGTCTGTGAGCCTTCTTCATGTTTTAGACATTAAATACGTTTTGTAACTGGCAGTCATCTGTGTGTGAGCTTGTATGTAGTTCTGAAACCTAATCTTATTTTAAATAATTAGGACTCACTGAAGTTCTCAGGCTTGAATCCCCATGTGCCCTTCGCCCTGTTTCCCCTAATATTAACATCGTCATAATCATAGAGCTGAGAGGCAGTCGGTTCCTCACTAATATCCTCTCTCTGCCCCGGCATCCGTCGATTCTATGTGCAAATAAGGAGCACTTTGAAAGTTCCTGCACATGGCCCTTCCCGCAGTTCCCTGGCTCGGCCTCCTTAACTTCATTATTGCTGGCCATTATTGCTATTTAATTAGTAGCATGTCCCCTCTCCCCCATTTAGGCCGTGGCACCGTCGGCACGGTTCGAAACACTACAGAGCAGAGCTACAGCTCCCTAAAAATGGGCGTTGTTTTTCTCTGTCAGTTACTGCGTTGGTAGAGGTTGCTGAAGCCGATATTGCTAGGTCTGTGCCATCAGTCTTATGGCTTCTGTCTCTTCCTGGAAAACTGCTTTCATATCGACAATGCCGTGGCGTCCCCATCCACGACAATACCATAGACTCCCCATCCACGATAATACTGTAGCGTCCCCATCCACGATAATACTGTAGCGTCCCCATCCACGATAATACCGTAGACTCCCCATCCTCCCACGTCGCAGGTCACCCGAGGCTTTGCCGTTCTTTATCTGTTTGTCTTGGTTTTACTGCATATGAACTATTACTTTCTAGTATTAAATTTCCCCTCTCCCTTCACCTCCTTGCCTCTGCCCCTCCTTCCCTGTATTAAAGACTCAACCCCATAGTTGCAGGCTTGCCAAGGACATACTCTACCACTGAGAGCCATGGCCAGGCTTAAAAATCCCTTGTTACATGGTCATCAAGGAGGGCATTCCTTACAGAATAATTTAAAGCCCTTAAGTAAGCATTCTGTTCTGATTTGGCCAGCTTTTCTTCTACTGTCCTCTCTTGACTGTCTACTGTCCCCAGGATATAATCCACGAAGCCACTTGCATTTACTCCCTAGAGGTTTTTATACATGCGAAACTTGTCTGCCATGGTAGTCTGAGATGATTCCCGCCAATTATTTCTTTTCCTCCTCACTGACTTTTATCAGGGAAGCAAACGTTTTCAATACCCTGCACATCCAGGCCTTTCACAGGTAATCACATGACCCCTGCTCACCATACTTAGCCGGCCAGGTAGGAAGCGCTTACTAAACCGAGACTTCATTCTCTGTGGTCTTTCCTGGGCTCACCCACATCCCTGCTTCGAAGTCTCAAGTTTAGTCCGTCTCCTAGGACACACAGTGCATTGCTGACCAAAAGCATGATTAACACTAAAGTCAAATTGTGGGAAAGTTGATGCTTTTTTAAAATATATATATAACCAGTTCCTCCCTGTCCTTTGTTGTGACTGTTCAGGTTTCTGTAAAGGAGATTTTGTGCCACCTGGTGGACAATATTGGGAATTACACCTTCAAAGAAAAGGACTATTGGAATCATTGGATTGAATAGAATTGGAAGTGGTTTTAAAGATTTTGCGACTTCTAGGGTTCTGCAGTCAGTGTTAGAAGCGGTGTTGAACATGGCTTTCCTGAGCCTCTAGCTGCCCGATCTTTGTTGTAGCATATACCAAATCACTTTTCATGAGGAAGGGCTTTGAACTCACAGTAAAGGAAGTGAATAAGCAAGATTACGTTCTCCCAAGCATCAGATCCTTCAGGTTTCAAATTCCTGATCTGTAAAATGGCTGTGCCTCCTATTAGAAGTCCCTCCTGATTCTGAGATGTCGTCAAGATTCGTATGAAATGTAGCAGCCCTAGTCCACAGCATTTGGAGATGAATTGGCCGTGTCTGTCCGAGTCTTGAGAAGGAGGGGTACAGGGCAGGCTCCCCTTTCACAGCCCCTATGCTCTCTCTGCTCATGAGCTTGTCCCGCAAATGCAAGGGTTCCTGGCATTGTAGATAAGAAAGCAGCGCTTTGGACAGGATTGAGAATCCATTTCATCAGTGTGCTCACCTGGTAGCGCGTAGAAATGAGACGTGAACTCTGGTACATAGGACCCCCAAGCCCAAGCGAGTGTCAGGCACACATGTTCCAAGTTACCATTTCCTCAGGCCTCGGGCCACTGTGGCTGTCTGACTAGATGGGGTTGAGGTAGCAGAGTTGCTCGAGGTGGGCATGAGTTGTGGCCTAGAGATGGACTTCTCGTTCTCTTCTGGATCCCTGTGGTCCATTGCTTTGCAGTATGCTGTTTTGGCAGCTTGGTATGATTGGCCTGGTGCAGGACAAGGGATCACGCTGCCGAGCCCAGGAGCCACACGGATGCGGCAGGCCTATAGAGAACACCATGTGGGCAGCACTGTCAAGTTTGAAACTTGTCAGAAGATGTGGTTTTGGTGCGTCTTCTATATGGACGCAAGCATGGCTTTTTCCTGCAGTCCCCTCCAGTGCTGTGGCCGTTGGCAGTTAGTGCTTGGGTTACTCGGGCGTTTTATTATCCAGGCGCTGGATCTGATGAGAGCTTCGCCTGTGTCCTGCCCTTGCTGCATCCTGCCCCACAAGGAGAAAGAAAGGAATGAGAGATGCCAGTCAGGGCAGGTACACTCAACAGAGGGACTCTCATGAGCACGGGATTCTAACATTTCTCTTGAGATTTGTTTATCTGAGCCTTCCCTTGGTTCCTATTAGCATATATTTCCATGAAGTAATTCTATTAGCCGGAAGCTGACTAGATTAACCCTAATAGATAAACAGGAAATCGCAGGGAGTGTCGGCTCTCGTCCAGAGATTTATTTCTGATCTGTAACAAAGTCGTTATCATTGCTTAGCATTTCTGTGGGATTTTATAGCTCTGCACACTGAGAAATGTTCCTGTGGTTTAGATCAAGTGAGAGACGCTGGGACTGGATTTGAGTGTGGGGTTCATTAACTAGGTGAGAGCATTTGTCGGATGCTTCGTGCCAGAGGTGCACACGAACTTAGTACTCCGTGGAACGGGTAAGACATGTGCTCTGGACCTGGACTGCCTAGGTTCAAGATCAAGGTCTGCTGTTTATCACCAGGTGGCCTCGTGATCTTGTCCTCTGCATTGCATAATAGAATGCGACAAAACTCGGTAGCTGGAAACTTGTTTTATTCTGCTCATGACTGCGAGTTTTGGGAACCTGCGCCGAATTCAGCAGCACAGCGGTGCAGTTCCTCTCTGATCCACTAGTAGGCAGCAGCACCCGGAGGATCTACTTTAGTGAGCCCCTTCACAGGACACATCCTCCAGGGCCACTCCGTGTTGCTTGGACTTTTACCAGGAGAGGTCACTGGGTAGGAAGGAAAGGATGCCAAGGTGAGAGAAGGCTTTTCTTGGAAATGATGCCATCATGATGCCATCCTATCCTGTTAGTCAAAATAGAGTTCCAGTTCAAGAGGTAGAGAAATAGACTCTTGACGGGAGAGCGGCAGGGCCACAAGACAGGGGGGATATGTTGGGAAGCGTTATTGTGGCAACTCTGAGAGAGAGAATGCCATCCCAGGCATCGGCCATTCACATGATTCAGTCACGAAACGAGTCCCAGAGCCCCTGACAAATGTACTCCATCCCAGCCAAATGAGATGTACCCGCTGAGGCGTGGCTTCTGGATGGGCGTGGATAGAGGGAATCATAAGATCTCCTTTCTCGTCTCAGCCCCGAGAAGGAAGAGCCCAGTGCTCTGCTCGGACATAGCTGGCCACAGAATAGCAAGGCAAGAAGCCAGGCTGCCTCAAAGCCCTGCATGGTCTGGTCCATCTCCTCCCCCAGACCCCCAAGCCCACAGCGGTGCCATTGGATAGAGCTCATTTTCCTCTTAGCCCAGAGGACAGATTTTTGTACTTCTAAAGCTGTTTCCCTGGCTTTATTTGCCAACATGGCCAGGCATAATACTGAAGTCCTGGCAGAAGCCTGGCTTCTTTCCCCCTGTTAACTTCTGGTTACTACCCTTGTCCAAGTGAGCAATCCAGGAATCAGCTGGCAGGGGTGAGTCGCTGAGTTCCGAAGCACGCCATTGGGACAAGAGACTTCGTTATCAACTATTGGTGGCTGGGCCTGGTGGCAGATGCCCAAAGAGGCTAATTAAAGAAAGACAGGCTCGCCCTCTTCCCTGAAAGGGCTCTGTTGGAATCAGGAGAATGGATGAGGCACAGCCAGCAATAGTGTAGGGGTGGCTGTGCTGACAGAGAGGGCCAGCAGGTACTTGAACCTGGCCCTGTAGGAATCTGGGAGAGAATTCTGGGTTATGGACTCTCTGAACTCTGCAGCCATGAGCCGATGGAGATGTGGTTCATTCACTCATTCGGCAGTACTGAGTTCTTCAGGGAGGTTCCTGGAATGCAGCTGTCTTTCCATGGCTTCCCCACAGAAGACTCAACACAGCTCTAGCCTGTTCTCTTGGGCTGGTTGCTGGGTAGCAGTCTTTTAGTGGTAATGAAGACATCCCTTGTTTGTTTGCCGTTAACAAAAAGATGGTTCTCGCATACGACAATGGAAATGATTCTGCTGCCAGGTCCTCTCTCCCTAAGCCATTTCTTCCTCGCTTTAAAGTTCCTCAATCCTGTGCAAAAGCTCATGAGTCTGAGGCCCCCAGCTCAGCTGTGAAGAACAGGCTCTCAGTTCTTCCTCTGCCTCTGGCTTAGGTACTTGTGAGGAAATCATATCTGATCAGCAGCCACACTTCTGTATTTCCCATTTCTATACTGACAGCCTGGAATGAGGACTCTCAACTGATCAGTGGCATTTATTTATTTAATAACAAGTGCCTGCATATCGGTGTGTGACCCACTGGACTCGGGAGGAAAGCCTGGTAATATGTGAGAGACCACAGTGGTGTCATTTCACGGTGACGGGGTTACAGTTTCTATCTAAAACATCCCCCACGGGCCCACGCTCTCTCTACCTGTGGAAAGCATGGGATGAGCTGAAAACATAGCGGCCATCGGTGTTGGTAGGCTGTGGGGCCTTTGGGAGGTGAAGTCTACCTGGTGGAAGAAGGTCTTTTGGAAAGGACCTTTGAAGGTTGCATCCCAGCCCTTGGTTCCCACCCTATTCCTCCTTCTTCCTGTTTGCCGTGATGCGAGGAGTCTCCACCACATGTTCCCACAGCCATGTGCCTGATGGACTGAGATCTCTGCAACCGTAGGCCAAAACAAGATGTTTCTGTAAGGTACAGTGGTCACAGCAAGCCAGAAGTTACGATAGACCAGACGGTTACCAGGCAACTAGAATTAAAGAGCGATAATTCACTAAACAAGCACACTGATTATTTCAGTTGGCTTTAAGAGCCCCCGAGATGAAATTCTCCTTCGTTAAAAACATGTTTGGCCATTGAACTAGCACTTTCCCAGTCAGGAGTCTAGCCAAAGCTTGCTTCACTTATGCTCCCCTGTTGGCACCGCCCCCCAGGCCTCACCTGGGTCTGTCTCCCACAAGCCCAGGAGATGCACTCTCTGTTTTCCCTGCAGGGACCGAGGCAGACCAGTTGTTGAACAGCAGCTCTGATCCATTGAACTGTCCTTTCTCTTGGTGCAGGCCAGCCCTTAAAGAGTATGTTTGGTTCACTCCTCTGGTTCTCTAGGGCGGGCATAGTGGTAGGTGTTCCATGCCAAAAGCCCAAGTTCACTTGTGGTCGTACCACAGTTTTAGACATTAAGAAGTTAGATGTTACAGTGCACTCCTGAAATCCCAGCACTCTGGAGGCAGAGGCAGGAGGATTGCCACAAGTTTGAGGCTAGCTAGTCTACATATAGAATCCTAGGGAAACCAGGACTATATATGTGGTGATATTCTTTTGCCAAAAGGGGTGTGATAGTTTGAATGTAATCGACCTCCATAATCTCATAGGAAGTGTCATTATTAGGAGATGTGGCCTTGTTGGAGGAAGTGTGTCACTGTGGGGGTGGGCTTTGAGGTTTCCTATGCTCGGGATACCACCCAATGTCTCAGTTGACTTCCTGTTGTCTGCAAGATGTAGGACCCTCAGCTGCTCCAACACTATGTCTGCCTGCATGCATCATGCGCCCCACCATGATAATGGACTGAACCTCTGAAATTGTGAGCAGGCCCCCCTCAATTTAAGTGTTTTCCTTTTAAGAGTTTCTGTGGTCATGGTGTCTCTTCACAGTCACAGAACCTAACTAAGATGGGATGGAAAGTAAAATATAATTGTGTGTGTGTGTGTGTGTGTGGCTGGTGTTTTTTAACAACAGAGGGGGAAATACAGCCGGAATGTCTGTAGCACACCGCGCTAAGAGAAAGGAGTGTGAAGTTGGAATATCTGAGGTCTATCCCCGGTCTGATCAGCTAGTGGTACTCAGTGTGACTTTGAACAAGCCCCTTAACCTCTCTGGGCTTCACTTTTTTCATCTGTAAGATAGTGATGTTACTCTTAGCCTGGAGACCTCACAGAGTTAGTCTAGAGACAACATAAAATATTATTGCCTCCCAAATTCCTCCTAGAAAATAGTCCAGTGTCTTGCCATTTGTGGGGGTTAGCTGTTTGGGATGTTGTGTGGATAAAGTCCCTGGAGATATTAGGAGACTTAGTCTAGTCTTGGGGCCAGTGCGTCCCATCTCTAAGGTGTCACGTATGCACAGTCTCTGAGTCTGGAACTGATGACTTCAGCGGTTGGACTTTTATTTCCCATGTGCCTTGGAATGTGTCATGAATGCAGAGCAGATGTGTGGCACCCACTGGCTGTAGTGAAAACGTAGAAAATACCTGCTTATAGACCAGTCACACAGGAAGCTCTGATCTTGCACACAGACAGGAGTCAGTAAAGGATTCCTGTGTATTAATAGAACTGGCTGTTGGCTGATGTGTTTTAGAGATGCAGCAAGCCTGGGAGCAATTTTGACTGGTTGCATTTAGTGTATGTGTCTGTGTGTGAGAGATTGTTCACTTTACATAGAATAGATTGCTTGCCCCATCCCCTTGTATTGAAGCCCCGTTCTTACAACAGTCATCAGTCCAGAGTTATTGGTTGGTCCAGCAGGAGATGGGAAGAGGCACCCAGTATCCAGACCCAGACGTTCATTTTCTGGGACCTCTGGTTCGAGGTCAGCCTCCAGAGGCCTGGTGGGGAATATTTTATTTCAACACCTTGGCTTTAGATTTGGGAGTGGGGCTGTTGTTGAAGCTGTTTTGTGACATGTCGCTGAATATTGAATCCAGGCCTCTGGTCATATTGGGTAAATGCTTTACCACTGAGCTCTATTTTATAGCTTCAAATAATCAAAGTTCTACATAAGTGTTAATACTGTGAATGATACTAAGATTGCCCTGCTGTACAGGAGATTGTGGGCTCCTTGCTCGCCACTCTTCCTCGGCATTGACATTGATCTTCAGAGTGACAAGAACTGCCAAAGATGAGAGAGTGTGGCCAGCTCTGGCCGGCTGCCATCAACAGCATTAAAACATGCTTTCTGCTGAAGAGATGGACTGGGATAAATAATAGAACACTTGTAAAACATTTTACCCCCATATTTCAGTTTGTTTTTATAACTTAATAAACTGTTAACCTTGAAGAGACACTGACATAGGAAGCTAATGTGTTTAGCTAGCGTGGGACATGCTTTGGGGGGATATATTATACATAAATGCCACCCAATTCCTCTGAACTTCATAATGAACCTCTTATATGAAAGGCTCATATATCCACACACGTGTGTGGGCAGCACTTTGTGTGTGTATGTGTTTGCAGCTAGCATGGGTGTGTGTTTGTGTGTGTGTGTGTCTGTCTGTCTGTCTGACTGCTTGCCTGCCTGTCTGTATCTCTGAGCATGGCCAGTGCTTTGGAATTGTCCACAGACCATGAGGCACTGGATGAAGCAACCACTTTGCCCACCTAAGAGGAGACTGCTCAGACCTGTGCAAAGGTAACTTGGCCAACATTGGGCACATTGCCCTATTGATAAGCGCAGAGATTCTGAAGGCATACATGCATATGTGTGGCCTCTTTTCATCCCTTAAGTCTGTTTTCTGTCCTCTCCCTTGGGGTGGGAAAGCTCTCCACGAAGTGATTTGAAAATGGATGGGTCGGCTGGGTGTGGTGGTATACTCCCAGACCAGCCTAGGTGGTCAGCAGGACCCTGCACAGAGAGGGGTGAGAGAGGAAGGGAGCAAAGAAAAGAGAAGGGAAGTGGGGGACTGCTGTGGTATCCCCAGAAGTAACATTTTACACAGAGATCTGGATTCAGAATCAAGTCCGTGACTCTGGCCCCATTGTCACCTTTGGTCCAGGGAGGTTCACCCGGGAGAGCCAAGCCATCGTTCTGGTTTTAGACCTGCACCCACCCATCCCCCCTCCACAAGGTTGCATAGCCCTCCCTAGAGGCGGCCTTGGTTTCTGTCTGTTTTGTTTTTCCAGAATTCAGCATTTCTGCTCCCCAGATTCTCCCTGTAACTCCACCGCTCCTGCACGTGACCCTCTGAAGGTAGCCACTTCGGGTTGTCATTTTCTCACATGAGGTTCCTGTCTCGTTCCCCCCTGAGGAGGATTGTCCTGCCCATCTCCACCCCCCTTGCAATTTACAGGATTTATGTCACTTCAATTTGTGTTTGTTTCTCTTATGGTTTTTCTCTGGATACTTCTCATTGGAAGAAAAATGAGCAGCTATCAAATCCCAGTTAAAATATTGCACTTAACAAAATACTCTGGGGACCCTGATCTCTACTGACGAGTGGAGTGGCCATCGATGTTAACAAGAGGATGGTGTTGAATACAACCACCTGATCACCTTCACAGTCCATGGCCATGAGACCTTGGGAAAGTCCTTTGCCCATAATGAATCCTGTCGACCAAGTAAAGAGGACACGGGGTCTTAGTTTACCTCTGAGGAGGGGAGCTACTGGGTGCTATAGTTGCAGTTCGGGGAGCTGGGGAGAAGGTTTAGAGAGCTTCAGGACTGGATCCACCCCAGGCCCACTCAGCAGGCGGAATCCCCAATGTTATATAACAAGGTGCAACCAGTACTGCGCAGCAGAGGCTCCTCTGATGTGAGAGCTCTGCATGTCTGCATCCTGGCATAGCCTGGGGACACAGTGCTTACAGCCTGTAGGCTGTGTAAACTAATAGAGTTTATCTTCCTTTCTTTTAAACAAATCACATTTCTTTGGTGTGTGTGTGTGTGTGTGTGTGTGTGTGTGTGTGTGTCCCCGAAGGGGGTGTAGTTGGTGTGGGTGACAGGCAGAGGACAGGTTGTCCGAGTTCGTTCTCTTCTTCTTTCGTGTGGATCAAGTGTCTTTACTTGCTGATCCATCTCAACAGCCTTTTTTTCTCACTCTTCCCTGCCATAGACTCCTCACCAGAGCTACTCCCTGCCCTCCCTCTATGAGTCTTTATGACCCTGCGCTCTCTGAGTCTTTGCCAGTTTTTGCCTCTTTACTGCTTCTTCCTGCCCTCATTGCCATCCTGGCCTTTGTAATCAGGCCAACTCTGTAGTGAGTTCTCTTAGAATCTGGGGGACCCATGGGTCCTGGTGCCATGCAGCGTGACCTCGAACCATCTAGCTCCTTGTTGCTCTGTGATCAACAGGGTTGGCCTGTCATGGTTACCCTTGGAGAGTTTCTAGTTTTTGGAGCTACTGGGTGTCTTAAGAGGCCCCTGCCCCCTCTCCAGGCATACACTCATGTGTGCAAACCTGTACCATACACAGTCAAGGTAAAATGTGGTTGTGGAAAGATTAGGCATACATAGCACCTACATCAGTCTGCAGAGGCCACAGCCGTTCATTCCAGGACAGACACATTGTGCTTTGGAAAACCACAGCTCAGCCAGCACTGGGTGAGGTTCCCAGTCCGAAGGACAATGTGGGAAGCAACTGAGTGTGTGAGAAACTCTGCTCTGCTCTTCCAGGTGGGCCTTGTGCCTTGTTTCTTGTGAGGATGACAAGGAGAGTCTTTTCCATCTGGCCGTGTGTCTGCCTTCAGGTTAAGCTTAGGATACATTTCAACATCTCTGGAATTAGCCTTAGTGGTCTTCCTTTTTACTTCTCACGTTTATTTATTAGTTTATTTATTTATTGAGATAGGGTCTCACTATGGTACTCCTGACTGACCTCTACCTCACTATGCAAAGTAGGCTGGCCTTGAACCCGAGATCCACCTGCCTCTGTCTCCTGAGTGCTGGGATTAACATCATGCCCAGCTAACTTGACACTTGTAAACTCATATATTCCTACTCTAAGAATTGAATAGAGCTAATCTATAAAGCAAGTTCTCAAATCGCTCTGGTTCTGGGCCGACCTCCCTCATCTTTGTAGGGCATGGGAGGTGCCTGAGGCCAATAGCATTTTTGGCAAGAGGGTGGTACTGACAAGGACATCTTGCAGGGCAGCCTCCCTCCCTCACTGTCCCACCGCACCTGCCACTCACAAAGCAGACAACCCATGCTTCTTAGTGGCAGCCCTGACAGTGCTCTGGGGACTTGGATTTACTCAGCTGTGAAATAAAGTGGTCAGATTCTGGGATCCCCAGAGTCCCATGTTCAAGGCTCTGTGCTGTGGTTAAATGCTTTTCCTAAGTGCTTGCTGGGAGTCAGCTTCGAGGACTAAATGACTCATAAATGCTCCTAAAGCCTGGGAACAGACGTGTTTTTAATTGAGGTCTTTGTGGGTCTTCCCGTGTTATGAACTCATTGAATTTATTTCAGACACTTAGTAAAGTGTTGCAGGCTTTTTCTTGACGAGTAGTGTAACAAAACCGTTCTCGAAGCCAACAGTACAAATTAAAATGAGTCCCGGGAATGGCACTAATCCCTACTAAGTGTCTGAGTGCCAGGGACTGCTGTGAGTCCAGTTTCTCCTGGTAGAAGCTCACATCACAGTGGTCAGGTTGTGTGCCAAGGGGCTGGGCATGCTGTACTTCAGACCCCTCCCTTCAGGTCATTCACCTTCCAGATGGGGAGGGGGCAGCCAACCACAAAACTCACAAGTTCAAGGTGTGCCAATTAAATGAAAGTACTAGCCATGGCGGAAAGTGGAGCAAAGAAGAGAGCCGGGAGCGCCCAGGGGGACTCTAGCTCTCAGAAGTTAGGGGCCTCAGAAAGGGGGAACATTGAATGGTGTGAGTCGAGGAAGCAGGAAAATTGGGAGACCACAAAATGTACCTGGTGGATGAGGGATCGAGTGAGTGAGTGCCCCGCGTGGATGGACTAGGACAAGATTCCTGAGAGAAAGTTTACAGCTGGAAGCAGGCAGACAGATCCTTCTGTATTCCCTGCACAGCTGTCCTGGCTGTCTGTCTCCCATCAGGCGGAGAGAGCAAGGCTTCACAGAATCAGATGGCATCCCAAAGGTCACTAGTCACAGTCACACCTGGACCAGAGCCCAAGATTCACGGTCCCTAGTCTTGTCAAAGAACACCTTCCCCTACACGTGTACTGGTGGATATCCAGAAAGCCTCAGAGTAGCTAAGCCCTCTGCCCTCCCCAGGTTCCCCCGCCCATGCTTCCCCTGTGACCTGACCGATCTCATCCTCCAAGACAGAGATGTTCTGTGAAGTGGCCACCAACACTAAAATGGTGACTCTAGAACTGCAACCGGAGGAAGTTCGAGATTAGATTCCTGCAGCCTGTGGTCAGATTCGTGTGAGATCAATAGACAACTTTGTTTTATGAGTTTCGGTTACTTAGCATGCAGTATTGATTCCCTAAATGTTGAACACATCTCTGTCAGTGTTGACCCCTTGTCTGAACTACATGTCTAACATGTTTTTCTTCATTTGGTCTTCTTGGTCTTAGGAACATTTTGATACTGTTCTGGGAGGGAGGGTGGCAGCAGCAAGTGTCGCGTATGCAAATATATGTATATATCCGCCTATCTATTATGTGCAGATGCATGCAGGCCAGGGCTTAATGTCAGGCGTCTGCCTCGATTTCTCTCCCCTTTGTTTTTTGAGACCCAATCTCTTGTTGAACCTGGAGCTCATCAGTTAGGCTAGGTTTTAACTTTAACATAGTGAAACTAAACACACCAAGAACAGTTATCAAGTAAGGATCACATTTACAGTATACAGTCCATTTGTACGGGGCAAATTCAGAGAAAATAATGTTTATCCTATCTTTGTGAATCCAAAATTTTGTGCCTAATATACCTTCTATCATAACTAAGGAAAAATATAATTATCTAGTCTTTAACTCCATCAGAGACCCCAGAAGGATATACTATTCCCAAATAAACAGGAAGTATAATGCAAGCTCCTCCTTCTTCTTTTTAAGCTTTCTCAGACCCCATGTTGGTCACCAAATATCCAGGCTTTTATCTTTTGGTCACCAACAGGCTCCCAAATCATGACATGGACTTATTAGTTATGAATGCTCAGCCTTATTCCAGCTCTTATTTTCCTCTCTGTCTCTTCATCTACATTCTGCCTCAGGACTTTTTACCTTTCTGACTGTCCTCCTCTGTGTCTGCTGGCTAGTAGCTGCCTGACTTGTCCATGGGGGAGGGGGCTCCCTATCTTTCCCCCTCATTCTATCTTCTTCCTCTCATTCTTGGATTTCTCCTCCTGTTTATTCTCTCTGTCCGCCAGCCCTGCCTATCCCTCTTCTGCCTAGCAATTGGCTGCTCAGCTTTTTATTAGACCAATCAGGTGCCCTAGTCAGACAAAATGAAACACATGTAACACATCTTTATGTAATTAAACAAATGTAACATATCTTTACATAGTTAAATATGCTACAACAGCTGCCTGCAACAGTGCAGAACCAGGGATCTGCTTGTCTCTGCTTCCAGAACACTGGGATTACAAATGCTCACGATCACACCTAGCTTTTATGTGGGTCTTTATACTTGTGCGTAGACACGTTATTGACTGAGCTGTCATCCCAGACCCTTTGAGAACTGTCATACATAAGACAGTCCCAAACAGGAGATAAAACCTGTGTGAAAACAAAGCCCTGGGTGGACCAGGGAGAGGACGTTTGTTTAAAGAGTAAGAACTGGGCCAAGAAGACAAAGCGCCACTTTGCTTCTCTTCTGTGGGAACATGTGGACTGGTGGCTCACTCCCAGTTTTGATTCTGGGGTTACAAATAAGTTAGCAAGGGAAGAAACTTGAAGACAGGATCTGTGCCTACAAGGTAGAAGCCGAGTAGTGAAGGCTTTTGCCCTTGAGCTGCTCAAAGGAGTGGCTTTATTTAAGATGTGTGTGTGTGTGTGTGTGTGTGTGTGTGTGTGTGTGTGTGTGTGTGTGCGCGCGCCCAAGGTAGCACTGTTCGTGGTACGTGCCAGAGCACATTCCAGGGCAGAAGATCAACAGGTTCCTCAGCTGCCTCAGACACTTCCTAAAGAGCACACTGGCATCAAACTGTTGGCTGAAATAATAACAACACTCTTGATTGTAGTGTTGCATTTTTCCTGTATTGCAAATACTCCTGCTGTTTGAAGATGAATTCTGTAACTTCCCCTTCTTCCCAGGGTGCCCTAGATCTGGCCTTGCCATGCCCCACCCCCCAGGCTGGAGGTGAAGATGGGGCCCACCTGTCTCTCCTGATTTCAGGCCCCTTTACTCCTCTGCTCTTACTCAGCATCTCCCCAAAAGCTCACATGACCATCTTGCTTTCCCTGGTAAAATAAAACACTCCACTTCACGGGCTGGGCTCTGACACACATTGTGGCTTTGCTCTGTGCTTACTCAGCAAATAACCTCAGCTCTGCAGCAAAACCTAATCTGTAACATAAATCAGCCCTATGGACCTGAGAACGTGTCTCTCAGCTGTTTCCAGGACTCCTTCAGGACAAAACAGATACACTCATACTTGTGGGGACTAAGAATGACTTCCCAGGCACACAGGTGTCTGCTGCACATCGGGAGGAGCAAGAGCTGGATTCTGCCTTGCGAGCTTCTTGACCTCCCTCCACTTGCACAGGCTCCTTCTGAAGCTTTGGGGGGGGGGCTCTGACATCTGTAACGTCCTTACTACTTGCGCCTGTACTATGGTGTACTATGGTACTACTCCTGTAGCGGTACTGCCTGCACTATGAACTGTTTGCAAGCCAGGCAAGGGGCTGGAGATTGAAACACACAAACACACAGAGACAGAGACATGGGTCATCCTTGAATCCCCCAAGAATGCCAACTTGAATCAAGAATGCCCACTCTATTGTGTTCCAGGGCAGCTTATATAGGGGTCTCCTTGACTAAATGGCCATGCCCCAACTCTTGGGGGGTTTTCAGCTGTAAGCCCACCAGAAACCACTCCCCTGTCTCATGCTCAGAGCAGCTGCAAGCATAGAAGAACAAGCTGTTTACAGGAAATTCAGGGCATGGGGGTACACAGTCCCCAACAGACATCCATTGGCATCAGGTTGGCTTGGGTTGGCATTTAAGCATCTCCAGCAGCAGATGCAGTCAGCCTGCCTTTTGTGAGAATTTCCATGGTCAGTTTTAGAATGTGACTTTCGCTGATGCGTCATGGTAACTTAAAGGTGTTCTTCTGGGCCTTGGGACACGGGTGGAGCAGTCTGGAAAGAACTGTGACCAGGGCTCTGGCTAAGGAGACTTGGTAGATAAATCTGAGCTGATGTGTCTCACTTGTCAATCATCTGAAGCTCGTGCTAATAAAGGCCAGCCCACTGAGTGCTCCCCTAGGTCATCCGCATACTTGATATCTTTGGCACTAGCCATCAGATACTTGCTTCCTGCATGGCTGGCAATTCAGTGACCCTTTGTGCTTTCACCTCTCGTTCAGAAAGCAGGAGCTACAGCGCCTGAGGTGGCAGCACTTGGACTGTGATCTGTAAGTGGCCACTCCCGCTCTCATGGTTTCCCTGCTAAATCCTGACTCTTTAATTTGGTGTGTCAGATAGTGCAGAATAAGCCTTTGATAAACTATCTCAGCCAGTGTGATGGTGAACATTGTAATATGCTTGCTTAAACACATGTGGGCACGCGCGCACACACAAACCTATTCCGTGAGCGTTCTTGAAACATTGGGCTCCATTTCTAAGGTGAGCCTACTTCTGTTTAGATTTTCCATTCATTAAAAAGGTCCCAAATGCTAGGCTGGTTCCTGGGCAGAAAAAGACTAATACAATTAAGTGTGCCTATACTAAATCACAACCCAGAGGCCTGTCTACTCTCCAGGGGAGAATCTCTAAGATTCTGGCCGTGAAAATGCTGGCGTGGACACCTGTGCATGCACCTCTGTCGCTCAGCTTGCCATGGGGCCACCGAGTAGAAACCGGGGTGGATTTGAAGCAGCGAGCAAGGCTTGTGTTGAGTCAGAGTGACACTTGCACTTGCCTGTGTAAGTTAACAAGCTGGCACTCTGGCTCTTATTTCTGTGTTCATATGACTTGCTCCTGGTGTGGCGGCTCAACCCGCTCAGCAGCCTTAGCAGCAGTCCCCTCGGGCTAGGCCTTTTAATGATGCATTCTTAGCCTTTTAATGACCCAGGCTGGGAGCCACCTTCCCTATAGTGCAGCAGGCAGTAGTGGGTGAGCAGGCAGGCTCATGGGTGGATACTGGAGATAGCTCCATTGTGTATCGCCCCTTACCAAGTGACCTGGTGTGAGTGCTTCATGGGTGTCGGATGTCCTTATAACTTGCATCTTCCTAGATACGAGCACGGCACAGACTTTCACAACAGGGCTGTCTTACTCCGACAAACATGAAGAAGAAAATTAAAATAAATGCCACAAGTCAGCCCAGTGTCCCAGAGGGCCCCAGCGGCATGTTTGCTGCCCAAATGCTCATAATGTCTAGAGCGACAGCAGAAGCAGAGAGTATATTTGTTGGAGGCTGGGGCAGAACGCGTTCTGGGGCCTCCCTGGCCAAAGTCACCACCAAGGTGAATGAATAATTCACCAGGCCAACAACTTGTTTTCTTTGAGTGGGAAAACTGGGTCAGACTCCACTCAAGGGAGCCCCCAGACACCTGCCCCCACAAACCTACAGCCTCCAGGAGTTGGAAAGCATTTCCCTGCTTCTGAGCCGTAGCAAAGCTGATTCACTGATGAGCATGTGCCTGATGACAGGGGTCCTCGTTCCTGCCTGGAGTAACCCTGTGGGCTATGACTTCCCTGCAGTCGAGGCCACATCCTACCGGGCTGTGTGAACGTGAAGTGCCTGGATGTTTCCAGGGGTGTTGTGGAGGTTGTTTTGTGTTAAAGCATTTTGCTTACTGGACAATCCAAAGATCTGACTCAGAGTAGAAACCAGAGCCACTTCAGTCCCTTGATAAAGGCATGAAAAGGAAATCAAAGCGCTGGTTGGTTTTGTTGGTGTTGTTTAAGACAGGAGTCACTGTGTAGTGCAGGCTGATCATGAGTGCTGGGGTTATAGTTGCTCACCTTGGCCAGCCAGAGGTGAGTCTTTCTTCCTTCCCCCGCTTCCCTAAACTCTTGAGAACACATCAGAGAACAGAGGAGAGCAAATAGAATGAATGTACTTTAAGTAGGCATTATTCTGGCCCCCTTTGAGCTAGATGAATTTTTGTTTGTTTGGCTTTGTTTTTGTTTTTCAAGACAGGGTTTCTCTGTGTAACAATCCTGCCTGTCCTGGACCAGATCCGCCTGCCTCTGGCTCCCAAGTGCAGGGATTAAAAGCATATGCCACCACCACCTGCCCAGCTATAGATGAATATTTTTTTAAAGTCCTTCATATTCAGACATGGCAAGAGCATGTTCCTTTTTCTGCCTGACTCCAGCCTGTATGGATGTGAAGAGTCTCCAGATGGCTGATCTCTGTGACTACGGCAGCAGCCAGGATAACCATATACTGGGAACCTAGCAATACAGGCCTGCATCCCAGTCCCCTGTCCGTGGACATCCGTGGTCATCACAGAAGCTCTGCCAGCTCCCTGGGGCTTCCTCTCTGCTAAAGTCTTCTTTACTCCTCCTCGGCCGACAGCCTAGCCTGCTCCTTGTGTAGGGCTGTTGCTGGGTGTCAGACACCGTCTCAAGGGGTTTGCATTGAACACTGTACCTGTGTTCGACTCTGGGCTCTTGGACTCCCCATCACCTGCTCTCTAGCTAGGGCCACAGATCAGGTCGCTCATTCTCAGTGTCTACTTCCTGTGGCATTCCTTTTATGCCCTCCTAAATTCCTAGTCTCCTTTTCAGCTGAACTACTTAACTTCTTTCCTGGATGCTAGCTAGTAACTTTTTTGTTTTCCCCGTATGGTTTTGGGTTTTTTTTTGTTTGTTTGTTTGGTTGGCTGGTTGTTGTAATAGTGGTTTTTTGTTTGCTTTGGCCTTTTTTGAGACAGAGTCTCATTGTGTAGCTCTGACTGTCTTAGAACTCACTATGTAGACCAGGCTGGCCTCAGACTCGCAAAGATCCACCTGAGTTGGCCTCCTAAGTGCTGAGTTTAAAGGTGTGTACCGCCAGGACAGGCATCTCTCCAGTGTTTTGAGATAAGGTCTCTTGTAGCCTGGGCTGGCCTTAAGCTCTAGATCTTCCAGCCTCTGCCTCAAATGTTATCATTACAGGCATGGGAACACCCTACATCATCTCTCAGTGAACATACTTGAGTTATTATCTTGATCGGTGGGTGCTCTTATCCAACTTGCTTGGAACCCTTTTTTAGTACTTTTTTGATATTCTCATAGCCTTTAAAAAGTGATGATAGTATTGTGCCTTTCTTTCAAACTGTACACATGATTTGGATGTCAGAAGACTTGGAATATGCTGAAATCCACTCATGAAACTTGCAGGTCTGTCAGCCCTGTGTAAATCTGCTAAAGCCAGGTGACGTGGCCTTCTGCAGAGGATGGAGCACATCAGCTTCTCTTAAGGCCCTGAATCCCCTCCTTCCCATCCACGATGTTTTCTTAGTGATAGACCATCTCTAGTTAGAAACACAAAACAAGAATTGGCACTGCTAGCAATGTGGAATGTTCTCTAACACTGATATATTTGACTTGGAGCAAGTACTGGCTTACTTCCTCATCCATTCTCCCTGGGCTCCAAGTCACTGTGCTTCTTGCTTTAAGCCCCATACAGTTGTATCTTACTGTTTCGTCCTCAGTGATGAAGTTGCAAACCCCGTGGTTTGACAGCCCAAATGCATGTGCACTTGTAAAATTTTCTATGCCTATATTTTGCATGCATATATGTCTGTGCACTGCACATGTGCCTGGTGCCCGCAGAGGCTAGAAAGGGGGTGCTAAATTCCTTGGAACTAGAGTTACAGCTGGTTGTGACCCACCATGTAGATGCTAGGCATCAAATCTGGGTCCTCTGCAAGAATAACAAATGTCACTAACTACTGAGCCATCTCTCCAGCCCCCACTTGCAGATTTTTGAAATTTTTGGAGTGTTTGGTCTGAGTGTTCACTGAGGAATCCTTCTTCCTTGGCATATAGTAAATATAAAAAAAATGCTCATAAATGAGTGTATCCATTGTCTTGCAAGCTTAGCACCTTGAAGCACCACACCCCTCAGGAAGCTGTCTATTCCTCACTGTGAATCAAAAACCTTCTATAAAAGTGGTTCTCAACTTTCCTAATGATGTGACCCTTTAATATAGTTCCTCCCAACCATAAAATTATTTTCATTGCTACATTGTAACTTCATACTTCATACCTGCAATTTTGCTAGTTATGAATCATAATATAAGTATCTGTGTTTTCAGATGATCTCGGGTGATGCCTGTGGAAGGGTCGTTTGACCCCCAAAGGGAGCACAACCCACAGGTTGAGAACTGCTCTTCTATGAACTCTCAACCAATACAGCTTATGCCTTTTTGTGCTCTCATTTCAAGATGCCACACTAGTTGCCCACCATGTGTCCACTCATTAGAAGCCCAAGAGGAGGGACTGGGCCTCACTCAGATGTGTAGGTCTCCAGGAACTAATGGGTACTCGATGGATGCTGTTTTCTTAGATACAGTTGTTGCTGTGGTACTCGGGGATTAAGCTACAGTCGTTCCTACGAATGAGTGTGTTTTAAATTGCTGGCATGGGTCCCTAGTTTGTAAGGTTCACTTTGGCACCCGTGTCACAGTTGCAGAGAGCTCACCATGCTGTACCCAGTGTGACACTTTATGGGCATTAGTCACTGTCCCCCTTCTGCACAGTGGGCTGGCTTACTGGGCTAGGGGCAAAGGCCTGCATGTGTCTTCTACGGTCTAATTCCCCTGGTTCTACCCTCCCCATCACCCTCCCCCATCTCGTGGTTCAGGGGTAATCTGCAGCATTCTCTTGGCGTTCTCTCTTGCTGGTCTATGTTAAAGGTCAGAAGAAGATCAACAGGGACCTGGAACTTAGCTGAGGAAAGGAGAAATTGCCTGTCTTCAGGAAGAAAAATGATCGAGAGAGGGAGAGGAGGGTGGAGGGAGGGAGAGGGAGCTTGTCTTTTGGAGCCGTAGAAAAGAGGGTAAAGCGGGCATCAGAGGAGTCCCTACAATATGCCAGACAATATGCCACACGCTTTGTTTCTTTGCAATCTCCTGGCAGCTCTCTGAGCTTATGTGTTATCACTTTTCAGCAAACTTGGAGTTGCAGGGGCTGGGCACCTGCCGATTGGAATAGAGAAACTGGAAGTTTATGGACTTATTATGGACTGTGAATAATAAACCAGGCTTAGAGCTGCGCTCTTCTGCCGGCACATAGGCCTTTGGGAGAGGTTCTCCCTATGCACGTCTCTCTGAAGCCAGGACTGAGTTAACTAACCTAGGGGCTAAGAGACAGCTTGGTCAGTAAAGTGCTTGCCTGAGGAACTCAGATCAAAGCACAGGACATGATGCAGTGTGGATCATGGTGGCAGTGTGGAGCATGGTGGCAGTGTGGGGCATGGTGCAGTTCAGGGCATGGTGCGGTGCATGGTGCAGCGTGGGACATGGTGCAGTGCTGTGCATGGTGGCAGCGTGGGACATGGTGCAGTGTGGGGCATAGTGCGGTGCATGGTGCAGCGTGGGACAAGTGGCATGCATGGTGGCAGTGCAGAGCATGATGCATTCTGGGGCATGGTGCAGTGCCATGCATTATGCAATGTGGGGCAGGCTGCAGTGCGGGGCATAGTGCAGGGTGGGCCATGGTGGTAGTACGGTGCATAGTGGAGTGTGGGCCATGGTGGCAGTACGGGGTATGATGCAGTGTGAGACATGGTGCATTCTCAGCATGGGAGAAGCTGAGACAGGTGGTTCCCAGGAGCTCAGTGATCCCTGTCCCAGAAGAGAGATACTGTCTAATGAAACAGAACAGATGGTTCCTGAGGAATGACCCAAAACTAACTTCTGGCCTTCATGCATGTGCAGTGAACACACACTAAAAGGAAAGGCTAGCTGAGATCAGGAGTGGCAATGGCAGTCCTGGGGTTGAACTAGGCGTTTCCACTCAGAGTCCATAGAGCAGCACCACACTGGGGAGAGAACAGGGCTGCCCCTCCACAGCAGTCCCCAGAGCGTCATGGTCTACAGAAATCTGAGCAACATCCTAACGTTGGCTGAAATCTGTTCAACTCCGGCAATGTTTAAAACCCACTAGTAGAAAAGAATATTCGCTGGGCCATGGCGGTACACACCTTTAATCCCAGCACTAAGGAAACAGAGACAGACAGATCTCTTTGATTTTGAGGCCAGCCTGGTCTACAGAGTGAGTTCTAGGACAGCCAGGACTACACAGTGAAACCCTTTCTCAACAACAACAAAAGCAGTATTTATTGACAATAATGATTGGAATTAACCATCCGATGATTTCTTGCCATGCCCAGACCGTTATCATTCAGTTGCCTTAGCACTCTAAAGTGTGTAATGTTCCGATCTCACATGTGGAGAAACCGAGCCCTCAGTGTCTCACCGCAGCCACCCTCTGCATACTGAGGAGCCATGACCTGACCCCAGATCCTCCTGATTGCACCATGCAGACCTTGCACCATTGCTCACTTCCCCTCTTCATCAAGAGCCGCTGAGGAGTGAGCAGTCATCAGAATGTCTTACACCTTTTGTCCCAGCACTCAGGAGGCAGAGGCAGGCGGATCTCTGTGAGCTCAAGGCTAGCCTGGTCCACAGAGTGTGGTGGTCCAGGATTGCTAGGGCTAAACAGAGAAGAAACCCTGTCTCAAAGCAAAAACAAAATAAAAATGTGTCTATTGATTTTTTTCATATTTAATTTCATTTTTAAAAAGTTTTAAAAGGCAAGTGGTTTGAATAAATATATCAGCTCTTCCCCTACCTAAAATGAAGTTTTTGTTCCCAAGAGCCAGTTTTGTTTACCTCTTGAATTTAAGGTAGTGTAATGACTGCTTTAAGTTTCCTGACCACGTGGGAGCAGCACCACGCAGGGCTGGTGCTCTTTGCTCCCCTTTGGGAAGGACCCAGCTGTAGCTACTCATGGTGGGGTACGGTATCCTCTGTACCATTTGTCTCTGGCTACACGCAATGGCGGTGAAGACCAGAAATCATGACTGTGCAAGGAAGTGACTTTGAATAAATTTCTGATGTTGATGATAGTTCAGGCTTTTGTTTCCTTATGACAAAATGATAATCTGAAAGTGCTGTGGAAGATTGGATGGTTTTGTTTTTTAGCCAAGAACAGTACTGTTATGTTTTACTGAGTTTGTTTAGATTGACATCCATGTCAGCTTGCACTTAAGGAACAAAAGGTAACCCAGCATTCTTAAAATTTATTTATATTTTATGTATGAATGCTCTCCTTATATACCTGCACGCTAGAATATGGAATCAGATCCTATTATATATAAGTGGATGTGAGCCACCATATGGTTGCTGGGAAATGAACTCGGGACGTCTGGAAGAGCAGCCAGTGCTCTTAGCCACTGAGCCACCTCTCCAGCCCTGTAGCCAGTATTCTTTTACCTCATTGTGAATTAAGAGCCATCCTCTTGCCAGGCGGTGGTGGCGCAGGCCTTTAATCCCAGCACTTGGGAGGCAGAGGCAGGCAGAACTCTGTGAGTTCAAGGCCAGCCTGGTCTACAAGAGCTAGTTCCAGGACAGGCACCAAAAGCTACAGAGAAACCCTGTCTCGAAAATTAAATTAAAAAAAAAAAAAAAGATGCCCTCCAAAGATGCCTTCTTATGCCCTCCAAAGAGGTAGGTTGGACAATAAATACATATTTATCCTAGTCCAAACTCTAGTGAGTTTAGCCTCTGGTGGAGATCCTAAGGCCTGAGCAGGGACCCTGTGATATCCTTAAAAGGGAATGGTCTTTGGGATGGGCAGGAGCTGGGGGGGTTGTTTTTTTTTGTTTTATTGGCGTGTGTGTGTGTGTGTGTGTGAGTGAATGAGAGATTTTTTATTCAACATTCTGATTATGGTTTCCCCTCCTAGAGATCTTCCCAGATCCCACCCAATCCCTTACCCTTTCTAGCTCTCTCTCATTAGAAAACAAACAGGCATCTTTTAAAAAATGAAACTGCTGATGGAGAGATGGCTCAGAGGTTAAGACCACTGACTGCTCTTCCAGATGTCCTGAGCTCAATTCCCAGCAACCACATGGTAGCTTACAACCATCTGTAATAAGATCTGGTCCCTCTTCTGGTATGCAGGTGTGCATGCAGGCAGAACACTATATACATAATAAATAAATATTTTTTAAAATGAAATTCATAATAAAAAAACAAAGATGGGATAAAATTCAAAACAAACCTGAATAGAACAAAATAAATGAGCAAAAAATAAAAAAGAGCCAAAGAAAAAGTATAAGAAACACATATAGATGCAGAGACACACACTCACTCACTCACACAGAAATCCCATCGAGACACACACAAAAAAAAAAATCAAAATCCATACCGTATAAGTAAAATATCTATAAGGGAAAAAATGTCCAGACAGAATATTATGAGAGGGAAAAAAAGAAAAACCTCCAAAAAAAAAATACAATTGAGTTCATTTTCTATTGGCCGTCTACTGCATATAGTTCACGCTCTTAGATTTTCTTTGCTAAGTACTTAATAATACCAGGTCTCATGGGATTACATTTCTTACCATTTAAAAAAGAAATCTGTCTTATCACAGATGATGAGAACTTAGAAGCCTCTGTGCTGTTAGTTAATTCTGCAATTACGCCCCTGATGCTGTTCTTCTGTGGAGATAGTATCTGGGAGCACTGCACTGTAGACAGAAGGAGGCTGTCCCTGTGCTTTTCGCTCCATGGTTAGACAGAAGGTTGCCCCTGCATTTTTCAAAATGGCATAGCTACAAATCGTCGCAATTTTGTCTTCCAGCAGTAGAGGATTTGCTAACTGGGTTGGGTGACCACCACAGTGAAGCGAATAAAGTGCACTGAGCAGACCCTGTCCTTGCCACCATGTGGTTCCAAGTAACCTGATGCCGATTGACCCCAACCCACGAGTCACTTGGTGTTGTCTGACTTTGTCTTCCAGTGTTTTGCTGTGCGCTCTCTGGGCTGGGTAGAGATGGCAGAGGAGGACCTTGCCCCCGGGAAGAGCAGCGTCGCTGTCAACAACTGCATCCGGCAGCTTTCCTACTGCAAAAACGACATCCGAGACACAGTTGGCATCTGGGGAGAGGTGAGTCACCTGGGGCTCTGGGAGAGCTTGTAGTGAGGGAGTTGATGTGTTTGCAATGGCAATGGACAAAAACTGTCAGCATGAAGCTCCAGAGGAGCTGCTGGGTAACCCCACTATGGCCCGCGCAGGACCGTGCCCCCGGGAGAAAACAGACCTTCAGATCCTCAAAGGTCCATCAGTGAACGTTCACAGCTCAGACTCCATCCCACCATGTGCACCATGAATGCCATCTGTTAACAGCTTTCTGGGGAACAACTCCTGACACGCAGAGTGACACGTGATTCCCTACCTGCACTTGTGAGTGCCGAGGTCCTGCTCTGCAAACTGACTCATTACCTTTAGCGTACTTCTTCATTTGTAACCTGACGGTCACTGCACGTGAGCTGCGGAATTGATGCCTACATGTTGTCTCGCTTGTAATAAAGTGAATCCAACTTTGAACTAGTAGTTGAGATGATAATGTCTGCGGGCTGCAGAGATGACTCGGCTGTTAAAGGCTAGGCTCGCAACCAAGAAGGTAAGAGGTAATACCGGAATAGAAAACACTCCCAGATTCGCCTTAAGATTACACCAAACAGGGAAAGCCTTATTCGTGCTCTACGACCTGCAGAACCCATCAGGAGCATCCTCGGTGGTGCTTGCCTGTGTCCTGCCAGCAGAACACGGGTAGGAGGCTTTGCTTTTGGACCAGACTGTTGGTGACTCCGCTGTCAGTTCCTCCCGGTGATGCATCATGATGGCCTCCCCACGGTGGAGACTATCCCTAGGGGAAGCCTTGCTATGGGGCTGGACTGCCTTGTGAACCGGACTCTCTGGTCTCTGTGTAAAGGAGGGAGGAGAAGAGTTTTCTCCCTTGCAAGAAAACCCTGTTGCGACTTCTCGCTTCCCTGTGTCCCGTCCAGTCACCAAGGACGACTCTGGCAGTGAAGTACATCCCTGCATTTAAAATGCAATAGTCTATGTTCTCCTCCAGTCAAGGTGTTCACTCCCCCATCCGTAAGAAAATTTGCTGTGATTTGCACTCACATGAATGGCAGACATCCACAGATAGCATAGGTTCGGGGCAGCAGGCGATCGATCCATTGCTCACGCTCTATGGGAAGGCTACGGCCACATGAGTCTGTGCAAGTTACATTCATGTTTATGATTTCATCTGCAAATGGATTATCTGCTCTTGGGGGAAAGCCCTCGGTCGCTCTGAATGTCAGCTGCAGACACTGGCATTCTTAATCACCATCTGGCAGTGGCCCTGCCTTCCCACCCCTGGCACCCCAAGCATCACAGCTCAGTCGTTCTAAGAACCTTTGGCATCATTCTCAGAAATTGTACCAAGAGCCACTCAACCGTCCCTTTGGGATTGGAGCCCCACTGAGAGGCCTCGTGATCCAGCTCAGGCAGGCTTCCCTGGCTTCAGTATGACGGCATCTCAGTCGCCTTCTTGAGAGGCCATCTTTCAGTTGTCCAGCAGATGGTTAATAGTTCCTTGAAAATGTGCATGAGGATCGTATGAGGGAAGAAGAAAGTTACATAAGCTATGTTCCTGCCCTTAAAGAGCCAACCTGTATAGGGAGAGGGGACACGAACAAACCCTACAAATCCGAACCGCAGCTCAAGTGTTGAAAAGCCAGAGTCTCCCTCTCAGTATGATGGTAATGTCCGTAATTATGGGCTCTGTATCAGACCTGGGGCAGGCACCTAGCGCTCAACCTTAGCGTTCACGGCTGCTAGTTAGAGATCATAAGCCAAGCTCTGGCAGGGCAGCTGAGAGTCTGTGCACCTCAGACATTGGTGTGATATTGACATTCAATAAACAAGCTCAGGGAAGTGATGTTCACCCTTTGCTGGCCACATCCTATGGGAAAGGTGGACAGTGGCTATGGGTCAAGGAAGGAGAGTGTCCTTGGCATGAATAATGGTGAGGAGGGAACAGTTGGTGGCTGGAGGGGATGGGTGGAGTTTATAAAAGAAAATACTCCGCGGCTTTCCTGATAGCAGTTTGTCTAAATCCAGAAGTGTCAATGGTTAAAGATAAGAGTTGACGAGAAAGTACACACAAGATGTAAGGTCTCCATGTTTTCTTGTTGACGCCCAGGGCAAAGACATGTATCTGATTTTGGAAAACGACATGCTCAGCCTCGTGGACCCCATGGACCGCTCCGTGCTACACTCGCAGCCCATCGTGAGCATCCGTGTGTGGGGAGTGGGCCGAGACAATGGCCGGTGAGTGTCTGGGCTGGTACAGCCTAACCTCCCTCAGTATAAATCTTAATGGAAACTGTAGAGATGTAACAGACCCAAGTGAATCAATCTCTGCTCCCTCACCTCCCAAGACATCCAAACTTTCCCTCCCTGGCTTCCATCCCTCAGACACTCATCATCTCTGACTCTTGCGTGCCTTTGGGGCTACACTGTAGGTGTTACAGCTCGGATGGAAAGGTGTCCTGGCAGCCAGGAGCCAAGGAATACCTCTCAGTCACACCACACAACAAACCTCATACAAGAGGTTTACTGGGAGGGAAAAACCCAGGAGGGTGGCTGCCTCTGCTCAGATGAGAAACAGGCAAACCGAACAGTTTTTTTAGGGCTTATATAGAGTTTTTTTAGGGGGTGGAGCTTTCCAGGATGAATATTGATGGGGTTTCATGTCCAGAGATTGGCCTTTTATTTTACTCTGTAGGATGGGGTCCAGCAGTTAGGGCAGTTAGAGTATTCTGTGGGTGGAACCTGGAAGGTAGAAGAAGTTCGGGGGGGGGGGGGCCTGGCCACTCGTGTGGCTCAAAGGGCTTCTGTACACACTTCTCCCTCATTTTCCCAAGTTCCCTACCCTTCTGACAATCTGCACCTGTTATTTCTCTCTTCTTCACATTCTTTTTACATTCCATGTCGTTGTACTTGGTTACGTCCTGACTGCTTCAGATTCATGTCACTAGTGACGTTTCTTCCTAAGGGCTTGTTTGAAAGGGTAAGATCACACGCAAGCCTAAACCTTCGATCTTTAAAAAGTCATGAGTATCGGCCATTTGGGTTTGGCTAAAGTTTTTTAACACTTGAAGTGTTTAGTTGTAACAGTTGCATTCCGCGTGTGTTTTTATGCTATTCTGGAAATAAGTTACCACAAGTACTTATGGCTCTTCTCTTCTCCGAAAGACAGGAAACTAACATTCCGACTTTCAAGCCGTGTTGTAGCTAAGGACTTTAGCTACTGTTACCACTAATACTGTCCTTGAACCCCATTGCAAAATAATTGGACATTCAGTTGACACAAGTTATAATCAATGTTTTGGCAGTTCTCACGGTATAGGGGTGTCTTCTAGCATTTTGGGTCAAACTGTTGAACGTTTAAGGTAATCGTGTTGAAAACGCACAAGAATGTTACAAAGTAGATCAAATCTCAGGTGCCAGAAGGATGGTTTTCCTGAGCGTTGTGGCTTGTTTGTTCAAAATTGGGTCACACAGTCCTTTATAAGGGGAGGGTCTGCCTTCTTTTATACAGCCGTCCTGTATATGACGTACCAGTGTGTTTGAGCGTCCTTGACCAGCTCCACATCCTAAACCAGAAACGAAGGCTTCTGACTAGATATTTAACAGTAAAAGAACAGGCGTTTGTGCTGGAACCAGGCTTGAGAGAGGAGAATTTTCTGACCGCTGATTGGGTATAAATCTCTGAGCTCTTTCTATGAGAGTGAGGAGCCCCAGCTTTAGGGTGAGCCAGTAGGCAGATGATTCATGTTACATTTGGAGGGCTGCAGTACTGGAGCGCTTGCTCGCCTTCACCTCAGTGAGTGGCTGTTACAAAGAAGCTCTGAGGTGGCCGTTACCCATCTGAAACAAGCAGCCTCCGTAGAGGGCTCGCTCTTTCCTGATTTCTGTTCTCCATATCTGTCTTTACGTCAGGAGCCAAAATGAAGTCTGTTATATGTCCCCACAACCAGAAGTGTGTATTCAGGTCTGTTATTTATTTGGGTTTTGTTTGTGGTATCACCTCACTGAAGGCTCCAAGTAAGTGCTCCACCCCGGAGTCATGTCCTCAGCCCCGTTACGTGTGTTTTAGGTTAGATTTTACTCATGCAAGTGTTCGGTCTACACTGTTTGTTTAAAATAAATCCAATCGCTGCTTGTGTATCAGAGAAACGGGATTCGGATTCTAGATGGCAAAATTGCTTCAGCGCTCGGTGCCTCCTTTTCTCCCATCTGAGAAACGAAGATGGCTGCCAGGGACAAGGGCACATGTGTGTGTACACCAGCAAGTGTGTGTAATAATTGGCACAGTGATGAGAACATGCAAGTGCTTAATGAGTGTTTACCCTTAATTTTTCAAAGCAACATGCACTTAACAGATGCAGCTAATTACATGGCTTCCTTTTCAAGTCACTGCAGAGGGGAGGGGGTCAGACTTCCGGTGGCTTCTAGGATGGTTGATCACAGGAGATAGATGATAGGAAACCCTTGCAAACTTGGTGAGTTCAGTTTACCTGCTGAGCAGGAAGAGCCCATCCCAAACCCATCCCCACCAAAGAGCACAGTTAAGGTAGGTGACATTATGTTAGTGTCTCCCCATAGGCTCTCAGGACCTCAGCATGTCTCTGTGGTTAGGGGTGGGGGGTGTCTATGAGCCCTTTTGGAACGGTAGATAAAGAAGCAAGTTCGCCACTTAAAGGGTCTGTTTCTCCCCATTGGTCCCCCGAGCTTTCGTGCCCTAGAAGAAGGAGCCTTTGTATTCCGGCTAAATATATATATATATATATATATATTTAACTTTCCTTTGCTTTTGATTCTTTCTTTCTCTTTTTTTTCCTTAACAGCAATTTACAAGAGCAAATTCAATTTGTAATGCTGGAAAGAAAAAGGGTTTTCACTTTGCATGAATAAAACATAACAGTGTTTCATTTTGCGAGAGAAAACAAGGCCATTTCACATTCTCTTTTGTACCTCGCCTTGCTGAGGAAAGGGCCTCTCTTGGGGGGTTTCTTGATGTGGTTAAAATGAGTAAGGAAAGTGTGTGCACGAGACTGGGAGGGCAGAGCCTTCCCCAATAGGGCAGTGCACCCCTCCGAGCTGTGTAACTTCAGTTTCTGAAAGCGTTGGTGTTGGCGTTTTCTGAAGGTCTTTAAGAGTCTCAGTGACCGTGAAACTCCTTGGTAGTTTTACCATGGGTGAAGAGGCAATCTGGGGGGTTGGTGATGTCACCCCGTCCACTGTCTTCAGGGGCTGAGTAGGAAAGGCTTCTTGTGAACTGTGTGGGGAGTTGGGGTTGCCTCTGATGTAATCTCTGTTTGGTTTGCTTATAGGGTTTCAATTCTGGCTGCAGCTTAGTCCTGGCTTGAGGGGCATGCCTTCTTGGGGGGTGGGGGGGTTGGAACCCCGATTGCTTTACCGCCTGGCAGTGCAGAGCTGCCTCCTCCTTCCCCGTCACACCACACCTTGGCTGCTTTAATCACAGTGAGACTAACATGAAGAGGTGGAGGCTGGTGAGGGAGTTTTGAGTTTTCGAGGTAGTGTGTTCCCCCGAGGAGCCCTTAGACGGATGTGCTGTGTCCCCACCACGGTGTTAAAGAGGGTGTCCTCAGGTGTGTGGGTGGCACAGGGCTTCTCACTGGTGTTTTGTCCTCAGTCCCTGAAGCGGACGACTAGAGAACCGCTTCTCATCTGGACTCTATGGCCTGCTAGGCCACCGTTCTAGCGATGGGTAGGAGGGGTGTGTAGACTTTAAACTCAGCGTTTTTACACCTTGGGAAGCAATTTTCTCCTTATTCTTTAATAGAACTGTCAAACATAAATGACCCCAATTTCTCAACCAATGGAACTTTAGCAGAGACTACCCCCGTTTTTGTTTTGTTTTGTTTTTCCAGTGACAGATGTGAACCCATCTTCTAGGAAGGACACTGAGATGCTGTATCTGTCGCCCAGAGGCAAGAGTGTCTGCTAAGCCCTCTTGTTTCCCATGATGCAAAGGGCCAGATGGGCCTGTCTAGGTTTCAGATCTCTTTAGTGGGAAGCTCTCGTGGTGCTGTACCATGTGAGGTATCCATGGCACAAAGGGTCTACAGCAGGGTTCTCAGCCTGTGGGTGGCGACCCCTTTGGTAAACCTCTATGTCCACAGATATTTATATTACAACAATTCATAACAGTAGCAAAATAACAGTTATGAAGTATCACCAAAATAATTTTATGGTTGAGGGTCACTACCACATGAGGAACTGTGGTAAAGGTGAAAGGGAACCGTGTCAGCTCAGGACTCCCAAGACCAAGTTCTCAGCTCAAAGGAGGTTTAGTCCCGTGTCGTCATTCCCCCCCCCCCAAGAGACAAAGACAAGAGATAGAGAACAAGGGAGGGGGTATTTGGAGGTGGGGAACAGTGATGATGACGATGACATAAAGGATTGCCTCTGGATAGAGAGGAGACAGACTTGGCCCATAGGCAACTGGCGGTTTATTAAGGCAGAAGGGAAAACCCTGTGTTTGGATCAGGTGTTTAATTTTAATTGGACATGTTAATTAGGTGAGCCAAAGGGAGCTTTTGATTGCTGTACTTCAATACTTTGATAGCCTGACCTTGGTAGTCAGCCTTAGGAGGAGGAGGAAGTGGCCAAAATAAAGGGGTAGACCCTGGTCACCAGCTTCAGGAATGTAATCTAAGGGTTTTTAGCCAGGCAGAGGGAACTGGGGAAAGGGGCAAGGCCTGCCAGAGCCTTGTTTGCCATGCTCCAGAGTGCCAGCCATGGCCAGAGTCCCTTCAAAAGGGCCGGGCATTAAGAAGGTTGAAGAGTCTAGAGTCGCCTGGGAAACTGTTAAACAACGTGGCAGGTCTTTTCCACACTCTGGACCCCTTCCAGTCTCTGAGGCAGTCTACAGTGGAATACTTTCTGTGTCTATACTGGAATACTATAGCTTGTGTAACTGTGAGGAGATAGCTCAGGTAGTCAGCCTTTTAAAGGAAAGGGGCCCAAGATCAGTTATCACCATTCCTTTTAGGACTGTGGCAAAGCGGCTATAAATCTTGAGGGAAACGTGGTAGAGAGAGCTATTTCCCACATCATGGCTAGAAAGCAATGGGAGAAAGAAATGAGGCCAGGGTCCCAGTGTCCCCATCAGGATCGTGTTCTTATATGACCACTTTCATCTAGGCTGTACGTTGTAAAGGTTCCATCACTTCCCAGCAGTTCCATGAATTGAGGACCAACCCTTCGCATGCGCTGTAGGGAAGGATATGTATCAGTTTCCTTCGTGGAAATACACGCACGTG
Source organism: Alexandromys fortis (assembly GCF_014885135.2). Lineage (NCBI taxonomy): Eukaryota > Metazoa > Chordata > Mammalia > Rodentia > Cricetidae > Alexandromys > Alexandromys fortis. The sequence goes on along the minus strand of NW_026067949.1, from coordinate 23,334,019 downwards.
AAACACGCTTTGGGAAAGGCTGTTCGGGGTAGTAAACTCATTTGTTTAAATTAGTGGCAGCACTAAGTTGCCGAGGTTTGTTTATTAAGAAAAATTTGATTGCATTTAATAAATATTGACTGTAAGTAGAGACTCCATTGGACCTGCTCTAATGAAGATAAAATTTCTCCATAATTAATAGTGTTGGGTCCAGGGTTGCAGTGATGGGGGACAGACCACCAAAGTCTATTAAACCAGAAGCAAGCTTCATTTCAGAAAAGAAGAAAAGTTACTGCCGGGCACACAAAGCTTACCCTGCGGTAAGGACAGCCAGAGATCGGGCTTCGGAAACTCTGGCAATGAGGGTTGGTTTGGGGGCCTCCTCTTAATGGTAAAATCAAGCACCAGGTGTGGGTCAAAGAGCTTTTACAACCTTGAGGTCAGGCTTAAAGTCACATTACATTATAACTTTTGGTTATAGGACGTTAGAATGTTAGCTTTGAGTGTTTGCGAAAGCCTGTGACTGTCACAGCCGCTTTTCACTGTCCCTAAAAGAATGCAAGGCAGAGAGTAGAGTCACATAGGGGGAGAGTTAAAAATTAAGGGACTACAAGCAGAAGGTCCCATAGAGGCAACAGTTAGAAGCTAACCTTTGTCCCCAGTACCTGCCTAGCTGGGAAGCTGGGGCAGGAGACAATTGTTACAAGTTTACCTCTGTCCACATGGCTGCTGGGATGTCTGCTTTTAAGGCAGAAAGTGTTAAAGGTTAACAGTGGCGGCCAGCTTTATTTATTTATTTTTCTCATAATGTGTTTGGGCTTACAATTTTTATATTTCTATATTCCTGCACCCTTCGAGAGCAACCGTTAACAGTGTTGTGTACATATGCTTTTTAGGAACTCATCCTCCCTTACTCAGGTTAAATGTGACCCTGTGAAATGCTTGTAAGGGTGGTTTGTAGGGCAGACCTTCTTTTTCCTGGAACATACTCTATATAGCTCTTTTCTGATTGCGATGACTAATTTTAATAAGATCTTTATTTGTCACAGATTATCCCTTCGCTGTCAGATGGTTTCTCTTTGGCTCAGTCGGTCCGTCTGGTTTTAATCTCAGGAACTTGTTCTCCAACTAATGTAAAGGATTGCAGCCAGGGATGGTGGTGCTGCCTTTAATCCCAGCACTTGGGAGGCAGAGGGAGGGGGAATCTCAGAGTTGAGGCCAGCCTGGTCTACAGAGCGAGTTCTGGGACAGGGCTGCACAGAGAAACTCTGTCTTGAAAAACAACAATAACAACAACAACAAAAAGGAATTGTGCTGGGTGTTCTTCAGTATTCTCCTCCCCTAGGTTATCCACAGTGGGTTTTATGAATGGATTTGGTTCAAGCTGCTTTCAAAGGCTTCTTGTTACACATAGCACATGCTCTTGTTTCCGGTTTTGCTGTTTTGTTTTGGTTTCTTTTGCAAACACTGCTTATTTTTGGTTGGACCTTGACAAGGCTGCAGTTGTTTAGTTAGGAAACAGTAAAACCAAGACAAAACCAAACCTCTTCTTACCTCCCTTCCACCGCCTCATTCTTTTGCAGCTCTAGGCATTGCACCTGGGCTTCCCCATGCTGGGCAAGCCCCTTCCCATTGAGCTCTGTCCCCAGCCCTCTTTCCGCTTTTCACTGTGGGATTTATATCACTGCATTGCTCAGGCTGGCCTTGAACGCACTCTTCAGCCCCAGACTATGGCTGCTCTCTTGTTTAGCTATCCCTACACTGCTCCCACAATCTGCCGTGTAGGGGAGGGGTGTGATGATCCGCTTTCTGTGGCTATGACAAAATGCATGAGATCATCACCTCCAAAAAAAGAATTATTTTGGCTCAGTTTGGCTCTGTGGGACCCTTTCTCCAAATGTCTCAATTTCAGCATCCCCAACCTCTTTCCTGGGTTCCCCTAACTGTGGAGGTCAGAGCCCTATTTTGGAATGACTGCTCCATGAGAATCTCCTAATGTTCTCCTGATGGCCTCTGAGTTACCAGTGGCAATTCTTCTTTCCCTCTTCTCAGATAACTGCTGTTGTTTCTGTTTCTTGGTGGTCCTGCCCGGCCTTTGTTGACACTTGAAAATGAATTAGCCTAGACTGAAGGAGGCAGCTGCTTGTGCAGTCTGTTGTGTTGTGGGGGAGGTGCCAGTCGGGCTTCCATCACTGTGACGATATACCTGAGATCATTGCCTTTAAAGAGAGGAAAGCTTTACTTCAGCCAGAGATTATTTGGCTTTGTTGCCCTTATGTCTTAGTTACGCATTCATGTGGCCAGGAAGTAAAGAGGGTGATGAGGAGCCAGGGTCTTAATATGCCCTTAAGAGCATAACCCCAGTGACCTTGTCTTCCCACAAGGCCCCACTGTTAAAGGTTCCAGCACCTCCCACCTCCTCCCAGTGAGGAGTGTAAGCCCTTAGCATGTGAGCCTTTGGAAGACATTTCATATTCAAACTTCAGCACAGAGCACTTGGGGGAGCTGGTTTAAGTGAGTGGCTGTGGCTAGTCCACTGTTTAGCTGTACCACACTATCTCACAGTGTGCCCATCGAGGGCGGGGTGTCAGTTGGCTTTCAATCACTAGGACAAAATGCATGGGATAATCACCTTTAAAGGGGGGCAAGGAGCTGGTACCTAAGGCTGGGCAGTGGTGGCGGCGGATGTCCTTAATCCCAACACTCAGGAGGCAAAGGCGGGTGTGAGCCACTTGATGTCGGTGCTGGGAAACAACTCCCATCCTCTGCAAGAGCCAAGTGCACTCCTAACCACTGAGCCATCTGTCCCGTCCTCACTCCACCCCACCTTTAGCTTTTGTAGCTACTCTGAAAGTTACCTGTGTTTTATGCTTGGCCATCGTTGCTTCTCCGAGATGTGATTTGCCAGGTCTCTATGAGAGAGACAGTTTCCTAAGGCCACCCAATTGAGGATTCTGTGAGCCAGACAGTCATGAAAGATTGATGGAACCCCAACCTCTGCTGATGAAAGTGTAATCTGGGGTGTCTGCTGCCGTGCCGCAGGGAGAGAAGTCTTCGGAGAGAGAATAATAATTGCCTCCCTGTGCCACAGTATTAACGTGACCTCTAGAGTTAATATCTTTTTTAATACAGCCTCATGATGGGCAGGGGCATGGGGATTTCCTTGGCCAGTCTGCTGACTTACACTGTAGGGATGGCACGGCTCTTCACAAGTGGCCTCCCTGCCTCCCATTAATCATGCTGAGGTTCTCGCTGGACTTTGAGCATAAAATAACCTTTAAGGAAAGTCCCTGTAAGTGACTGCCTAGAGAACTTCCCCTCGGGGGATTCAGGTGGGCATCTTCAATCACATCAGTCACGGTGGCACTGTCACTGATGGTGACAGAGCAGCCAAATCCTTGTGAGACGTGCGCTAGAAGAACCCTTGGGGAAAATAAAGAATTGCAGGGAGTTAGAGGTATTTTCAGCATTTTGGTTGTAGTAATAGTTTTACAGTAGATACCCCAGGCTAGCTCAGAACTCATCCTCCTCCTGGAACTCATCATTTTCCTGCCTCGGCTTCTAGAGTGCCGGGATTACAAGCACACGCCCCTGTGCCTCCTAGTGCTTGTTTCCCAAGGACTCTTCACGTAGCCTGCTTCCCTAGATCGCACAAGCCGTGCTCCCCTCTGGACCTAGCAGCAGTGGAGGGACACTTTCTCTGCCCCGCTGAGGACAGCCTTGTCTAACTCCCTCTATAAGTGTCGCATGCACACAGATGGTACAAGGATAGCTATTCAAATGTCACATGAAGTCCTGTCTTTTAACACTCATGGTATCTGCGTCATTACACTTCAAGTTCTCTGTCATGACTTGTGAGGAATAGTGTTGGTGCTGCGACCCAGCATCCTCCCTCTCTCCCCCTCTCTCTCTCCTCACATGTAACCAACAAAACTTTAATACAGCAAGCAATGATTGCCCCCCCCCCCCCGCGAGTGCTGGGCTTTTGGGTTTTGCTTGTTTTCTTCTTACTAGTCCGTTTAACTCATACCTGCTATTTGTAGCCACTGAGGAGTCATAGCTTGAAGAACACTGATTCTAGTCAGCTTTGCGAAAAGGTTTTGGAGCTTGAGTATCATACATCTCAATATTGGCGCTTAAGGAAAAAAGGGGTTCCCGGCCCAAATGATTTTAGAAACCACAGTCTGCCATGCCCTGTTCTTGGGGAGAGCCTCGGTCATTTGAAATGCACATGATATTTGAGTAGGACACCTCAGAGCCTTCCTAACAGTGAACCCCAAACTGATCGGAATTTCTGCCAGGTTAGAGAGCACTTTGGTGCTGTCACAAAGGAGTATTGTTGAGACTCTGATTTGCCGACACCACTTGTCCCATGCCTTTCTTGCAAAGCATGCTTCTTAGGGACAGGACATTCGCTTGTCCGATAATGTCGTCACTGAGGATGCTCTTTCACCTGCTAAATGGCCCTTGACCTGAGAACTTGCGTGTGTGTTCCCTTGAAACACTCTGGAGAACACTGTCTCTTAAAGAACTTGAGCACGAGAATTTGGTTATTAGTGAAAATTGTGTCATTTGTTGTGTCTCCCTTTCTACAAGGAAGTTTCAAGTAGACTTCCCAGTCATAGCAACTTTTGTGCATGGACCCGCAGACACGGCCATTTCTGCGGGTCAGAAATGGTTGAACGGGTTTCTAACATTCACCATTATTGAATTTTAGAATTACTTCCGCTGCCTTCAGCTTGATTTTAAGTTTTTACTTGGTAAAAAAAAAATATAAAAACTTGATATAATATATGCTTTTTATTGGAGCCACTGATTCAATCTGGAAAGCAAGTGGACTATCAATTTTAATAAATAAACAGAGCATGGTTATAATGTCCCATCATCCAGTTTAAAGTCCAGCATCCAGGCTGTCTCAAGCACAGTTTCCTCTGACTTCCGCAGTATTCCAGGTCAGGAAGTAGAGAGCGTTCTGAAACAGGAGTGTCTTAGGTTGTTCTTTTCTTCCCCGGAAAGTCCCCATGTAGTAAAACAAACGCAAAGTTAAAAATATATATATTTATATATCCCCCTATAGCCAGTTAGTATTTATTGGTCACTCCAAGTGACACTGTTGGCTTTCTACATGAGTTAGAGAACAATAAAGTGTGACAGAAGCCAGCCCACCTCCAGAGGTGCTCCAGCCACTCGAGTTTCTGCTGCCACCCGGAATCCCATTTCAAAGATAAGCGGCGCTTACTAAAAGCATTATATGTAACAGATGGAGAGAAATTTCTTAATATATTTCCTCTACAAATTCATTGGCCTGGAGTCATTGTCTGGTGACCCTTTCATGCCTAAAGGAAATGGTCTGATTCATCTCTATCCAGCCTCTAGCCTAATAGTTGCTTTGTCTTTTTTATTGACGTAATGGAGGCTGTAGAAGATATTTATAAGAAAGATAAAACCTGATACTATTCTACTATTCATTAAATTCGCTAAGGCGGGGGTCGAAAAGGCTTCTTAAAGCAGGATATGGGGCTGGAGAGATGGCTCAGAGGTTAAGAGCATTGCTTGCTTTTCCAAAGGTCCTGAGTTCAATTCCCAGCAACCACATGGTGGCTCACAACCATCTGTAATGGGGTCTGGTGTCCTCTTCTGGCCTGCAGGCATACACATAGACAGAATGTTGTATACATAATAAATAAATAAATTTTAAAAAAAAGCAGGATACGGTTGGGAAGCTGTCTACACTGCACAGTGAGAGGTGGGGGTGGGTAGTATATGCTTCGTCTTCAAAATGTGTTCCCTGTTAGGCGAGTGTTTATTTAGTTCTCATTTTCTGTGGTGCTGGGGATGGAACCCAGGGCTTCGCACTCGCTAGGCAAGTTCTCTGCTACCAAGCTATATTCCCAGCATAAACTTCTGGTCGCTTTTACTCCTAAGACTGCTAATCATTCTCTTAAGCCTTGGAGCCCTTTGTCAGACATTGTCCCAAAGAAGTGTGCTCATCAGAGCAGGGGACTAGAGGTGCTTCTCGTGGTGCAGAAAGGAGCGCCGTGTTTGCGTGCTGCTCACCGGCTATGTCTCCAAGGGCTTTTTAAACCCTCACAGTAGACTAGCCGCTACTGCTTGGCACCGAGGTGCAGGCATGAGCGAGAGCTTCATAGTCCTGCACTCAGAAGACGTATTGTACTTAGTGGTTGACGCAGGCGATTCTACAAGGCTTCAAGTCGCATGGAGCCCTTTGTGGATCTAGCTGTCAAGCTCTGTACAGATGTTATGTGACGTTGCTCTTCCTATAGTCCTGTTCCTATCTCTTCTATAAGCATTTGTATCCATCAATACAATACACTCCAGTAACAACCAAACCATATATATATTGAGACAGGGTTTCTCTGTATAATTGGAACTTGCTCTGAACACCAAGCTGGGCTCGAACTCCCAGAGCTCCGCCTGCCTCTGCCTCCCCGAGTACTGGGATTAAAGGCGTGCGCCCACCACCGCCCGGCACCAAACCCAGTGTCTTGATAATTTAAAGCAGCGCCCTTTCTGTTAAGTGGCCCCTGAAGGTTGGACAGCGGTGCCACTTGCGTTTGCGTAGTTACTAAAGTATTGCTAAGTACCCTTAAAACTTCCGCCTAGAAGTGATGCTTCTTTAGCATCTGGGTGTTCATATTACACTCTGCGAGGTCCCTTCCTCTCCGCAGCCGCGCGCTTAATCTTTTCCGCCTTCTTCGTCACGTAGCATTGCGGGCGTGAAGGCTATAGTGTTAGTCCTGGACACTCCTACTCTGAATTCCCTTGTGTGGAAGCAGCAATGGCGGCCTCCTCCTTCCCTCTTCCCACTCCTCTTCTTCCTGCTACTGCTAGCTGGATCTAGAACAACCACTAAGCTACAAAGCGGGTCTTTCCTACATTTTATTCTGCGACACTTCATAGCCCAAGCAAGCCTTGGACTTGTCATCCTCCTGCCTGAGTAGCCGGATTACCGGCCTATACCTCCAGCACGGGCCCCTGCTTGCTTTTTAACTCTTCCCTCACCCGTGCTGCCAATTCTAGCAAAATCTCCTTTGGTTTCAAAAGGAAACTGAGGTTCATGGGATGCAACAAACCAAGCTGGCTCCCACAGTTATTTTCCCAGCATAAAGCCCCGTTTACCAAATCTCTCCTACCAGACAGTGGATGAGCTGGGATCTATGTCTCTCGTTATTCTAAACCTACACTTAATTGCCCAAACAGCTCCCTCATTTTTGGACCCATGTTGGACCCACTTATAAGAGGCTCAGCTGGCTGTGGGCTTGGGGGAGAGTCCGGCCACTCATTGTGGTGTGTGCTTTTGGAGTCCCATGCTTTTCAAGTTGGGAGTAACCTCAGGCACTCAGTGCTTTGCCATCATGGAGATTGAGATGTCAAAGATTGCTAAGGTTGGAATCCTGGATGTGTCTCTGACCGGTTTGGTCCCCCTGGAGGTGGGTGGCACTATTGGGAGGTTGTGGAGACTTGAAGTGTGGGGTTTGTGATGGGAGATATTTAGGTCACTGGAGGTGTCCCCTTGAAATGGGCTGATGGGCTCCTACCCACTCATCCCTGCTTGGCTTCCTGCTCAGGAGGTAAGCAGTTCTGCTGTGCCATGCACTCCCACTACAGTGTGCTGTCTTGTCCCCCAGACCCAGCTGATCCTGGGCTGGAGCCCCCAGAACTGTGAGCCAAGCAAGCCTTTTCTCTTCACTGGTTGTCTTAGTTAGGGTTTCTGTTGCTGTGAAGAGACACCATGACAATGGCAACTCTTAGAAAGGAAAACTAATTTAATTAGCTTAATTAATTTAAATTTAATTGAGGTGGCAGCTTATAGTTTAAGAGGTCCAGTCCATGATCATCATGGTGGGACATGTTGGCATGCAGGCAGATAGGGTGCTGGGAGGTAGCCGAGATTCCTTTACTTACAGACAACAGGAAATTGACCGTCTCACTTGGAGTGGTTTGAGCATATATGAGCCCCCAAAGCCCACCCCCACAGAGACACACTTCCTCTAATTAGGCCACACCTCCCCCAGTTAGTGCTACTCCCTTTGGGGTTCATTTTCTTTCAAACCACCACATCAGTTGATGCTCTGGTATTTTTTTTTTTTTTTTTTTTTGGTAACAAAAGCTGGCTAATACAAAGATCATTGATTACAATCAGTAGAAAACAATTTGAACAATCTCAAAACACCTTGCTTGCCTTCTGGCACTCCAAAGCTCAGGCACAGTCAAGCCAGGTGCATACAGGTAGTGGTGGCATACACATCTGTTTTTTTTTGCCTGTCTCCCTTTTGCTTGCTCTTAGTTCCTGAAAGAGATTGGAACCTAACGTAGACCAGGTGTCCACCATGATCTCATTACCTGTGCAGAGTCCATATGAAATACCAACCAGGGCTTTCCTGTGGTCACATGGGTTAGAGTCTTGTGGTGTTTCCCAGAGTCATTGTTGGTTGAGAAGCCCACTCCAGGATTTCAGCCAGCCCAGCTAGAGGCTGTAGGTTTTGGTTGCGAGACAGACATCTGTCTACCACCTGCCAAGTGCTGTGTTAGTTAAGAGATATTTTCTGTTTTGTTTGTTTATTGGTTTGGTTTTTCTTTTTCTCTCGGTCTTCACCTCAACATTTGGAAGCAGGCTTTATTCTTTACCTTTTCCAAATGCAGCAGGCCAGAAGTGGGGGGGGACCACACATTTGTATAACATAAGTCTGCAAAGCCCACCAAAATGTTAAGGATCTTTGCTTCTGATTTAAAAAATTAAAAAAATGCAGTCAGCTCAGGGTTGGATCGTTAGTGTACAAACATTCTCTGGCTAATAGAAGAGAATATAAAAATGGGGTGGGTGCAGTTAGAGGTAACATATATAAAAACTAGATATGGAAATTAACAGTTGTGACTGACCCGAAGAGTAAAATGGCTCTTTGGTGGTTAAAAAGCCCATCGGTCTAACCAGTTCTCGGTAAATGTACACGATTTTGCTTGAGGTTAGTAATTTAGCTCCCTTGTGTGGCATTCCTTCGACTCCAAAGATGATGGAGAGTTTAGAATTACTGATTTAGTCTTCTGAATGTATCAGGAGTGTTTAAATATACATTTCCCCACGCAGTTAATAAGTCATGAGCCCATTTAATTTATCATCAGTGCAGTCAGAAGCCATCAAAGCGGCAGAAGCTGCGAGCAGCCACTCTCCTCCTTTGGGTTCATCCTGGCTCATTGCACATGTCATAGTTTCCTGAAATTCTAAAGTTGAAATTGCTGGCTGTTAAAAAATCGGTCAGCGGGTTACTGTGTCCTCCCTTTTCCTCTCTTTTCTTCTAAAGAAAACAACAATAAAAACAACCAAACAAATAAACAAAACGTCCAGCAAAAGTGGAGAAGGGATGGGGTGGGGCTTAAAGAGATGGCTCCGTTGTTAAGAGCTCTTTCAGAAGACCCAATTTGGCTACCTAGCACCCCCAGTTCTCCCTTGCAGTCGGGATCCTGGAGGGTGATGCGCTGCCAGCTGTATTTCATCAAGACCCCAGCTAAGCCTGGTGCATGCTCCACACTCACCAGACCAAAGATGCTTCCTTCTCCGCTCTTCTTTATTTCCTACCCCTTTTTTTAAAAAGATGGTCTTGCTACTTAACCTAGGCTGGTCTTGACCTTGTGACTCTCCTGTCTCTGCCTCCCCAGAGCTTAGCTTACAGGCATGTGCCACCACGCCCCCTTGTTTGTTTTATTAGTATTAGCTTCAGTTAAACTTGTCCCAAACTGGAGGCAATGGAAATATCCACCCACTGATAGATGGATAAGCTATGGTCTAGCCAAACAATAGAAAATGGAATGGAAGTTTTTGCAAATAGAATTCTCAGTAGTTAAAAGAAATGAGCTCCTAACAGGCTTAACAGTTAACTAAGTGACAGAAATGAGACTTTAAAAATCACACACTATATAATTCCATTTATATGACATTCTGGGAAAAGTAAAATTATTGAGACAGAAACCAGACCGTGGTAAGTAAGGTGTGGGGAAAATGCAGCTCCCTTTCAGGCAAGCATTTAGCTTAGGGCTGGAGCAATGGTTCAGTGTTAAGAGCACTGACTGTTCTTTTAGAGGACCTGGGTTCAGTTCCCAGCACCCACTCTGTGACTCACAACCATCTGTGACCCCCGTCCCTAGGAACCCGAGCTTGTACGTGATATGCAGCAAAAACACGTGTACCCACAAAAAAAATAATACTAATAAAATATTTTTGAAAAAGAATTTCTCTCAAGGGCTCTACCCTTGTCCCCTGTCCCACATCTTCCCATCATACACTCCACATCACAAGAGCCTTAAATTTCGGGTGCAGAAACGAAAACATGACTTTTCTCTGGTTGTGATCATGGATGTCATCAGGCAACTGCTCCCTCTTCCTCTCTCCGTGTTCGTTGTAAGTGAGCATGGAGGCAGCTGGCTTTGTCCCCTGCCTTTCTGCTGACTTCTGGGGAGAGAGGCCAAGGATTGAGCAGGTAAGACGGTACTGAGCGGTACTGAGCGGGTAGGGAAGGGGCTGAGCAGGTAGGGGAGGGACTGAGCAGGTAGGGGAGGGACTGAACAGGGTTGAGCACCTTGGGAATTGAATGCTCGTGATTTTTGTTAGGATTCTGAATCATAGAGTAGGGTGGTTTTTATACCCCCATCACCACCACCACCTTCCATTCCCCTGGCTTTAGGGAGCATGAGAACTCTTGGATCGAGGAGTAGTCGAATCTCTTTATAGCCTAGTGAATGCCAGGGAATTGCCCTAGGTCTTTGGTCTAGTAGGAGGTTCTGTGTGCTGAATATTGTATAAAGAAAATGAGCCGTGCTGCCTGCCTAGGGCTTGGAACTCTTGCGCGTACGAAGATTTTTGCTGTAAACTTGCAGTCTTATAAAGCTTTTCCGAGTTTTATAGGTTAGTAGAGGCACACCCTAGACCCCCTGGGCAGGAGACTCTTTTGAGGGGCCAAACTTTCTCTGAGAGAGCTGAGTTAGAGATGATGTGCTAAACCTGGAGGTCTTCTTGATAAAGGTCACGTCCTAATCCAAATGCAGGCCACGTTTCTGCCTCGTGAACTGGTGTGGCAGCGTGGGTTTTCTTCTGCAAATACGTACCTCAGACTCCTCCAAAAATGAGTGTCTCAGGGACAGGAGCCTGTAAATTGGGAATATTCCAGGTCCTGAGTCCTTGCCCGGGTTCTTTGCAGATCTGAACTGAATTCTTTTCTGCCTTTTGCTTCAGTTGTGATCACTGTTTACCTGGTTCCCAGTAGGAGTCTTGCTGTTCAGCGTAGTGTAGTCTTTTGAATAAGACATGGCATCACCAGAGGTCTTTGTACCAGGCCCATTCCTCTGCATTTTAGCCAGTTCCCCAGATGATCAATGCCTTCACACAAGGACATATGAAAGATATTGATCCTACAGAGTCCTGCCCAGGCACCAGAGATCCAAAACCAAGGGAAACATGGTTACCTTCTTCTGAGCTCTTGAGTGGAGAGAGATGCCTGAAGCCTACAGTGCGATGTTGTCCTTTGACTCCAGTCAACCAGAGGAGATGCCCTACTCCTCCAGGTGCTGTCCCCAAGACACCTGCTGCCAGAGCTTTTGTGGGGCCCAGAAGGGAGGCTGCATGTGTAATACAGCAAGAGCTCTGCCCCTCGCCTGCTCACTCCACCCCCACACCTTCCAACAGCCCTGCACATTCAAATGTGAGACCCCCCGGCCTGGGTGGGGCTTTGACTCTGCTGTGTGCTCAGAAGGGAATACTTAAGTACAGTCATAAGTGTTTGAGAGGACATCCAGGGCTTTCCTCGGGAAGAAGTTGAAGTGGATGCTGGTTCAAAACTGCTTTGATCTCTGGCTGAGGCAAAACAAACATCTTTGTGGATGGTCCTTAAGGATAGCTCGGATTCGTGTTCTCTATTTCCTCGTAGCTGGCTTTCCAGGAGCAAGTGAGAACGCTTTGTTCTGTAATGAGCTAAGAGTGTAAATGTTGTTATGACAATCCCTTGGCTTTCTTGTTTAATGTTTATGCTCATCTAATCAAACAAATTGAAATTGGATTATGTCTGTTGCACATTATAGCAGTTATTATCCAGTTTAAATGCAGGTCTGAAAGAAATAAAATTGATTTTTTTTCCCCCTGCTATGCTTCTTGGGGATGTATCCTGGATTATTGGTATGCTGGCTGTATTTTCAGTCAACTTCATACGGGGGAGGGAGAGATAAGTAGCCGCAGGTTTTTTTTTCTCCCTTAATATATTATGCAAATAAACTGCAATATTTCATTCTAATTAGGAAGCACAGCGACTTGAGAGTTTGGTGATCTGCTTCCCTGTTTTTATAAATCATGTCAGGTTTCTTTTCGTGTCAGGTTTTTAAAGAGGATAATAATTTTGAGCAACAGTTTTATTTTTAGAAAGGAAAAAAACAGAATAATAGAGTACGCCTTTATAACACTCGGTTACTACAGTAACGGCTTCCTTATTTATCCGGGAACATGTTGGGCTAAGTATCAAAATTTTACATATGACTGAACCTGTGTTTCTTTGAACTTGGATTATGTCTGTTGCACATTATAACAGTTATTATCCAATTTAAATGCGGGTCTGAAAGAAATAAAATTGATATTTTTTTTAATGCTATGGTACTTGGAGAAAAAAATTGCCCTCATTCTGGAAACATCTTTTGTAGGGCTCTCTAGGGTGGGTGCTGTGACTAATGCTAGGGACTTGGAGTTGATCTAAGGCACGTACACACAAGAGCAAATATTCCAGTACTGCTGGCCACTCTCAAAAGCGGGAGTGTGGACCAGACAACACAAAAGCAAAGATGTCAAGTCCTCGGGAAAGAGAAGGAACCTCCTGAGAGGCTGGTCCAGGCACTTAACTCATAGCCGGTGTTTGGGAGGGGGTGTTTGCCCTTTAATTGGTTAAAGCGTCATGTGCTGAGAACATGCTCATTGAGAAACTGAACAAGGACTAAAGTCACTGAACCTAACCATTAGATGCGTTACTTGATGTCAAGAAATGTCCTCACTGTTTACAGTCCCCAGACCCTGGCTCCCACTTCTACCTCTGACTGCCAGAAGGACTCTCGGCACCCACGGAACACTGGCTTATTATAAAGGAGGTCAAGTCCTCCATAGGAGGAAGAAGCACATAGGGCCGGTCTCAGTGCGAACCATGCACTTGCTCTGTCCCTGGACAGCATGACTTACATGATGTGCTGTGTGACATGTCAGCCATGAGAGCTCTGTCCCGGCCTTGGTGGCCAGAATTTCGATGAGGGCTCCATTGTGTGGGTTGACTGGTCCTGGGGCCGAGCTCAGCTCTGGTACCTGCAAAGGCGGAGCTACTGCCACAGAATTCAAAGCCCCCAGCAAGCCTTCCCAGTGAGGAGGCATGGGATGTCAACATCTTGGAGAACAAAGATGCCAAGCCTCTCTGCGGCCAGGCTTACATTCCTCGCCGCACAAGAACAATGGACTGCTGTCTGCTCACAGAGCTCCGTGCACAGTGAGGTGAACGAGTAGTAAGTGGGTCATCATCCAAATGTGTATTGCCAAACCGCAGCAAGGGCTGTTGGGGAAAGCCCGTGGTAGGCAATGAAGGTGCTGGACCGTTTTCTGGAGCAGTCAGTGTGTGGGCTGAGATCTGAGAACAGAGGGAGGATTGGCCAGGGAAGCCATGTAGGGAAGGGCTTTTCAGAAGGAACAGTATAAAGACCCTTAGGTGGGAATAGCTTGACACATTCCAGGAACCGGAAGAAAACCATAGGCAGAAGAGCAAGGACCTGTTTGCAGCAATGGCTGGGAAGAAGAGCTGGGGTCTGACCCCCATGTGACCTCAGGGGTCCCGGAAGTGTTTGTGGACTTCAAGTCCATCGCAGGGGAAGACCACAAGAGGGTTTTAAGCAAACAGTATGGATACTTACAATTATTAGCTTTTTTTTCCAAGAGAGGACCTTAGGTAGCCCAGGCTGCCCTTGAGCTCACTGTGTAGCCAGCTGAGCCTGGCCTTGACCTCCTGATCCTCTTGCCTCCATCTCCCTAGTGCAGAGACGACAGCAAACTCCATGAGAAGCACAGTTTTAAGGGACTTATCCATGATTGTATGCAAATGGTCTGTTATGGGCAAGAAAGTAGGCGGGAGACCTGAAACACGACTACAACCACCCTATCAGTGGGGACCAGGGTGGCAGCTCAGTTGGGGGGGGGGACATTTGGGAGAGTGGTTGCCAAGGATGACTTCCCTACCAGGAGACCCCTTGCTGTCCCATTGGACTGGTTTGTTGCCCCAGTCCTGCTACAGGCAGAGAGGCTGACGACCGCTCTAGAATCCTATGTAAGCCAGGAGAGCCACCTTGGAAGCGGTAACAGGTACAGTCCTGTGAAATCCCTCATCTCCAGCCTTAGTGACGTCAGCCCTGGCTCCTAAACCCCAACCCTCAAATCCACCCGCAGCTCCGCTTCCAGGCTGGGCTTCATCCAAACCTTGTAGTTGCTGTGAGTAGCTGGGTTGTGAGTTAAATCTTTTAAATAGCAGAGGTAACACAGATCATAGGCTGAGATCACTGTGAATTAAATAGCGCTCTCCCTGACGAGACACCTGCTACCAGAAAGGGGAATTGTCAGCACAGAAGGTGGTACTTAGCAGATGTCCATCATAAATATTGAACAAATAAGTGAATGTTTGGACCTGTTTTAAAACATGAAGAAGAGACTCCTGTACACCTGTTGTGTGTCACCAAAACAAGCTTCCTATTTAACACACTTCTTTACTCTGCGCGTCTGCTTCCTGCTTTCTGTACTTTTCTCTGCACAAGGAGTGTGTGGGAGTTTGAACAAAACACAGCCAATGTCATCTTCTGCTTCGTTTTGTTAATTGATTAGTCAAATAGCTTCTCCTTGCCCAGACGCTATTAGACAAAGGGAATATTCCGTGCACACAACGTAATCAGCAAATGATCTTGCCTTCTCCTTTCAGACTTCTCTTTTGACCGCCAGTCCCATTTAAAATGCTGTCACTTAGCCAACTGGACACTTCTGCTTCCGTGTAGAAGCGGGTGGGGGAGAGGGCTGTCAGCTAGAAACGACAATGTTAAAAGTGCCAGTGTGAGCTTGGCTTCAAGTCAGCCCTTCATAAGAGGTGCCTTAATCAGGGACCCGTAAGAGCTTTGTGCAAATTAGCAGGTCGTCTGTACGGTACAGTCCAACTCGGTTTGCCTTGGTCTCCCTTTTGAAATCTATTCATTTCATTCACTTTCTGCTTTGTACCAGATCTGTCGCGGAGGTTCTCTGGCCACGCGCGCGCGCGCGCGCGCACACACACACACACACACACACACACACACACACACACACACACACAAAGGAGTCAGAACTTTCTTTACAAGTCCTGAGAGTGCACAAAGGGGGTACGTTAGTCACATAAAGGGGACATGTAGTCAGGGATGGCAAGTTAGCACCCCTCTTTGCCCGAAGGTCTCTTGCAGCTGGAGTACCTGCTTAAGCATCTGGCTGGAGCACCTGGCGGGGTGCCGCAGGAGGGCCCGGGCTCAGCAGCCAATGAGCGGCGGTGGCCTCGCGGGCGGGGCGGGGCGGCGCGGAAGCAGCTAGCTTGAACTTGAGATGCAAAGACCGCGCGCCTCTGCCTCTGCTTTGCTGCCGCCGCCGCCGCTGACTTAAGCAAGTGCAGCCAGCTGGCTTGGCTAGGGCACCAGGTCCTCGTCCTAGAGCCTCGGACATCGGACAGTGTTCCCACCCTGCCCAGTCACTGGTAGACCGAGAACCCAAGGTGAGGAAGTTGGGGAGGGGTGGCGAGCCTTTGTCTGCAGGTGCATGGGGTACCGGGCTGGAGGCAGCGGCAGCGAGATGGGGCCAAGCGAGCGGCGGGACAAAGGCCGCAGCCTCCATGCCCACCGCGAGTAGCATAATGCCTGGAGGAGGGCGGCCTGCCAGGCTGAGGCGGGGTCTCCCTGCCACTCTGGAGGGAAGACTGGGGGTTGTGTGAAATGAGTTGGAGACATTCCTTTGATCTCAGTGTACTTTCGCAGCAGAAAGTAATGGGCTGTAGGTGGTCTGCACCGGGCATTTCTACGATGGCCAGTGTCCTGTGGTCCCATGTGCCCCGGGAAATATTCATGTACATCTTTTCTAAATTAGGAGTGAAAAATACTATAGGCTTATTAAAAACGCAGTATTTGAATTAAAGGCCGTATCCTTTGTGTAGAAAGACCTTATTTCCAAGTAATTTTATTTGTGTGACAGAATATTGGTGTGATTTCCACGAATAGAAAATGCCTCTAATTCCCCAAACGTGGAAACACAGCCAACTCATCACACGCATGTTCTTGGCACTGAAAAAAGTAGTGTTTTTGAAGAAGAAAGCCACAACGGTTTAAATGTTGCTTACAACACTTGATGAGATTCTTGAGGCTAGAATCTGCGCCATTTCTAGCAATTATCCATTTCCCTGTCCCAATCTTGTATGTAAGCAGGCACGTCTATCGATCCCCTAATGAATGTAGCTGTGAATCTTCATTACTGCTTTGGGTGCGGGGAGACAGGAGGAGGCGGGAGGAGACAGTCCCATTAGTCTTTTCCCCTTTTTCTCCTGCCTTGCGCTTGGCGCCTGGGGGGCGGGAGGGTAGGGGGAGATTCTGCCTGTTTTCTCCTAATTTTCTCAAACCACTGAGCACGCTCCCCCTCCTCTAGCCTTGCTCTGACACAAAGCTATTTTGTAAGTTTTCTACCGAATATCCAGATCTTTGCTACTTCTGTCTTCGTTGGTTGCCTTTGGGTAAACGTCTAGAGATCTTTCCCAAGAAGTTAGAAGCAAAAAAAATAGTATCAAGAAAACCAGCCCTATTTGTATTTATGCATTTTTACCTATAATTTTGTAAAGTTGCCCACGACTGTGTCCTCCAAAATGAGATGGGAATTAAAGTGACGAGGGGAAAGACTTTCCGTCGAGCATCAGCTCCTCTCTAGAAAGAAGGTGCCATGGTTCTTGGCTCAGCAGTGGGAAGCTCACCTTTTTAAACAATCAACACCTGTTTTGACCTCATAGCTTTTAAACAGTGGGAAGCGGCTTATTTAGTTGACAGTGCTAAGCCCTAGTCCCAGGGATGGGGTGGCAAGCAGGTGCCTTCTTGCCTTCTTGGAGCTCCCGCTGTGCTAGCTTGGGACTTATTTCTGGTTTTCTGAGCTGGAACATACCTGGAGAGCTGGGAGGATAACCCTGAGCACA
Organism: Alexandromys fortis; assembly: GCF_014885135.2. Taxonomy (NCBI): domain Eukaryota; kingdom Metazoa; phylum Chordata; class Mammalia; order Rodentia; family Cricetidae; genus Alexandromys; species Alexandromys fortis. The sequence continues at coordinate 23,316,785 of NW_026067949.1, read as the reverse complement.
GGGAATGTTGCTGCTGGCTGCTGTGCCATGGCTCGCTGAGCCAGGGGCTGTGGAGGAGGACAGATGAAGCCCAGGCCATCTCTGCTGGAAGAAGGCGCGGGGAGTTAGTCAAATCAGTGGGTCTCAGTCTTGAACTTCCTGTACCAGACAGCTGTCTCAGAGTAGTCTGGGCTGCAGGCAGAGCTCGCGCTGAGTTCTAAGGGGTTGAGCAGTGGCCTTGTTCACTCAGCTGCGGCAATTCTAATCTGTTACAAAAACTATCAGTCATGCGGTGTCTCACTGTCACCTGAGCAGCTTTGTCTTGAACAAAACCCTCAGAAAAATGGATTTCATCCTGTCCTTCTGACTAAGCAAACATTACATCCTCCACAGTCCCCCGCATGTCGAGACAGGTTCCAGGGTAAGGGGCCTCGAATGTGTTTGGGAAACCTCTGTGTACTCTTGATGCACCAGTGTGGGGAGAAGATCAATGCCAGATAGGTTCAGGTTCATCTACATTTCCAGTCTCAGCTGTCATAGACTAAATAGAAACATAACTTCTTCTTTGTTAAGTGCCTATGTTAAACACAAACTGTGACTTTTATGGGTGTGTGTTTTGAGTTCTTACACCATTGGATTTTAGGCCCTATCGTTAAAATTGTGTCTCATAAAATATTGAACTGTTGGGCATAGTAATGAACAAATGTAAATAGAAGTTCTTCTAAGTCTGCTTCACAGTGTAATCTTGGTGGATATAGCCGTAGGTCTTAGAGTTTAATTGTAATCATCTTGGTAGTTATATCCGTAGGTTTTAGAGTTTAATTGTAATAATCTTGATAGTTATATCCGTAGATTTTAGAGTTTAATTGTAATCATCTTGATAGTTGTATCTGTAGGTTTTAGAGTTTAATTGTAATCATCTTGATAGTTACATTCATAGGTTTTGGAGTTAATTGTAATTATCCTGATAGTTATAGCCGTAGATTAATCTGTTTGGTGGCTGTACAGAGCCTGTGAGTCCGACACTTCAGGAAGTACGCAGAGAATAAGACAGTCTGTGCTTGAAGAAGTGCAGAAAAACAGTTCTGGAAGCAGGATCCTATAGATGTACGCTTCCTTGAAGACAGTCAATAGCGTGGCATAGCGGATTATAAGTAGTAGCTCAGTGGGGAGGAGCTACCCGGAGACAGCCCATCCATCCAAGAAGGTGAGGCTTGAGTTGGACTTGAAGGCTGGAGTGGCCAGAAGGAGGAATAAGGAGACTAGTCAGTGTGCGGACAGAAGAGGTGCGAATAAGACCCTACAGGGCCCTTGAACTCTGGTTGCAGATCTGACTTCTGTTTCAGTGGTCACGAGACCTCTTAAAGAGTAGTAACCAGGAGGATGCCAGTATCTGAGCTACTTCATACAAGAAGATCACAGAGAGCGCTATCAAGAACGGATAGCGGGAGCCATTCCTGTCCAGTTAGCCAGCTCTGATACGGGTGAGGTCAGTACGTGGTCGCGGGCATGAAGAGAAACAAGCAGGGTGGGGAGATGCTGTGGAGAGAGCTGACGGGTTGAATGTGGAAGATGCAGGAAGGCGGAGATCTGCTTTCACTGGTTATTCCTGGTGGGAATCCTTGTTAGTGGAAGTGATGATTGTTCAAGGACAGAGTTATTAAGCAGTGGAGTGACTCACTTTAAATTTATCTTGTGTCGAGACCCTGACTTCATTTTGCTGTCTCCTGCCATGTGGGTGAGCACACGCATCCAGTAGACTCTTAACCCAGCCGTTTTTCAAGACACTTTCACCCTCCAGGGCTCTTGACTGTCATTTTCTACTTGTTATCAGACCTCAAGCAGTTTTTTCCTTGCTCTGGATTAGAATAAAGATTCAAAATAAGGAAGAGAGAGAGATTTATACCTACATATGAAATTATTCACCTTCGTTTCCAGTTTTATAAGAAACCATTGATGAAGCCGGGCAATGGTGGCGCACGCCTTTAATCCCAGCACCGGGAGGCAGAGGCAGGTGGATCTCTTTGAGTTCGAGACCAACCTGGTCTACAAGAGCTAGTTCCAGGACAGGCTCCAAAACCACAGAGAAACCCTGTCTCAAAAAAAAAGAAAAAAGAAACCATTGATAATTCCCCGTTTTCTATGTTTCTAACTGCTGATAATTAAAGCTTTTCTATAGGAATGTCAAATGAAAGGGCAGGCCTCTCCTGGCAACTTTGTAGGAAATTCACTAGCGTGAAAAGCAGGGAAATAACATACAGACGCTCATCAACTTAAATGGGGGCTACTTCCCTGTAAACCCATCGTCAACTGAAAAGGTTGTAGACAGAAAATGCCTTTAAAGCCACTGCCTAGTGTTATTGCCTCGCAAGCCAACTCACTGTACAGCTGCTGGGGTTTTTTTTTCTCTTGATCACGTGGCTGACTGCGCGCTCAGCATCACAAGAGAGCATTGTACCAAATATTGCTAGCCTGAGAAAAGATCAAAATTCAAAGTACAGTTCCGACTCTGGATGCGTGTCACTTCCCCACCATCAGAAAGCTGTAAAAGTGGTCTTGTTGAGTCACTTTAAATGAGGACAGTTTGTACTCAGGGAATTCTTCCATCACCTCCTTCTCACTGCAGGATTCTGAATCCAAAAGTGAAGGGCGACTGTGACAGGAAACGTGGGTTTTGGAAATAATTTTAGTTCTGCAAAACTATATGGATACAAAATACTCTGTCTGCAGTCGGGATTCCAGCAGCTGAGAAGGAGCAGAAGTGAGTAGGGCTGCCCGCCTTTCTGATCTGGAAGCCTGGGCTGGTCACCCTACAGCTTGTAAGCTTGTCGGCGGGGATGAATAAATTATAACAGTTGAAATAATTATGATAGAACGAAAACAGCTGCCAAGAGCACGGTTGTCAATTGGGGCCGGCTTGGCCTGATTCTGTCATGTCAGAGCACACATCCATATGCCCAGCTACCTGCACATGCTGTTTCCAAGGGTCTGGTGTGTTCTTGCCTTCATCCCTTCCCCCCTTGAGGACTCTTTAAGTGTCCCAAACTGCTAGTGACCTTTTTTTTTTTTTATGGCTTAATCTAAAATCCACATGGATACTGTCTTTCTGAGTGGGCATGTACAATTTCCATAAGTGCTTTTTCGTGTGTGTGTGTGTGTGTGTGTGTGTGTGTGTGTGTGTGTGTGAAAGAGAGAGAGACAGACAGACAGATACTGGGATTGAACTCAGTCCTTTGCATCTGTCACTGAGATAGAAGTAACACCTGGAGTTCTGGAGTCTGGAGGATTTACAACTTGGAGAATCTTCTGTTCCAGCATCTTGGTTGTTAATGGTAGTTTACGTTTTGAGTTTATCTCCCAAGGTCCATGTTCTGGAAGCTTAGTCCTTGATCATCGAATGTTAAGGTGACAGGCTTTCAAGAACCTAGGTCTTGGTGCAAAGGAATTAGGTCACAGGGCAGCATGTTATAAGTTATTAAAGCAGGGCAGTCCCAGAGAGCTGAATTGTAGAAGGAAGCCTAGCATCTCCCGGATTTCTCTGGCTTGCTATTTTGCCAAGTGACTCTGTGCTTGCGCTGTGATGCTATCATCACATTCGGTGTAGCCAGAGACCGTCACCAGAGCTCCCCTGAATTAAATAAAACTCCTTTCTGCGTAAAGTACCCAGACTCTGGTATTTTTGCTATAGCAGCACAAAGTGGACTAATACATGGATGGGCTAGTTTCCAGCCAGTTCTGAAGTTGGTCACCTATATATAATAAAAAGGAGTCTGCTACCTCACCCTGCCACCGGGCTCCACACTTGGTCGGCTTGGCTTTTCCCTCCCCTTTGGTGATGCTAGGGATGAGACACTTTTAAACTTTAAATCACTTCTTTAGCAGACAGCTATATGTTTCTGTCTCACACTGGGCGCTCTACAGACGACTCTGCTTGCGTTTGCTTACCTCGTGTTCCGCAACACCGTATCAGAGTATCTAGAACAGGGCTCACTGGCTTTCCCTGCCAAGGTCAAGCAGCCAGTGCTTTCGCCTTTACCGGCATTGCAGCCTCTGTTTCAGTGACTGTCTACAGCGTGTACAGCCTTAGCCTACACCTAAGTGGATCGGTGTCACCGTGTTCCGTAGATGCTTCAGTTGTGAAATACATTTGTAGCAGGTCATGCTTTGCTAAGTCCCGATCTGAGACCGCAAGAGTAAAACAGTGACAGCTGAAATGAGCTTTTTTCCCCCCCACCTTTTCCTTTGGAAGTCAGAAGGCACAGTCACCTTTATCCAGCTCTGTGGCATGTTGAAAAAGAGTCCCTAGAGGATTCCTGCAGGTCAGGCTGTTTAATTGCACACAGTCACACAGTCTTCCCTAACATGTGTCTGTCTGAATTATCAAATATCAACATATACAGACAATAACAGAAAGACTGACTGAAAAAGGAAAACTGGAGTCGTGCATCAGCAGCATTGTAGTTTTTATTTTCTTAAGCTCTATTGATTGATTGATTGATTGATCACTGGTGTTTTTGAGGACAGGTCTGGTGATATCGGCCTGTAATCCCAGCTATTTGGGATGCTGAGAAAGGAGTATCCAAAGCTCAAGGCTAACTTGAGCAAGTTAGCAAGCACCTGGCTCAAAATAAAAACAGGACTAGAGAGGTAGCTTTAGAAAAAGGCCCTGTTCTAGCGCGCATGAGGCTCTAAGCCAAACCTTAAATACAGCCACCAAAAAAGTATGTGTGTGTGTGTGTGTGTGGTGTGTGTGGTGTGCAGACACATAGTGTAAACAGTGAACAAATGCATGCATGCACACACAGAGTTTAAAGCTAGTGAGTAAACTCCCTGTGTGGGAAGGACATTACATGTCCCACTGTCAGAGGTGACCCTGGCCAGGATACCACGCCCCTTTCCAGACAATGCTCTCAGGAGCTCCCACAGTTTATACCCACCCTCCCCTTCAGCTTGTGTATCATCTCCCGTCTTTTCCCCAGTAACAAACTGAAGTTTGTTTCTCAGAGTACAAACATAAAGAAAATTATCTGAGGAGCCAATAAATCTTGATAGAAATCTCCATATGGGAGAAATGTATGTATTGATTCGTAGGAACAGAGGAACTGTTTGTCATTTAGACAAATGTCCCAAAGAAGGGATCTGGTTAGGGACCCTAGAAACATCACTGCCACCGTTGCTGGAGATAATCGGAGCACAGATGTGCTTGGCTTTCAGATAGTCACAGAGATTAATGAACGCCCACGATCTCGCCTCCCTCCCATTGCAGTGGAGCAAATGTCTTATTAACGTGACTTCAGATGACATGAAAACTGAAGTCATTTTGAAAGGACCGTCTGTAATGAATAACAATAAGAGAGAGAGAGAGAGAGAGAGAGAGAGAGAGAGAGAGAAATATCCAGGCAGCTGGGCAAGGCAGAGCTCCCTTGGGTTCTCAGCAGCATCTTCAGAGCTGAGGGAAACCCTCTGTTCCAGCTCTTCATTCATTCCAAAGGGCTTGTCGATTGCCAATGGCGGGGAATCAGGGTAAACCCACCACCACCCACAGAACTTACTTTTTGGTCCTGGGGAAGAGAGGGTCTTATCTGTGAATGATCAGGGCTGTTCACATGGCTCGAGTTAGCAGTGACTGGGAGCAGTGGCGCCTGTTAGGGGCGGTGGTAAGCAAGAGGAACCTGCACAGAACGTGGAGTGATGATGGCAGCCCACAGACGTTCCCAAGCCGGGAGAGACTGGTGTGTTTGGGAGCCCAGGGAATCTGAGGGTGATTGTAGGCTGGGGAGTAACGGGAGAAGAAGGGAATATTAAACCAAACCCAGCGGGTAATTACTGTTGTTGGCACCAGCAGTGAAGAGCCATAGTCTGGTTGGGACAGAGAGAGGCAGAAACACAGAGAAACAAGAGAAAGGAAAAGGGGAGGGAGACGAGGAAGGGAGAGAGAGGGTGGACACAAGAACTAAGCACACATGTAGGAAGACAACTTAAGCAACGTCAACTAATGGAGCCATGCTAAGGGGCCAGGTTCCCCCAGGACACTAACAGAGGAGGAGCGCAGTCAAGCGCAGCCCAGAGTCCACTCTGTCAGAGGTACCACTGCTAGCTGTGGCACTGGAGCAAGTTAGCTTAAGTTCCCTGACCCTGGACCCTGGACCTTTTGACTCTTCTCTCTAGTGTTGTCTGTGTTTCTTTAGACACCATTGAATTTAAAGATGATCAGGAATGCTTGCATCTAAGTGGGAGCTGACACAAGCCACTTGTTGCATTATTTGCCCTGATATTCCTCCCATCCACCCAAAGAGATGGGGTCGGGGCTATCGAGTGATAGCCCCAAGTTACCTTGCAAATCCAGAGAGTGGTTGAAAGTGTGGTTTACCCAGAACAGACCGATGGCCAGGTACGCAGTTGACGGGAATTCATCCACAGGCTCAGAATGGCTTTGCTGGCTGGTTTTTGGTTTTGTTTTCTACACATGCTGTCTAAGCACAGCGCCATTGAGCCATATCCCCAGCACATCGCTTCTTTTCCTTTTTAACTGGGAGTCTTGTCTGGTCCTCACACACTCCAGGCACCTCTTACACAGTTTGGAGAGTGGTCATCTTCAGCATTCAGGCATTCCTCCGTCTTGTCAGAGAGGAGCCTTCTGGGGGGCCCATGCCTCTGTTTTACCATCTGTTTGAGAGAGAAAGCCGTGCCTTCACCATTCAAGTATGATATATATATAATTGTATTCTTTAATGAGCTCAAACTTTACCCTTGAAACTGTGGCTTGGCGTGAATTATCCCTCTTTGGAAAACTAAATGCTAAATTTCCTCTTGGTCAGAGAGGCGGGTTTTTCATTTGCACAAAGGGAAGCGGGAACTCATCAACTCTTCTCCACAAGGTAGACTTTGGAAGGGGTAAAAAACAGCCCTGATTTCTTGGTTGCTTTTAAATATATTTCCCCCACCTCATCAGTGAGCTGCCAGTTAGCTGTTGTGTGCCTTCTCTCCAGTGTCATGAGAAACCCTTTGTTTAGAAGAATGTGCCTCGAATTTTAATATCCCCACCCCACTGTTAGTCCTGGTCACACCAGCTCTCTCCTGCCCCAGCTAATGGCTGCCATGGGGGCCGGCGCTGGCAGCAGGAGCAGGTACAGGGACCCTACTGTGGAAAGAACAGTGTCCTTGGTTCAAGGCAGGTGATTACTGTCATTCTCTGTCGGAGGAAAGAAAGCCTGTCCCTGGGCTGAAGTGTGTGAATCTCGCCAGAAACCAGATGGGGAATTTGCATAAACTTGTTATTCATTTCACTTCTGAAGTCTTTCGCCAGTGAGGTGGAGGTTCCACAGGGGTGTGCTGGGCCATTCCAGCTCCATCCCCTCCAGAATTGAACATAAAATTATGAGTGTAGGCCCTCCTTGTGGGCCGTGGCTTTGGGTCACAGACCTGCCTTTCAGCCCCATTCAATCACGTCAGAGTCACAGAGTCACGCCGCCACCCGTCACGGCTCAGGAGCACTCTGTGGATCGACTCAGCCATAGCTCTCCCAGCTGTTGAGATGCGTGTCCCACCGGTTTGCCCATGTTACAGATAAAGTTGAAGAACAAAGGAGCCAAGGGCCCCAGCCGGGGCAGACAGCTGATAAAAGTCACTTACTCAGGAAGTGGAGATGTGTAGCTAGACGGGAAACAGACTGTGAGGTGCAAGAGCAGACAGAAGACTTCATTGTAGTCCACTGCTGTGTGAGGAAGGTGACCCCACACCCAGGGGTCCCAGAGACCCACGACAATGAAGAAAAGCATCAAAGGACACGTGCACAGGTTTCCACAGCAGTGGACAGCAGGCGTAGCAGAGGCCTTGCCTTGAGAGCTCGGGACGTGAGGAGGAGATAGCTGTGTTTTTGTGTGAGCAGGAAGTGGCTTGGCCAGGGCACAAGGATGATGCCCTCTTTCAAAGAACCGTATTATACCGTGTCCCTCTGCTGTGCCGTCTCCGTTGTTTTTCCAGGAATGTTTGGGAATGCCAGTTGCACATGCCAGGTAGCTCTGTTGTTTCAGGTTTATGCCAAGGAGAACACTGCCAGTTTTCCCTGCGTTTGTTTTTCCAAGGAGCCGCAGCAAGAGTGTGCTGGTTGGGCAGCCCTAGTGAGTGTTCAGTGGAACTTATCTTGAGACGTGACTCTTCCCACTGGCACCATGTACCCTAAGAAGACAGTAGACTTGCCCTGACTGAATTTAACCTCCTCCACTCTCAGAATACCTCATCTCGTGTAAAAGCCCAGCTCTGGGCTAATGGATTTTTTGTTGTTGTTGTTTCTCATCCAGCAAACTTACGATGTGCTGTGCTGAGTGGTGGCTGCCATTGACTGTGACTCTTTGAGGGTTTTGAATGACATTTCAGGGCCCCTGAAACCTCTCTTCATGGCTGGTTTTTACTTCAACACATAAAGCAGACAGTGTCTCTTAGCCCCAAAGAATTAACTCTATTCAGATGTTTCCCAGTTCTTCCTATGGGGGGAGCACAGTGCCTGCACGTCAGTGTTGTTTGTCCCAATGAGTCCCTTGCAGTGAGTCTGATTTTAAATAGCCAAGGCTGTACACAGCAGAAACATCGTAGCCTCAGTCTTTAGAGTTACTACCACTGGGCAGAGTTGTTGCCATACACTAGACATCGACATTTGTGAAGAGGAAGTAATTAAAAGCTTTTGTTGTAAATCAAGATTGAATCAAAGAAACATCACTTGTTTGTTCTTGAAGAACACATGTCTTTTTGTTATTAAAGAAGGAAACTGACTGTAAGGGCATTCTGGGAGCCTTTTTCATCTGATGTGGGAAATCTGAGACTCCAGAGGGTCATTGACTTACAGAAAGTTGCCTCTAAATACTGACTATATACATACATATGTGTGTGTGTGTGTGTGTGTACGTGTGTAGGTATACACACACATATAGTTTTTCATGTATGAGTTCTCTGCATGTATACCTGCAAGTCAGAAGAGGGCATCATATCCTTTTATAGATGGTCGTAAGCCATCATGTGGTTGCTGGGAATTGAACTCAGGATCTCTAGAAGACAGGGGCTGGAGAGATGGCTCAGTGGTTAAGAGCACTGGCTGCTCTTCCAAAGGACCCAGATTCAATTCCCAGCATCTGCGTGGCAGCTCACAACTGTCTATAGCTCCACCTCTATGGGATCCAGCACTCTGATGAAATCATACATGCCAGCAGAAAAGCAATGCATATTAAAATAAAAAGATTTTTAAACTTAAAAAAGATTGGCTTTGCTAGCAGGGCCGGGAGAGTGCAGAAGAACCTTAACCAAAGGCAACTATGTTATCCCAAGGAACATCTAGAAAGTCTAAGAAACACCCCCTTCCTAGGTAAATGCCTTTCCAGGAGAGATAGTCCACCTCAGATGCCACCTGAAGATATGAGGGTAATATGACTATGACATCTGTCATCTCACTGGTCCCCAGTGTTGATTCAGCTGATCTGGCTGGGAGATAAATGTCCTCCTACTGCCTCACCGTCCCTCACGTCCCCTTCCAAAGCTTCATGCTCCATTGACGACGACCTTCTCCAGTAGAGAAGGACCATCCTTCAGGAAAGAGTGTACAAATAGCTGCAAGCCTCTGCTCGACCCTCCAGACAAGCCCTCGGGGTCAAATGCTGCCCAGCCCAGCCTAACTGAGAGAGGAACCCCTCCCGTGACTGTGCTAACAGTTCCCGAGGTGCAGGCCAGTGCGTCCTGGTTAAATGCCATCTCACTTGATCTCATTTCTCCTGAATGCCCCGAGCCAGGGTCGCTGCCCCTCTTCACTGATGGGTGACCTAGGTCAGGAACATGCTGTCTCATGCAGTGTGCCCAGGGCATGGGAGATTGACAAAAAGAAGGTAAGTACCATCCTGGAAGCTTCTGATTCTGTCTACCTCATTAGCCTGAACAGCCTTTCCAGGAAACGTGGGCTGTCTGATCATCTAAGAACCCAGATCCCTTTGGCTCTGTTTTAAGCAAACTTATTCAGCCTGGTGGGTTTGTCATCTGAGAGACAGGCTAGGAGAGACCTGGAACCCCAAACCTATGTTCACTGTGGGTTTGCTGTATGACCTAGCCAAGTTCCTCAGACTCGCTGAACTTGTTTTTCCATCTGTCCAAGAATACTGTAATAATGGCTTCGTCAGGTTGCAGGTAGGGCCCGCACGAACCACATGGGCTGCACAACACCAGAGCTCGGTGAAGGGTAGCTGTGGGTGTGTCACTGTAGTCATAAGTGTGGGGTGTGTCACTGTAGTCATAAGTGTTAGAGGTGTCACCTGTGCGGCTCTTGGCCCGTGTTGATCACAGTGATCTTCCCTGAATATGGAGGTAGCTATGTATGTTCTATTGCAAAATTAATTCCTGCCTGTTGTATAATAGTCAAACAAATATGTTGAATGAAATCCTCTGTCACCTTTCCTCCAAGAGGAGAGTTTGGGTGCTGTGTTATTTCAGCCCGTTTACGGTGCTAATTTTCAATGCACTCAAACCTTTCTCGTAGCTTTTCATTTGAGACCTTGTAACTTCCACTTGGGTTTGTAGGCGTAGATCCCAGTCCCCATATGGCATATGACACCTGTATTATTCTGAGGTGTAGTGGCTCCCTCTGCCTTTCTAGTTCACTGTCTGGCGTGCTCGATTGCCTATTAACTATCAATCACCCCGCAGAGCCCTATTAGCCTGGTGACAATGGCTGCAGGGCTGGTGTGCAGGTCCCTGTGGCTCCTGCATCTCTTCTCCTCATTGGCTTCGCTGTCTGGGACTCTGTAGAACACCTGTGTGTCACTTAGAGGACTGCCTTTGGGCCCTTTCATACTAGCTTTGACAGTTTGAACAGAAAGGGGCAGAGGACTTGGTGATATCTTAGGGTCACCTGGCAACCCAGGGTAGCTCTGAGCATGGAACTCAAAACGTGCTGTCCCCAGCCCATCCCACCCCCATCTGCTTCCAATTCCTTTCCACATCCTCCAAGAGGCACTTCTCTGTACCCGCACCTTTCTGTCACTTTTCTGTACCCGCAGCTCTTCTTGATACTGCGCTGTACCCAAACCCTTGACGTTTTCCTCTCCCGTCTCTTTCCTTCCCCACCTCTGTCCTCCACCTTCTGCTCCGTGTCCCTCCCCATTCATTAAAACCCCTGGGTGTCGGGGTGCTGTGAAGCAGGTAAGGTTACATCTGCCCCGTGGTTTCTGTATGTTTTGTTGTTTTTTCTTTTTAAATTGTGAGAAGCCAGGGGCTGGAGAATGAAGAGAAGTTCCCTGCCAGTGTTTCCTGTGAGCAGTCTCCTGTATTTGACTGTGATATTTTAAGCTTGGTTACCTCCCCCGGCTGCTCTGTTGCCTCTGTAGATTCAGCTGGCAACTCTTGGCTTCACCGTAGCGTGGCTCGAAATACACTCTTCTGGGTGAGAGGGTTCGGCTAAAATAAGCACAGAGAGGCTATTAATGGCTGCAGAGTTGGGAAATCCGGTGGGATGCCGGCGCCGAGTGCTGCTGCTGTAGACTGGATGCGGTATGAATGCTAACTTGCTGTTTCTGCTCTCCCCTCATGCCTTCCTGGACTCAGAGAGAGGTAACCAGCGATTTTTCACTTCTCCCCCTTCCCTGGCATCTCATGTGTCTGGCAAAACTCACTGCTTCTTCCATGGCAACATCATCCTCACAGCCTTGGCTGCCCCCAAAGGCAGACGTTTTGTTTAACCTTTTCTCACCGCCATTTGCACCTGAGCCTGGAGCTGCATCCGGGCCCCTAACCATCTTCTGTGTCTGGTTCTGTTTGGGGAAGGTGATGGGCTAAGTGACAAGCTAAGAACAATAGCCACCCCAGTGGCTCTCTCTCACTGGTGGCTGAGCAAATGACTCAGTGTGCTGGGGAGTAAGTGTGACAGATATGTTTGGGTCCTGTGTCACACTCTAGCTGTTTCTTGAAGAGTGACAGTGTGGTTTTTTGTTGTGTTCTCTTAAGTTTGCTGGCTGGCTAGCCAGAAGTTCAGGCCGTTTCAAGATCAGTTATTAGCCACAGTACAGGCAGGGAGCCCTCATTTCCTCCTTGAAGGATATACCAGTGGAGAAGATGGAACCATGAAATTCAAGGCATCTGTTCATCAACTGAGGTTTTAAAATGTCAGCCTCCCAATTGACAGTATGGAAGCTTGAAGCTCCTACATGCTCTATTGCTGTCACCAGACAAACAAACAAAGCCATTTTGGTGGAACAAGGGCATTTTGAGACGTTCCAGCCACAGTGAAGGGACCCGAGGTTGAGTTCCTCTTTGTTTTGGGCTCATACCTGGCTACATTCCTGACATTGTGGCTCGCAAGCATTATTCTGTCTTGCCTGTGAGCTCAGTGGTTAGGCAAGCAAGACAGCATTGACCTATCAGGTCCTACTTAGGGAATGGGACCACCAGAGGATATGACCAAGAGAATGTCTCCCTTTGGGCGGATACATCCTGGGCCTAAGCATGAGATATAAGATCTCTTACCCCCGCGTGCTACATCCTGCTGGAATCTGTGGTGGGGAGGTTTCCAGACATTGGCCAGCTCTTCCCTTCCCTGTGTGCCCAGGTCTCCTTACTGGGAGACAGCTGTGACAGCTGTTCTGCATATTAACGGCAAGATCGTGTTCGGGAGAATGTGCGCCTTCTGTTCCAGCCTCCTTGCTCATGGCAGGTGGTAGAATTCAGACGTGCTGTTCACACGGCCCACATCTGAAAAGGGTGCCTGGGAAGTTCTGCTGTGCAGAGCATGTCCGCCCCAGGTCGTGAACTGTTGGGCTGCCCCTGTTCAGTGTAAGTGTAGCGTCTTCCCAGAAGATGCAGCGGGGAAAGTTTACCAAGATGGAACCTCAGGCTTGGTGAGATCCCCTGATACTCACCCATGGTACAGTTGATGTTCGGTAAAATGAAGCAGAAAAGCACCACCCAAGACAGGCGTGCAGACAGATGTTCTAGAGCAGCCATCTGGGGCAATGGGATTCCTCACGTTCCCTTCTTTCTCTTCCCTGTCCCTCCCATCCTCAAGACAAATCTTCCAAAGTATGATCTCAGAATAAGAGCAGTCTTGGACATAGAATACATTCTCTCCCTGGTCCTGGAGGTGTTAGTAGGTGTATTTTGATGTGTCCTGGGATTCCGGTCAGCACTCTGTGTTCTGGTGTGGGCCAGCTTTCCAAATTCCAGAATCCTGTGCTCAATTCTGTGTGTGTGAAGGAAAGGGAAGAGAGAGAGCCTCCATTCAAAGTGTGAGAAGAGTTTTGGCCCAGGTCCCTTTGCAGCTGTCCCATCCTGACTTGGGGCCCTACCTTGGCCTCTTAGGAACCACTCTGCTGGCTGGTAGTCTCCATACATAGTCAGGCTGGGAGGACGGATAACTGCACACTGTGCAGGAATCCTTTCCATTCAGTCCATGCGGGACTGACTGCATCCAAGGTGGGCTTCTCTTTGCTTTCCCCTCATTTATTATGGTAACTGCCACTCGCCAAGTGCCTGTCATGGACCAGCCTTCACAGTTCTCTGCATAAAAGCATCCATTTGACCTGAATAGATATGGATTACCTGAAAGGTGTCATCTAGCCTGTGGAGCCTTGGTAAGAAATTCCGGTGAGGAGATTTGGTGAGACAGTGGATGAGAAATGAGTCCCCAGGGAAAAGGGGAGGAGAGTGCACAGTGGCTGTTATGTGGCCGGCAGTATCGCTGGCAGGGTCATCACATTCTGGGTCTCCCCCAGAAAGGAAAACCACCTCAACCAGCAAAAAGTACAGGGAGGGGGATTACAGTTTCTCATTAAGAGAAACAAGCTACGCATATATGTATTTATATACATATGTATTTTTTCCATTCAGTCACTGGAAGCCTTTCAACAACAAGACAAGCTGGTTCCATAAGGACATGAAGTGTTCTATCTGGGTACCGGCGCAGGGACAGTTCATGTGTGTCGCAGCTAAGAGGTCTTTAGACACCTCTTCCGTGCCTTTGGCAGAGCGAGAAATGCGTAGGTAAATTCCATGTACCCTGAGAGTTGCCGGAGAGATTGAAAGAATGAGCCGAGAAGCTGTTTTTAATAGGAGCCATTTGAATAAAGAATTGTTTATTTGTTCATTCCGTAAAGACGGAGCCAGCCCCGGTAGGGCGCTCGGCATGTCACAGAGCAGAGAATGATGAAAGCAATCTTTGGTCCTTCACTTTGCCATTAAGAAATTCGAGGCTGTCAAAGATGTCTTAGCGCTGACATTTTTTTTCCTTTGGCAGAACTTGAGGCTGGTCCTCTGGGGGGATAATTACCAGAGAGAACAGCAAAAGGACAAGAAGAAAAAAGCTGGAAGCCCATGGGTTCACAGTCAAACTGCTAGAGGGGCCTGATTCCTGTCACAAGCGTCTGTCAGAGTTCAGGAAGGAGACATGAGGTTACCGCTGCAAACCTCCCACCCCCTGCTTTATAGAACAAAACCCTCCAAGTCCCCTGATGGCAAGAAACAAATGGGGAGGGACTCTGGGCAAGATGACCGGCCCCGTACCTGCTTTGACAGGTGGCCCCTGGTCCAGCCTTGGACAGGGTATCAGCTGGAGCAAAGGGTCCCTAGCATCAGACAGAGCATTTTGGACAGTTGGATATCTAGAAGAATGTGTGGTAAGACAGAAGCCGTGTTGTACCTGGGATCTAGTGGCCGTTTAGACTAGTGGTGTGGTTTGGTAGATGAGATGCTGTCCCTGGAAGCTGCCAGACTGTGTGAGAAACCCAGCCACCAGGGGGCAGCAGAGGAACCTATCGCTAGAAGTCTGACACAGCTCGGGAAGGGAACATGTTTGGACTCTGGGTTGCTCTTGAAATATCCCTACTGTGTACCCTCCTTCTCTCTACCCCACAATGTCTAAGCCGTAGGGACTGGCTGGCCACATCATCCCACATAGAATCCAAGCTGCTGCAGACCAGCTGGGATGCGACACCTGATAGGCACGTGGGCCTGGCCATCTCCTCCTGAGTTCATGGGCCTCACACTAGGCTGGTCATTTGTCCACCTTCTAGGGATCCTCTAAACCTGGAATGCTGTATACAATATCTTTTTTATCCTCTCAGAATGCCTCAGAGTAAAGGCTACTCACACAGCAGGGGGCAGCACTGTGCAGATAGATCCTGGGACAGCATCCTTATAGCCACACCACCAGTACGGCCCCTGCTGCATCAGTGGACAACCAGGGGCACTTCCGAGGCTCCTGTAACTCACCTACCTTCTGTCTTTGTCATCATCTGAGTCTCATTCCTCACCCTGGAGAGGCTACCAGGAACAGATCATAGGACTCTCTGACTAGTCTGTGAAATTTGCCCCATGGGCTTCCTGATTGGCACCTTGTCTGTTGGTGTTTGCATCGTTGATGCTCCATGGCAGGGCCACAGAAGGAACCTGCGAGAGTGAATTGGCATTTCAAAAACTATAAATTCCGTACTACAGTTTGGGGGAAGTCGTGGGGCAGCCGTGAAGTTTCTTGTCGCTGCTATAGCAGATTGCCACGAGCTTAAGTGGCTTAAAGCCACAGATCTCACTCTTAGAGCGCTAGAGGTCAGAGGTCTTTCAAAGCTATCAGGGTTGTGTTTCTTAGAGAGATTTCAAAAGAGCACATATGCCTGCCCTTCCCTGTGTCCTTTGCTTGTGTCCCGCTCCTCTCCTGTCATTTCTAAGGCAGGCGTTGCCTCATTTCCCTCAGGATTTCTCAGAGCCAGTCAGACAATCTAGAGAAACAGCCCTGTCTCTGGATCCTTAAGTTGGTACATCTGCCAGGACACTTGTCAAGAGTCCATGAGTTAGGACGAGAATGTCTTGAGAAACAAGGGAAGCTGTTACTGTGTCTGCTGCAGCAACCATTTCCAGAAGGCAGACGCTGGAAGCAGCTTCCAGCACAACCAGTGAAGATGTCCTGCTGATTCATGAGATGTTTGTCCATGCTTAGGTCTGAGGGACAAGCCTTGTCCGTGCAGACCTCCATGTCGGGGAGTGACAGCTGTTTTAGGGTGATTTGGAATACGTAATGGACTAAAGTTAGAGACATCCAGCCCTCTTAACTCTATGGAAAGAGGCACTGGGATTTCTGCCTATCTGTTATCTACCCACACATAAAGATGGGCTTCGTAAGAAGAAGTAGAGATAGGCTGCTCAGAATTTGTTATCCTTCAGGGAGAGATAGTTTCCGGACGGTTGCCCTGCAACGTTCATCGCCTTCCCCTGAGCCGAAAGAAGATGAAGATTAAGAGTAGTGATTTTTAAAAATTATGCCTGTGAGGTTACACATAAAAGAACAGACAGCACGTAGCCTGTGCTTGGTAGGACTGATCCCGTGGTTAGTGGCCCAGGTGTGTCCTCTCCTCTCTGCTAGTGACCTTGGGAACCTTGGGAATATAGGCTTCCTGCTGACTGCCCGTCAGGCTGGAGAGGAGCCTGGGTCTTGGAAGCTTTCATCAGAAGCAAAGCAATGTGGAAGTAAATGTCTCTACCCACACGTAAAGATGGGCTTCGTAACCAGGCCTGGGGTCACACCAGTCCTTTATTCTCCAAGATGCTTAGGACCAGAAGGATTTCTGGATTTGGAATGTTTGCATCTCTATGATGAGATGGGATCCACAATTCAATCTGACAGTCATTTCTTATTCCCCCAAGCCAAAGGCAGTTTTAACACCGTTTTTGATAATTTCATAAAAAAGAAAAAAAAATCAATTTCATGGTATGG
Source organism: Alexandromys fortis (assembly GCF_014885135.2). Classification (NCBI taxonomy): domain Eukaryota; kingdom Metazoa; phylum Chordata; class Mammalia; order Rodentia; family Cricetidae; genus Alexandromys; species Alexandromys fortis. The sequence continues at coordinate 23,300,077 of NW_026067949.1, read as the reverse complement.
CCTTTTCCACTTGTGGTGCCCTGTCCAGCAAGTTTTGGTTTGAGGTTTCTGGGGTTAGAGATGTTAGCTAAGTAAAACCAGGAACAAACTAGAAGCTGGTTTGCCTGCATCCAGCGTCCTTCTTTCTGTTCCTTCCTGACCCTTAGAGAGAACAGACACAGAGGGGAAACTGTACATTTCTACAAGAGAAAGTATAGCGAGCAGAATTTGCATACTGACAGCATTTAGACAAGCAAGGCCTTGTGGGTCAGAGAGCCAGGCAGACCTCAGGTAGGCTGTGCTGGGTAGGTGAGTGCGCTCTGGACGGCGCAGGGAGGGCGCATGGTCACCAGATGAGGGAAGATACCAACCACAACATGCAATCATGAAGATCACATACTTAAGCAGAGAGAGGGGGAGACCTTGCCAGAAGGAATGAGGCTTGAAGATGTTACAGACATTTTACAACTCTCAAAATCCAGACAAGGGTGTTTGCACTTCCTGTGAGTGATACAAGGGAATCTGGAGAGATTTGGCCTCAGAAACACGGCAGCCAGACCTGGGAGTTGGAAGGGAAACGGTTGTCAGACACTGTGTGCCTTACTGTCTGAACCATCTGGGAAAGGAAGGGAGCTTGGGGAGGAAACCACGAGCAAGGCTTCCCCCTTAGCCATCTCCAGAATGAACTGTTGATCTTTTAGGTTGTGTCTTTCCTTCATGGCACTTGAGCCTGGGATGGGAAGGCTTTGAGAACACAATGTGGAGAAGGACTATTCTCACCTCTCAAAGTGTGTTGCACCCCTAGACCTATCCCTTCACCCAATGCCATGGTACCCATTCACACCTCAGGTAAATGCCACCAGGGACACATGGAGCAAGCCTGTGCTTCAGTCCCCAAACATTACTCATTTCTGTTGTGTCCTGGCCCAGACTAGGCATTGGGCCTAAGATATAATCCATCTTCATGGAGCTTTGTGGACTTGCAGGATGCCCACTGGTGAGTGTGGTGTACATAGGGAACCCTAGCCCAGCAGTGGCAACAGAGTAGAGACAAAGTAAGCAAAGGCAAGGATGAGAACTTGCTGAGATGCTGAGCACTGGTCAGGCTGGAAGGGGAGCGAGGGATCCAGGAGATTTCCAGGTGGTGAGATAGGCCAAGACATTGGGATCGGGTGCAGGGCTGTGGCTGGCAGGCTAGGGAACATTTGATTCTAGCATGGAAGATGCCAACGGAGATGGGCAGGAAAGGAGCAGGAGGCAGTTAGGAGCAATACTGAGGGCAGGTGAGGGCAGGCTGAGGGCAGAACCTGTGAGATGGCAGGCAAGGATGCGCTGTATTCAGGACCAGCTCCAGGGCATGAAGGCCAGGAAGCAGGTTTCTGTTGCCAGTCCTTCGAGCTCACCAACTTTCCCTCACCCTAGTACCACACGTATGGCTAGACCTTCGTGTGGTCATCTATGGAAATCTTACCAGCTTCTTCCGTAGTAAGAGAAGTAATCTAAGCTGCATGGTAGCTCATAGCTGTAATTCTGGCACACAGGGAGGTGGAAGCAAGAGAATTGCTGTAATTTTGTGGCTGGCCTGGGCCCCATTGTGAGACCGTATCTCAGAAACCCACAAGTAGGGACTGGGAGGTGGCTCAGCAGCGAAGAGCAGGCACTGCTCTTTCCGAGCACCTGAGCTGGGTTCCCAGCACCCACTCACGGCTCTGGCTGCATCCCCAGCTGCAGGGAGATTGCATGCCTCTGGTGGGGGAGGGGGGCATCTGCATACCAGTGTACATACCCACACACATAATTAAAAAATAGGATATATTTAAAACTTAAAAAAGACAGATAGGAAGACAAGTAATGTAAAAATTAAATTCAGTTGCTGTGTGGGGTAGCTCATGCCATGGTTGCAGCACTTAGAAGTTAGCTAAGAAGACTGGGGTTCCAGGCCAGCCTCGGCTACACAGCGAGACCTTTCACTTCCTCTTTGGAGAGCCACTGTCTCCATTAATAACAGCAAGAAACTTAGTTGTGTTACCCGGTATGGTTTTCTGAAGCCAAGTCACGTCATAATGGGTGTCAGTAGCACAGATAGAGCAGTCACCTTGCTTGAGCTAACCCGATATATAACACAGGAGACCAGCATGGCTTCCAGGGCCACAGTGTGGATGTCTGGTAATGTCCAGTTCATAGGACATGTGTGTTCCGGGGTTCTCTGATTGCCCATCAGCTTCCTCAGGCAGCTGTGGGGCTGGCCCGTCCTCTGAGCCCACCCACACATCACAGCCCATTGTTTCACTTCTGCTGGCTCGTGCTGGTTGTCATTTTATCATTCTGTAATTCGTATTCTTCCCAGTTCCGTGTTCATTGTCTCATCGTCTTATTTGTTACTGCTCCAGACAGACGCTTTCTCCAGAATTCAGTGTGCACGCTGGGTTGGTCCCTATCCCAGAGTTCAAGAGCTGGGTTTAGAGGACAGTACCATGTCACATAGCAACAGGTCCCTAACAGCCACTGACCTCTGCTTCTGCTGTCTGTAGCTGTTGGTGTTTTGGTTTTGGTGTTTAATCTGCATCGGCCGTTCACCGCTGGCATGCTGGCTATGAGCTCCGTTAATAGTCGTCGTAACTGGAATGCATGTTGAGAAAAGGTTCCTTTTCCTAATAATCCTGGCAAATTGCCTCTGCACAGGGATTTTGCTTATGTGGCAAGAGACAAAGACACGAGGATTCTGAAGTGTCATGTGTTTCGATGTGACACACCAGCAAAAGCCATCGCCACAAGTCTCCACGAAATCTGTTCTAAGGTAAGAATGGGTCCAGGGCACAGGGTCTACCTCCCTGTTTCCCCTCACTGACTGAGCGGGAGGGCCAGAGAGCTGCCTGTGACATCAAACCCAGGAGGAAGCGGGCAGGGTGGTTCTCAGCCCGTTGTTAATGTGTGGTGGATTCCAAGTTCAAGGCATATCAATGACGTCAGGGTTACCCAGAAACAGAGGTGTCCGAGTCCCTCACAAGATGGTGGAGTTTTTGCATGTGACTTGTGTTTATCCTCCTGTGAATGTTACGTCACCGCTACATTACATACACCTAGAGAAATGACGGTCATTATTTTGCAATGAACATCTTGGGCTGGAGTTCAAAGCGCGAGTTACTTCCAGGGCCATTGTGACCTAAACCCACACCACTGTAACTCCCTGGTGGAGAACAAGAACAAAAAGATGCCTGCACACAGTGACCATTAGTGCCCCTCACAGAAGAGAGACCGCCTGGAAGAGCCGGAGAAAGATGACGGCAGCAGCCGACATTCCTGAGCCCTCTGGACTCCTTTAATATTCATTTATTCCACACATGCGCTGTGACATACATATTCTCGTCTATATGCGGTGACACAAAAGGGCAGCTTACCTATCCAAGGTCACGGCTAGTAAGGGCAGCGGTAGGATCTGAAGTCTTCAGAGGCCTGGAAAGAGTATCTAAGAGTCGCCCTGGGACAGTACCAGGGAAGCGTGTTACTCTGTGCTCTCTGAGCTCAGGGGCCAGAGGGCCCAGGTGCCCCCAGAGGGTGCCTGTTGGGTTGTCCTCCACAGGTGTGGGAATGAGTAGATGGAAGAAGAAGCTTCCAAGCATCCAGAGAGCTGTCACTCTGAGGAAATGTTCACCTGTCATCCCCAGCAGGGAAAGGTGAAATCTCACATAATGTGTAGCGCAGGGAGAGGAGGCAGAAGATGAGCGTCAGTTTAAAGCCCGGTAGAATCCACTCAGATGCTTTGCCGGCAGGGCTGGCTGGTGACATGGGGACCGTAGCCGGGAACCCAAGATGCTCTTTCATTTGCTGTCTAGATTATGGCTGAACGGAAGAATGCCAAAGCCCTGGCCTGCAGCTCCTTACAGGAAAGGAACAATGTGAGTCTCGACGTCCCGTTGCAAGGTATGTCTACAGCGGCCCCTCCTCCAAGGCTCCTGCCAGTCCTGCAAGACTGGAGGGTTGCAGGGTTCTCTGGTCTCCTTTAGAAGCACACTCGAGGGCTGGATGATGGCACCGGCTACTCTTACAGAATACCTGAGTTCGATTCCCAGCACCCACAGGGCTGCTCACAACCGTGTGTGATTCCGTTTCTAGGGCATCTGTTGCTCTCTTCTGGCTTCTGCAGTGACTGCACGCATGTGCTGCACATATATGCAAGCTAACTAAACCTTTCATACATATAAAATAAAAGTACACCTTAAAATTGGGCATGGTGGCCTCCATCCTAGAATCCAATCTCTAGATTTTGGGACGTAGAGTCAGTAGGTGCTGCATGGTGAGACCCTGCCTGGGTGGTGGAGGGGACAATGAGTGTGTGCTCCAGGCCCCGAGGGGACAGAGTTCAGAAGTATTGAACGGGGAAGTTGGTTTTTGTTTCTATTGAACAAATTAGAATATTGTAGCAGAGTTTTTGTTTTGTTTAATCCCATGTATTACCACGGGGGTAAGGAATGTCTCGTTTAAATATCTATAGATTGTTAGTTGGGGGGACTGCATTGTTTCTTCCATGCCTTTGATTATATATACCCTTTGTATATATAATGTATATAAACTTTCTTCGGGCACCAGCCACGCCTAACAAATAGGGCACGGAAAGCTGTTTCTCAGCACATGAACGACTTAGCATACTGGGTTTTGCCTTCCTAAGCATTTCACCTTGAAAGAGAGATCGGTAGGGTTTAGACTAGCAAAGCCCCTACATCTGGAGTCGGGAAATGCTGTCGTTATAGAACGAACGTCTGGGAACAGGGTGCTCTGGTATGGGTCGCCATCTGGGCGTGCAGATTCCAGATGGACAGCTGGCTTTCCCCGTGCCCTGGAACTACTGAGAAACACACTGCTTTTGTTCCTTGTAGTAGATTTTCCAACACCAAAGACGGAACTGGTGCAGAAGTTCCATGTGCAGTACCTGGGCATGTTACCCGTGGACAGACCTGTCGGTAGGTAAAACTGGGCAAGGCTTCCAAAGCTTACAAGAGCCGTTGGTTCTCCCAGGAGGGTGAGGGCCACCATATCTTAACCCTGACTCGTGCCTCTGTGGTGACACCAGCCTGGACACATGATCATCCTGATCGCATAGGTGGTGGGGGCAAGCTAACCTTGACTTGATGTGCGGTCCCAGCATGCAGAGACTCCAAGCGAACAGGCATGTATTCCCTATTGTCCCAGCATTCCAAGGATGAGCAGCCCAGGACTGTAGAGTGCTCTAGCTCTCAGCTTTGGGGTCAGGCTCCTGCCTCCATTCTTGCCCACTGGAGACAGGTGGGAAAGACTGATGGAGCCCCCATATCTTTACACAGTGACCCATAGTGGTATGTCCTACCCCGGTGCCAGGACCTGAGGTGTTCCACCTGCCTAAGCTCACAGAGGAGCTGGGAGCTGTAGCTTCTCCATGACTGGAAAAGGCCCTGGAGAAGTCAAAGGTCTTGGGGGGGAAAGTGAAATGCTCTCTGGGGCGCCATTAGGTACTTCCTCAGAGGGTCAAAGACCTTAACTGTTGTTTGACTCGGCAGTCCTGCCCTCAAGCACATACCCAAGAAAATTGGTAGCTTTGTTCCCCGCACATCCCCCAAAGCTATAAAAACATTCCTAGTAGTATTTGTTCGTGGCAGTTTTCAAAAGTAAAGAAACTCCTAATGACCGTCACCTTTCCAATAATGGAATTTTATCTGGCAAGAAAAACAGTAAAGAAACATGTCACAGCACGTGTGACCCTTGAAACATTGAAGATGGATCAAAGAAGTCACCTCTCCCGCCCCAAAAGAGTCCTCTGTGTAGGATTCTTAACAGAAGTGCTGACAATAGGCAAGTCCTCAGAGCCAGACAGAAAGTAGGAATTGATTCGAGGCTAGGTTGTAGGGAACATAGAGAGTGCCCCCTAAGTATTACAGGGGTGCTAAAAATATACTAAAATTGATTTGATGACTCCCCTATGAGTAGACTGAAAGCCATTGGATGGTATACATTAAAAAGAGTGAATTCCATGCGAGTTATGTCACAGTGAAGTTGTTACTCCTGAGCAGGCCAGATAGCTCAGGGGGCGCAGGACAGCTGGAAAGTTGTCTGCAGACACACGCACACAGTGTGTCATGTGCTCTCGCACACAACAAACAGATTTAGCTTGTTCTGAGCTTACTTATTCTACAGCTAGCAAAGGAACCCCACTGGTGGACAGCATCTGTAAAGGGGCCGTCAACTCTTCCCTGACTAAATGTCAGTGTGATGGGGAAGGGTCTGATACTCTGGTAGATGCTGGCTTCTGTTAGGTCTCCTTCCCCAGGCTCTCAAAGGCAGGCTTGAGGTTGGAGCATCATAGTCTCATAGACAGGACACACACACACACACACACACACACACACACACACCACATGCATGCATGCAGACATGCAGGCACAAACATACACACACATCCCTGGAGGTACCCAGGACTCTCTATTGGAAAAACTGACTTTTTTTTCTTCTGAGCAAACTTGAGGATAAAGCGGTAAGGTGGCCTGACCGCAGGAACTACAAAGGCCAACCTGGATCTGGCTGCTCCTGAGTGACTGGGCCTGTATTAGAGAGTGAAGTTTTAATTATCCTTTCTCTGTGTAGGCATGGACACCCTGAACAGTGCCATAGAAAGTCTGATGACCTCATCCAGCAAGGAGGATTGGCCTTTGGTGAACATGAACGTGGCCGATGCCACAGTCACCGTCATCAGCGAGAAGGTAAGGAGCTTGAGAGGACACATCAAGGCTTGGCCTCTTGGGGGTGATATTGACTTGTGATTAAAATGGCCTATGTTTATAGAAGATTTGGGACTTTGTCTGGGCCTCATCGTGCCTCCCTCAGGACCTGGAAACTCCTATTCTGATGCCCCCATTCTGCCTTCCTCGCTTACTTGAGAGATTGAAATGGTTCAAGGTGACAGGTGGCACTAGCTGTAGCTTCCTGTGCCTTTCAGTTTTGTTATGAGGGCTCTGGTGTGGACTAGGCCATGCTGTCTGGAGTTGGGTGCAAACGTTGCTTGTATTCGGGAAGCCCAATGCTGTATGACTTCTGGAGAACAGATCATTGGTCATCCTGACAGGCCGGTGTTCGCCTCAACCCAGATTATCCCGTCAGGGTGATTGAACAGAGTTACTTGGCTAAGATCAAAATTGGAAGCACAGAACCGGGCCTTCAAGCCAGATGGTCTGAGTTCAGCCTCCTTTACCAAGGTGTGAGAAGCCCCTGTGCTGGGAAGACCTCAGGTCATAAGCATGTCCCAGCTTCCGCCACCAGCAGGTCACTGTCAAAACCACTTCACCGCTGTCGGTGAACAGTCCTCCCCAGCCTGCCTTCCTCTCCCCTCGTTCTGGATTTCACTCCTAAAGCGTGTTGTGGTGCCCTCCCCCATTGCGGTGTTCTGACTGGTGCAGCTCCCTCCATGAACCACACCCCTTTGTCCACACCCTCTCTCCCAGATTCCGACTCCAGCATTTCTTCTGCAAACCTCCTGACCTCCCTGCCCAGGGTAGGACACCTGTGAAATGAATGAATATTTAACAAGCCAGGGTGTTACAGTTTGAGAGCTGGCATTCTAGCTGTGTTTACTAACTCACAAATTGCCTGTGGTTGCTGCCATGGATGTCAGCTATGAAACAAATCCCACACACGTCTTGATGCTGCCTTGTGTGTGTGTGTGGGGGGGGGGGGAATGAATTGACAAATGTGTTGATTAGCAGCATTTTGTCTTCCACAGTGTTGGATGTGATTTGGTGCTTGAATAAAAAACAGCGGAGTGAGACATGCGAATCTTTTACTCATGGACACACATAGACAAGGGTTCATATAGACAAAGGGGTCCTGAGCCACCGAGGGCCCTGCGTTGGGCAGTCTATAGAAGTCTATGTGACATTGTGCCTTGCACAGTGAAGAACGGATGTGGGCTGCAGTGGATGGAGAATGGGACACACATCCCTTTCCCCAGCAGCGGGGTCATTCACTGTGAGATCAGATACCCACGGCAGTGGGGGCCTCTCGGGCTACTTAGCCACGTTCTGACTTTCTAATAAGATGCAAATCCTACCAGGCTCTGTAAGCGGAATTCTCTGAAGTATTTAAGGTGTGACAGTTTTTTTTTGCTGGCAGCTGTCTGACTTCCCAGAGAGCACAGGTGCTGAACCATGTCTCTTACAGAGCGAAGAGGAAATCTTGGTGGAGTGTCGAGTGCGGTTTCTGTCCTTCATGGGTGTCGGGAAGGATGTGCACACATTTGCCTTCATCATGGACACTGGGAACCAGCGCTTTGAGTGCCACGTGTTCTGGTGTGAGCCGAATGCCGCCAACGTGTCGGAAGCCGTCCAGGCTGCCTGCATGGTGAGGGAGCCCGCCTTTTGCTCCACCTTCCCTGTCCTTCTTGTTCTCGATGCTGTAGATTAGATTGGAAATCCTTTATTTAATGGATAACGTCTAACTCCCAAAGCCCCGTACTTTATAGTGATCAGTAAGTAACAGACTAGAGTCAGCCCCGTGCTGCTGGCTCGCAAGGCCTGGGTACTTCGCAGGATGTCTGGTTTGAGATGTAAGCATCTCTTCGTTGAGCAGATGTGCTCTGGGAACCTTTCTTGCACACACTGGAACTCTTCTGGTTAGAGCAAAGGAACTGTGAAGGTAGGCACCGCAGCCTGAGGTCCAGGGCACGGTCTAGTGATAGTCACTGGATCTGGTGGAAGAAACAGGACCCCTGTCATGAAAGGCTGGTGAAGTTGGTCTCTCCAGAAAAGATTACCAAGAAGGAATTGGTCATCTCTAGCTTCTGGGGTTTTTCTGGATTTGGGTTTGGTGTTTTGAGATAAAGTCTCACAGTAGCTCAGGCTGGCCTGGAACTCACTGTAGCCTAGACTGTCTAAACTTTCAACCTTCCCAGCAGTGAGACTGTACGCATGCGCCACCGCTTCTAGCTCCTACTTAGGTTTTAAAATAGTGTTCCATCCCAAAGGAAGACAGTCCCTCTTCCTGGAGACCTTGCCTCGTGAGGGCAAGTTTAAAGTACAGCTCGAGGTGCAGTGATCAACCTGGGCCGCCAGCATGGAGACTAGAGAGACAGGAGAGGCCTCGGCAGGAGGCAGCCAGCAGAGGGCTAAGGAGGCCATGATCAGTGAGATGGAGTACTACCTTGTGTGAGGAGTCCCCTCTGCTCCGACCCCGGAGAGCCCCAAGTGTGGATCCGGGAGCTCTGCACAGCCCCCAGAAAGCCCTGTGAATCAGGGAGCTTGGTGTAGCGGGAGAGACACAAAATCCCAAGCCCCATAGTAGTGTGGAAAGAGCCATAAGTGGAGGAGACTACCCTAGACTGAGAAGGAATTCAACAAAGGGAAAAAGACTCTGAAAGTGGGAACTAGGAAAGTCTGTCGAGGGCTGGTCTGTGGGCTTGGGTTGTTTAGGATGGAGGCGATCTGCAGGCTTTCTTGCGCTAAAGGAGCCACGTGAATCATGTGCCTTATAATGACACGTATGTCAGTGTGAATGACAGACCACACATAAGACAGTCGTTCTGCGAAAACTACCAATGGGCGTTAAAAACTACCTATTGCCTACGGCACTTCTATGTGTGTGTTTGTCTTTAAGGTTTTGCAATTATCAGTCCTCTATGTGGAAGCTTGCAGCACCTGGCAGATCCATCACCACAGACTCTCCCCTGCTTTGCCTCTGCCAGCCACAGTGTGGCCGTGGAAGCACCCCCTCCTTCACTCTCATCTCCAGCTCCTTCTGCTATCTTCTTGACATCTTTCTCTTCTCACACAGGCCATGTCTTGCAAGGCTGCATCTGGCCTCGTTTTTACTTGCGCAATCCAAGAAATCATAAATCACGCCCAAGCCAGTTGTCATGTCATCCCCAAAATGAGTTCTGAATCAAAAAAAAAAAAAAAAAAAAAAACACAAACAAAAAAAAAAAAAACCCGACATCTGGTATGGTCTGTACATTCTAGCTTCTTTTTCTAGATTTCTGTCTCAGGTATTATTGCCTTCCCATGGTGAAGGACACTGATGACTATTTAGACAACAGGATAGGAAAAGAGCAAATTGGCTACCGATACCTATTGAGGCCAGTGAGCAGGTAAAGCCACTTGCTACCAAACCTGGTAAGCTAATTTTTGAGACGTGGAGCCCACATGAGAAAAGACCAATTCCTACAAGTTGTCCTCTGACTTCCATGTGTGTCCTGTAGCACATGGTAAACACACACACACCCTTTTTTTAATCTTTGAGACTATTGAGTGGGGGGAAGGGAAGGAAGGAAGGGAGACCTGGGATCCACACTCCATCTGCTTCCCACTCACTGGTCCTCAGAGGGAGGGCTGTTTTCTCTAAGTGCTATGCACACAGGATACCAGTGCTCACCAGCCTGGGTATTCAGGAGCAGGGCTGTGGGGGAGGAGCAGGGGAGTGCAGGAGTTGAGGTGGGACCTGGGAACCAGGTGTAGATGGGAGGACGGGACCGTGGGAAATAAACAAGTGCTCTTTCAGTCAAGCGAGAAAACTAGATATTTTACAAAACTGAAATGGAGCGTAACAGATGGTTTGGGTCTAAAATGAATGGCTTTCACTCTTAATTATACATTTTAAATGCTAATGACAGTTAGCTAATTAGTTTTATCAGTGGCTACAGGTTTGTTTTTTCCAGATCCCCAGAATCATTTTTCCACTTGAAAACACTTTTTTAATAAAAATTTTATTAATGCAACCAGCTGGAGTAGCTCAGGCAGTGTGGTAGAAGGCACGTGGGTACAATCTAAGCTCCCACCGCACTCTGAATCCAGTTCTTCCCAATGCAGGGGTAGCTTTCCTCAGTCAAATCCATGCCCTTTTCCGTCTGGAATACTTATGCATGGATTGATACAAGCTGAGATATGGTAGTGACACATTCTTTTGAATTCCCTTTTAAGGCCCATTCTGCAGCTGTGTTATATAGGCCTAAGTGAAGACACTTTCGTGGAATTTAAAAGAGGTCAGAGCGGATTCTTTATTTATGAATTCCATCAGTTATGTGCAATTTTGATTCACGATGTGCATACAAAGCTACTATTTGAAATTTCAAGTCCAGGGTTTAATATTGCCACCCGTACCTGCTGATTAAGTGATGCTTTAAGAAGCGTGTGATTGGTGATGCAGACCTAGCAAGATGTTCTCCATAGAGCAGACATGTGGTAAACCACCCTTTTGTGTGTACTGAGTTTTCTGACCTGTGAGACATGAGAGAGCATTCGAAACCCCGTCCCATTTTTTGGTGAGTGTTTTCATGTGTTTGAGGGAGAAGCAGCTGTAACTATGCCGAGGGTCAACAGACCTTTGACTTGACTTTAGAGATCAGAAAGAAATGACAAACATAATCCTTTTCATCTAACACTGAAGAATTATTTAACTTTCTACTAGTTCAAAAGCAAGCAGGCTACGTTGATGTAGTTCTCTCTTTAAAAAGTTTTTATTGCCAGGTGCTGGTGGCACACACATCCCAGCACTTGGGAGGCCAAGGCAGTTGGATCTCTATGAGTCTGACAGCCTGCTCTACAGAGCGAGTTCCAGGAAAGCCAGGGCTGTTATACAGAGAAACCCTGTCTCGAAAAACAGCAAAGGAGTTTTTATTAGTGTATATGTGTCTATGGTGTGTGTGAGGAAGAGAGTGCAAGTGCACAGTTGCCACGTGTGGAAGTCGACGGACAACACTGGGGAGGGAGTTCGTTCTTTCCTACTGTGGGTTTCTGGTGTCAAAGTCGGGTTGTTAGGTTTGAAAACCAAGTGCCTGTACCTGCCAAGCCATCTCAGCAGGCCTGTGTTGCTGGATTTCTGAAGGATAGATATGTCTGTGTTCCCAATGCTAATGGGAGGTGTTGGTTTGATTTTTTTGTTTTTTTAATCTCTTAGGGTTTATACTTTTAGTTAAAAGAGATAACTGAAATCTCAGTACAACATTTTCTATTACAGCAGGAAACAGGGACAGGAACAAATACATGTTGCTAGGCCTGTCTAAGGCTTTCTACAGTTTGCTTTGTAATTTTCAACTGCTCTATAGTCAAAGACACTGAGACTTGGAGAAATGCAGTGGCTGGGTTCCTAGAGCTCACAAGCAATAGAGCCTGGATGCAGACTGTGCCCTTCCTATCGTGCCGTGTCACCAACACTTTCCTGGATGTACATGTCTGATGGAAAGCTTAGTTAATGCCCTCTCTCTACTGATCCTTTTCATTTGCTTAGCTGTTGACTGTGAGCAGTGGGCGGAAAGACGGGTGGGAGAAGCCAAACAGCTGTGGGAATTTAAAACATCCCACATTAAGAAAGAAATGAATCTGGACTGCAGATACACTCAGGGGTACAGCCCTTGCCTCGCATATACAAGGACCTGGGTCAGTCTTCCCCACCACATAATAGAAATGCTAGTAGTATGCGGGGGGGGGGGGGGGGGGG
>NW_026067949.1:23217825-23287618 GCF_014885135.2 Alexandromys fortis | reverse complement strand
GGGGGGACGGAGAGCAGTGGTGGCAGGAGTAATGATGTTGAGTGGCAGCTGTGGTAGACCAGATGGTGATGGTGGTAATAGTACTACTGGTGGAGATGGGGTGGGGGTATGTTGGGGAAGGGCTGCCTGTTTCGTTCCTGGCTACTCAGCCCTGAAATAATCACACAGAAACTATATTATTTAAATTACTGCTTGGCCCAGTAGCTCTAGCTTCTTATTGGCTAGCTCTTGCATCTTAATTTAACCCATCTCCATCAATCTGTGCATCACCACAAGTTCATGGCCTGCCAGCAAAGTTTCAGCATGTCTGTCTCCGGCGACCATTACATGGCTTCTCTCTGACTCTGCCTCCTTTCTCCCAGCATTCAGTTTGGTTTTCCCCACCTACCTAAGCTCTTTGCTATCAACAGGCCAAGGCAGTTTCTTTTATTCACCAGTGGTATTCACAGCATACAGAGGGGAATCCCACCTCAGGGGTGGAGGGTGGTGCTGGTGCTGGTGGGTGGGTGGGGTGGTAAGGGCAGTGTTGATGGTACTTGTGGTGGTGGTTGGTGGTGGTAATGATGGTAATAGTACTAGTAGTGATGGCAATAGTGCTGGTGGGGGTTGGTGGTGGTGCTGGTGGTAGTGGTGATGAACTCCTAGATTTATATTTAGAAGTTGGGCCATCAACTTTTGAACACAACAACCAAGAAGAAATACTATTACCTAAATTGCTGCTTGCTTGTTTTATTCCAGTTGCGATATCAGAAGTGCTTGGTAGCCAGGCCACCTTCACAGAAAGTCCGACCTCCACCCCCGCCAGCGGACTCAGTGACCAGAAGAGTCACAACTAACGTAAAACGAGGGGTCTTATCGCTCATTGACACATTGAAACAGAAACGTCCCGTCCCAGAAACGCCCTAGCAGCTCTGGGCTCCGGGATTCTGTCACTTTTACCTGAAGAGCAAACGTCTACACTAAAGAAGCCGACAGCTGGCCTTCCATTCAGTTGCTGATGCTTTGTCTCCAGAGAATTCATCCTTAACCAAACAGTGTTAAGACAAGCATGTGACCGCGTCTTGCCACCACCATGTGCTATGAAAAGAAGCATGAGTTGTTTTTGTTTTCTGTTCCCGTAAGTTCCATCATGAGCAGTGGAAGGTCTTTTACTGTAAATATTGTGAGCAGGACTTCACACACTCTCCGAAGAATGTGGCCGCACCCTTCCTAGAGAACTAATGCTGCATCCTTGGAGCGAATGATTCCCAGGTTCATTTTCTGTCCTCTTGGTTGGATCTGTCACAAGCAACCTTGGGGTCCCTTGGCACTTTGCCTTGTTTTCAGCTTTTAAAACATTCAGACCCCGAGGGACAGATACCATTGAATTCCTGTAAAAAGAACATTTAGGTTTTAGTTTTTCATAAAAGTGAACCTGTCGGTTGACAAAAACTGGCTGTTGGCATCAGTGCAGACACTAACCAGCCACTTTCCTCAGCGAGCTCTCTGATGCATGGACACCCCTTCATGTCTTTGGGGTGCTGGGAAAAGGAAAACTTTAAAATTGATAGAAAACTAAATTTGAGGAATTAAAAATCAAGCAAGAAAAATAGCCTTTCTTTTCAGATGGTTTTCAAACTGGTTATTTAAAAAGAGAGAGAGATGAACAGATTCATACATTTGGGATGGGACATATTTCAAACTTCTGCCTTACATTGTACAGTGCAGCTAGAGAAATGAAGTATGCTATGGCCATTCTCCACCCACACCCGAAAGTTAAATATTCCTACACTTTCCATCCTTAGTTTGACGAGCTAATATGCAATTTAGAGTTGAGGAAATGTCATTTTTATCTCTGTCACACACTATGATTTTAGCTCTCACTGTGTGATTCTTGTTAGTTCACATCCTGGAGGTAATGTCCTCCTAGGGTTCCCTATCTGCCACAAGCTTTCGCTATGCTTTTTGTTCAGAGAACTGTCTAGCCATCATACAGTGTCCATGGCAACAAATTTAAGTTGTACTTTCCTTGAACTTATGTATTTAATGTTAGAAATTTGGTAAGACTTGACTAGATATGTTTTAAAACTTCTATTTTTCCATTTTACTTTCAAAAGATTTAATTTTTTTCTTATCTGAGCACAATATACACAGGAATAATGGATTGTTTGATAGCGTTCCCCAAATATCATTTTCTTGCCTCTTTTTATGTAGCTAAGAAACCTAACTATAAAGATACACAAATTTAGACTCTTGTTGACATTATTTTAAAAGGAGGTTGCAAAGATCAATCTTATATTACTCTTGTTTACTTTTAATGACAAAATTAATATCGTTATAAAAGTAATGCTTTGTGTTTATGCGCTGCTCTGCAGACGTCCACAGTTTTATCACAGTCGAGCCTTACAAGGTAGAAAAGGTACCAAACTCATTGAAGAAATCAAATACGCAGGGTTTTGTACCAAGAGGCTTAGTGGCCAAGGATCTCACCCAAGTTCCTGAGAGCCAGAACCAGGACCACGTCTCCCAGCTTTTGCCACCTTATGCCTCTTCCACACAGTCATGAAGACCCTTCACAGGTGACTCTAGGTCCATACACAGAACAGATAATGAAAATACTATCAGGCAATTTCAGAACCCCCAAGTGTGTTAAGGAAAACGTCCAGTTAATCTACACAGTGGCATTTATTGTTAAGACCATTGTCCTTTCTCGGTCCAGGACTGTGTTCCTCAAACATGTTGTAAAGGACACATGTCTGTCCTCAGCAGCCTTCCTAAGCTGAGATTTTCTAGATATTACATCACTTGTGTAGAAACCTTCCCGACTGTGGCACTTTAGCAGCCACAGACTGCTGCGTTGAAGTGAGCATGTTCCACCTGTGGGTCCCTCAGAAACCCATGGCATCAGATGCAGAGAACCTGGACTGTTCTCTGGCGTCCACACACTACAATAAAAGTGATGTTCCTTGAGAAAAAAAAAATGCACTAATACTTGGTGCCAACTTGCATACTAGCTGAAGTAACTAGTGCCATCTGAGAGATTTCTGAGTTAAGAAAACCTTATTGTGCGCAGAGATAAACTGTCCAGAATCCAGTTATGGTCTCTCATTTTGAGCTCCATGGTGAAATGTTTTAGTGCGCTCCACTTCAAACTCTAAAGTAATCCCTGTTTCTATAGGACGTCTCCATCCAAACCCTGTTCGTCTTTAAGACCTACATTTGTTTGTTTTCAGGATCAAGAATACTGAGCTAGCTTTAAGTAGCAAACTGATTTATATATGCAATTTTAGGACTCAGTAAGAGGAATGATAGCCTTTACACAGGGAAAAAAAAAACTCTTACTGCGGCTGTTTTGTTTTGAAAATAGCTTTGCCTACTAAATGCAGGTTGATTTTTGTAAAATGAATTATGTTAAACAGTGTATTCAGACAACTTTCTGCCATGGCCAAAAAGTATGTATGAAAGTATGTTCGCATTTGTTAGTGAAAGGATGCCAGTGTTTTACCTGAGATCTTAGTGACTTTGGTTATCTATGCATTCTTTAGATCCGGGATTCGGGAACAGGCAGCCGTGTTCACTAAGCCTTGTGTGTCTTAGCATTTTTTTAATTAACTTGTTAAATACAGCTTAAAATATTTTTATTTTATTTATTCTATTTTTACTGAACTATGGCGCATTATTGTGTTAATGTATTCTCTTTCCCGGGTGTAACGTCAGTTACCTGGGTCTAATTAATCTCAGTGAACTACATCACCTACAAGGTGGTTTTGTAGTGATTTGTAGTCACGTTTTTATTGGAATATGTAGAAGCAAGGGCAGAATGCTTAAAGTTCCTTTTATTTTTTAAAAGCAACTAGGTAGGAGTGCTCTGCCCACCTTCCCTGTGCTCCGGGGCAGCATCACCGTGGTAGCCAACATGCCTATGGCTAAGACCATGTCTTCGTAGATAGACTAAGGCACTGTGCGGTGCTTTGTTTTTATATCCTTCACAACTTGCGTGACGTCATCAAAGAGCTACACATCCATCCATGTGCCCTTCGTTCCCACCTGGATTCAGGATCACCCATGGCTAATTGGAACCATTGTTTCATTTGTTTGTCTGTCTGTCTCACCGCATGGACACTAGACCCATTTCCATTAAAACAAATTCTTGGTGATGTAACTGTTGGCACTACTATTTTTTTTTAATACACATTAGACATTTAAGAAGGACACAGAACAAACCACTCAGAACAGGACCACTTACGTGTAGCCCCAAAGTTTCCCTTACTCTAGGGCACACTCCCTGTATGAGCATTGCAACGCAAGATTTCACAAACCATGTGGGGAAATGTCTCCCTAACATTAGCACAATTTAATCAAGCCAAAAGCTCTCAAGTTGGCCGGGTTTAACCTAACCTCCTCACATCCGACATGCTCACAGCCAGTAAGAAAGCAATTGAACTTGTTTCGGCATACTGGGGGTGTGGCTCAGTGGTAGAGCGCTTGCCTAAGATGTGCCCGGCTCTGAGTTTTAAGCCTTGGAACCATGAAGGGGGGGGGGGGGTTGCACTTCAAGGCAAAGATCTTTGCTTGCACCAGCTGTGAGAGCATTGCCAGGCAGCCGCATCAGCTGCTTCCTCCTAAAAGGACGTCTTGTTTTCTTTTTGATGCCTTTTTCTGTTGACCACGTTTGCACATTTAAATGTAAGATGTTGTGAGAATAAATGTAGCTGCGTACGAGGTTTGACTCGTTTCTCTGCCAGCACGGCCACTTATATAAGAAACAGATGCAAACCTAGTGTCTCTACAGTCGTTATTTTATTTTTGTATTATTCTTACTTCAAATTAAACTTTTTAAAAATCATTTTAGTAATGTAAGCTTCTGCTTTCATTAGTGTTTGCCTTTCCCACCTGGTGAGAATGAGCTGGTGACTGTAAGGACTTGCTCTTCCCTTACTCTTCCGTCAGTAAAGAGCTGGCGTTCCGAACACAGAAACCCATCCAGGCATCAATGGGAATTTTTTGTAAGCAGTCTCATAGGGTTAAGGTATCTCAGCACGCACACAGGGTCTGCCTTTCATTCTTGTAAGAATCAAGAATGAAAGTGGGCAGTGCATTGAATCCAAAATGAAAGGTGGTAACCAGAAAGCCAGTTGGATCTGGTTTTAACTCCCTGATACACAGAAGACGAGTAATTAAAAGTATATGCCCAAGTAGTTCATGTGCTGTGTCGTGTTGTTTTGTCTTTGAGATCAATCTTGATACGGAAGCCAGACTGGCCTTGAATTCATGCTGATCCTCCTGCCCCAGCCTCCTAAGCACTGGGATTGCAGATGTGTACAGATGTGGGCCACCACATTCCACCCTCCCTTGTGCTGCTAAAGACAGTAACTCTCAAGGAACGGCATTTCATGTTGCTTCCAGGGTTTTTACACTGGTAATAGTTTTGGGTAAAAATCTGAACTTGTTTAGACTCTGGGCTCAATCCCCAGCTCCACAAAGCAAATAAATGAAATGAAAAAAAAATATAAACTGTTACTGTGGTATTTAAATACTATATGTTTTTTTTTTACTTTGCAACACTTTAAGAAACTCAAGAAAGTCAAATGCAAATTAAAAGACTGTGATCCGCAGTTTTCACTAGAGTTTTCTCGTGTTGTTTTTACCCTGTTTTCCTTCTCACTCTACCAGTGATTGACTGAGTCTGTCTTTCCAAGAAGACTGCCAGAGAAGAGCACACAGGCTTAGTGGATGAGTGGGTCCATTGAGAAGCTCCTCAAATGTGCAGAGAGGAAGCTAGTTTAGCGCCGAGCTGCAAGTGAGGAGACTGAAGTGGCTGCCAGTGGCGACGGAACCACACGCTGCTAGAGAGTAGACAGTATCCTGAGCTGCTCTAAGGCAAAGGGTTGACCCAGAAAATACGCTTGAAAAATAAAGGTCTCAAACCAGGTGGAATGGTTTTCAGCCTGATCTCCCACTGCTGGGCTGAAAGGGCAGCTCCCCTCTGAATGGTGGTCAGTTAGGCTGCACCTAGAAACATAAAGACCGGCGTGTTTTCTATCTCAGTAGCATACCTAAGCAATGGAAGCAGTGTGGGGTTGTGGCTTGTAGGTCTGGGGATGGAAACTGGCACCTGATCCGTGCTAACCACAGGCTCCACCACGGAGTCGCATCCCAGCCCAGACAGCCTTTTTCAGTTCAGCTCAGGCGAGGCTGAAACTGGGAGAGAACCCTTCTGCCTGTTTCCTAAGTTCTCTGTGTTTTAAGAGTCATAACTGACAATTCTTTGGAATATAAATATAAGCCTCTTGAAGCATCAGCTCATCTTCTTGACTCACAGATTTTAATGAGAAATATAAATCTTTGGCTGAAAGAAAACTTCTATGAGAACCCACCAATCCTTTGTCCTTCCCACTTCAAGTGAGCCAAGGACCTCTGGAGCTGAAGCCCATCGGGCCCAGTCTGCTGCCGCGCTGCCACCTAACCTGAGCCTTTGGCACTCGCTCATGCTTCTCCACAGCTGAATTCTGAAGATAAAGCTTACATTCAAACTCCAAATGTGTCAGAACTCTTTAAAAATAAGATTTTTAGTCATAACTTTATTTAATGTCAAACAATTTCTGTTGCCATGATGAAAAAAATCAGACCCAGAAATGATAATCATGTCAATATTGGTAGACAATTGCTAATATAGCTAAGAGTAATTGACGTTTAATGTATTAACATAGTGCTACAATATATTGTAATTGTGCATTAGAAATGAGTTACCAAGGTTTGAGCACTGTGTGCCATCAAAATGACTTGTACATTTGGCTGTGTCACCTGATCTTTGCATAGAATCAGAAATCTTTGCGTTTTTCCAATGATACATTGCTTGTGTTCAACAGTTAGACCTCTTTCTCAGAACAAGAATACTTAGGTAGAAATTTGCTCGCTGTCCTTGTTCCAACAATGTTTGGCATAAACAGAAGGAAGGGATTATTGTATGCAGTCTACTCGGGATTCTGGAAATTCTCCAGAAACATTGTTTTCTGTATGGCCATCCGGACTGCGCACACCTGGTACTGGGCTCCCTACTCCTAGTCAAAGCTCAGTCCATTGCAGAACCTCCTGGCATGCCCTGTTTGGGGAACAGTGGGGTGCTAAAGGGAAAAGCTGGCCTCAACTGGGATCCCAGAGGTTTCAAGCACAGTAACTTCCTGGCTGAGGAGCGGGGTCAGGTTCCTGGCTGGAGCTGGGGCAGGCAGGAGAGGACACCATTCTTTGTATCTGAGGAATTTCTACCAAGCCCCTCAATGAAGTCTGCAGAGAAGCCTGCTGGGAGGCACTCTGCCCACTTCAGGGAAGCCAGCTGCTTAGTCCACACTCCCTCACAGGAATCTGCAGCTGGGCATCCTAAAACACATTAGCACTGAGCTGGTGACACGGCACCTTCGCTTGCTCCCTCCATCACTGCTTCTGTCTTCATTCATGGAGGTAAAGTCGCAGGGGAAGATACTAAGTGACCAGAAGCCCCAGTAATAGTGTCTGAATGGAAAGAAATCCCAGCCAGCCTGTAGGAAGGGCCGCACAGTCAAAGCCATGGTCTAGGATGCCTGACACAGGAGGAAGGTGTGCTCTCCTTAGCCTTCTCCACTCTTCTGGTTGCTGATGGTGTAACATAGCTGTGCGTGCCAACCTTTGATCCAACCAAGCGATAGTAGATGCGGTTTGCTGGCATCTGAGCTCGGGGTACCTGGGAACTCGACAATGGGAACATCACTGGAGGCAAAACAATCTCAACGGCCTTCAGAGGAATCACTTTGCCTTCTGGCCTTCGTCTCAAGGTCACCTGCCGGTCTTCTGGCCTGGAAGAATAAGTAGTCTTCATCAATGTGGTCAGTAAAGAATTGGTGCCAGGCTTGGGTTTTCTGACCTGGGAGGAAGCGCCCCCTTGGGAGCCAGTTTTTGGTGGGAGAGGTGTTTTAGTTGTTAATGCCTCGCTTTGAGAAGTACTCGCTTTACTTTCTTGACTTATGAACTCGGCGATTTTCATTTGGATGCCATTGTTGTCATTAGCAGGAGCTTTGGACAGTGATGTTTTGGATTTCTTCCTCTTCTTCTCCCGTTTGGATGTCTTCCCAAGCTCAACCCCATCCAGTAGACCCTTGGCAGCAGCTCGGGCCAGAACATCCTTCACGGACACTGTCTCAGATGGGTCTCGCTGCAATGAAAACAGCAATTGTTAAGACTGGGGTGGGGGTGGGGGGGCGCCATCAGTGCACAGATTTGAAATATTTGTCAGCGATTAAGTGAAAATTAAAACATACTAAAGTAAATGTTTTTTTAGGCCTTACTCCCTAACATAACTCATAAACCCCAGAAATAACTTTTTTCTTAGTTCAACTTCCTCATTTTCAAACCTCGTAAGAATTACCCTGCTTATTTCTTATACACTAAGGAAGATGCACTAGGCAGTTGGCAAACTGCTGGAAGAGGTGGGGTGGAGGGCAAGCCAAAGAGAAAGACTGAGGAGAAGCGTGGTGAGCGAGGATTGTATGCTGTGTAGCGATAATCCTGCTCCTGCCCTCCAGCCATGGGCAGGCTCCTGGGCGCTGTATAAACTGGGGAGTGGAGGCCAGAGAAACAAAAGTTCAAGGGCATAGCTAGCTACAGAGCACACAAGGCCAGCTCTTGGGCTACACTAGACCCTATATTTATATTTGTATACATACAAGGAACCATGGCAAAATAGTCATGAAGTGGGTGCCAGTGAAGAGAGTTTGTTGTTTTCGATTTCAAAGGATGTCATGCATTAGGATTTTTCTCCCTTACCTCTCTTGTTAAAATAGAAAGAAAGCAACCATTGGTAACATCGGATGGTTCCAGTCTAAAGAATTTGTCCACAGACAGTTGTATTTCCTTTAGGGAGCACAGCGGAAGAACAGGAGGACTGAGTCTGCAGCAGAGAAAAGAAACAGCTAACAGCTAAAATAACAATGTACCCAAGAGAGGAGTGAGTATTCTTCAACACTTATTTTCTGTTTTGACAATCACTTAAATAAAAACCTCAAATAAGAAAAAAAAAAAAAAACGCTAAAGCTGTCTTCCCCCAGATCTTAAGTTGAAAGTTCAATATTTCATGTTAGCTCATAATTTATTATATTTCCAAAGTCTCTAAATAACTACCAAGAAGAAGCTCTTAACAAGCCAAGAGCCTCTCTAAGGATTAGCATTCATGAAAGCAGGCGAGCACAGCAGTCACATGACAGATGTAGAGCCGCGGCTCAGAGGGCAGTGTGTTCCCCTGACACACAGGAAGCCGTGGCTTGGCTCCTGGGCACTGCGTAAACTGGGCAGTGACACAGACTCGGGGAGTAGAGACAGGAGGAACAGAAGTTTCAATGTTTCAAGGTTAGCACGTACAAGGCCAGCTCCTGGGCTACCGAAGACCCTGACTCCAAGCAAACAAACCAGCAGGGCTAGTGAGATGGTTCAGCAGGCAGAAGCACAAACCTGATGCCCTGCGTTCAATTCCAGGACACACATGCAGAAGACCCAAACTGACTCCCAAGTTGTCCTCTGACCACCACATAGGCTCTATGGCTTGTGTGTGTGCGTGTGTGCACGTGCGCACACGCACACACACACATACACACAAAAATGTAAGACTACACAATACAGACACACACACACACACACAAAGTTCAAGGTCATTTTCAGCTATATAGTGAGTTTGCAGCGAGTCTAAAATTCATGAGAGCCTGTGTCACCAAAAAAAGCATATAATAAAGACCTTCTAATACAAATAGAAAAACATTAACTATTAACATGTTTATAAGTATATTTTTTCATTTAATGTCATTTATAAGTAATATTCTTATGTTCCTGTTACGCTGATATTAATGTTCATATTATGTTGTTAAACACAATATGATTATGGCATTATATATGACTGCTATACTCACTTATCTTCATAACATACTTACGTTTCCACATTTAGGGGCTGGAATATACCTAATCAAAATAATTAAACACTTCCCATATGAATTAAAGCATCAGGAATACTTTATTTTGTCTATTGTGAAATCCAAAACCAACTTAAAATTTATATTTATTTTATTATTTGCCTACTTTGGTGCAAAGCTCATGAATAGAACTGTAACTCACTTAATTTACACTTTTGGAAAATAAATCAACTTACAATAAATAAGACCGACAATGAACGCTGTCACAGGTAGAGACAGATCCTATGGGAGGAGAGAGTTCAGGTGCGGCTGACGGTAACCATGGGAGCGTGCAGAGAGAAGCCTTCACAGAAGTGGGGTACCAATGCTGCACCCCAATGAAGAGTGAGCAGTTTCTAAGCTAGTGGCAAGGGTGGGCGGAACAGAGAATGAGGAAGAGTGTGGGCAACCTGAAAATCATACTGTGTTCAGCAAGTATTTCCCGTGTAGCTGGGACAACAGTGTGTCTTGGGAAAGGGGCAGACATACATGACCTCAAAGGACTCACCAGGGAGTCTGTCACACGTGCTGAAGAAAAACAGAACAGCAAATGGTGGAACTTCCTCAGTAGGCGAGAGAGCTAGTTGTTCCTCTGACCAACCATATAGCCAGCCGACAGTTTCTGAGGGGACACAGCCTCACCAGATCATCTGAAATCTACCGTGCACACAAATCCATTTTTTGTTTGTGTTTTGAGATAGGGTCACACTATGTAGCCCTGGCTAGCCTAGAACTATGTAGGCCAGGCTAGCCTCAAGCTCAGAGATCCACCTGCCTCTAGAGTTCTGGGATCAAGGGCACTCAGTACCACTCCGAGTCAAAGATTGTTTAAGCTGCCATGATGCAATAGTTGAATGTCCCACATTGGACCTCAGGTGTCAGGTACACTCGAAACACTAATACATTAAAATATTGTCAAAAATTACCCTCGGGATTTCTGTGTACGAAGCATGTGGGCTGTAAGTAAATTCTGTGCATAGACTTGCATTCCATCCCCACCCCAGTACCTCGTGTATGCACAAATATTCCACTGATAAATTTCTGGTCTCTAGTAGAGTGTCTGGCACACAGTAGGTATTCAATATATAATTGTTTAAAACACTGTATAAATAGGATTAGACAAATCATCTTCCAGAAACTGACCCTACAAAATAGTTTCTGAATTTCAGTTTATAACCTATTTCTTTAAATACAAATATTATCACACCCAGAGTCTTGTTTGCCTCTGTTCTAGATGGCGACATTTGAGGTGTTTTTTTTTAATTGATAATTTGGGAATTTGGGTTTATAACTGATTTTGGAATTGATGAAAACCTTTGAAGATGTTGGGGTAGAGTGAGTATATTTTGCAAATGAAAAGCGTAAATTTGGGAAGCCACAGAATAGACTGTTGTGTGATGAACAGCAGCCCCCCCCCCCCACCGAAAAAATTTAAGTCCACTCAAACCTTCAAGATGAGACCTTGTTGGGAGAATAGATCCCTCCTTGGAGGGAGGGAACCCCAAATCTAATACTGGAAAAGAAGGACACTAGAACACACAGGGAGGGGCCTCATGGAAACAGAGGCAGTGACTCAGCTGTGAGCTGAGTGCCAAGGATGGCCAGCAACTACCAAACACGTGGCACAGTCTTCACCACCACAGGCTCTACAGGGAACTAACCCTGTCAACACCTTCCTAGGGATTTTGGACCTCCAGAACCATGTATGAATAAATAAATACCTGTAAAAAAAAAACATTTAAAACTGAAATAGCGAGGGAGGCAGGATGAGGTTCCAAGCGTAAAGTCCCATGCTCAGGCTCCAGTACCGGAAAAGAAGGGAAGAAGGAAGGAAGGGGGCGGGAAGAATAGAAAAAGAAAAAATAAGCCATAATGTGAAATATTTGTAATTTATATTAATACATAAACTCTTAATATATGACAAAATATTAAAAGATTAATATCTATTTGGAAAGCAGCTAAGTAAAATTAATAATTATGGGTTTGTTTGGTTTTTTGTTTTGTTTTGTTTTTGTTTTTTGAGACAGAGTTTCTCTGTAGCTTTGGAGCCTGTCCTGGAACTAGCTCTTGTAGACCAGGTTGGTCTCAAACTCACAAAGATCCACCTGCCTCTGCCTTCCGGGTGCTTGGGATTAAAGGCGTGTGCCACTAAAGCCCAGCAATCATGGTAATTTAAAATTATTGACTACTTTCTTTGGGATGACCAGCCCCCAAATAATGATATGGAGATTTATTATTGATTAAGAAAGTTTGGCCATTAGCTTCAGTTCTTGCCTCTACCTCTTATAATTTAAGTTCGCCTATTTCTATTCATCTATGTTCTGCCATGTGGTTTTTGACCTCTCTTCCATTTGGTACATCCGACTTCCTCAGTGTCTCACTGGTGTCTCCCGTGCACCTAAATTCATCCCCATGAGTTCCTCTCTGTGCCCAGAAGTCCCACCTAACCTCTCCTGCCTAGCTATTGGTCATTCAGGTTTTTGTTTGTTTGTTTTTCCAAGATAGGGTTTCTCTGTAGCTTTGGGGCCTGTCCTGGAATTCACTCTATAGACCAGGCTGGCCTTGAACTCACAAAGATCCATTCGTGTGCCTCCCAAATGCTGGGATTAAAGGCGGGTACCACCAAGCCTGGCCCAGGTTTTTATAGACCAATCAGGTGCCTTAGGCGAGGTAAAACAGCGACACGTCTTCACACAGTGTGATAAAATACCCTGCACCATCTCTGGGCCAAGTACTGCTCATGTGTTAAATATGCTCAACCCCAACAAAGACCCGCTGAGGTGAATAATAGCAGGAACTCTGTGGTACACCCAAGTCTCCCGATTCTCCACTCCAGTGCCCTTTCTCACTTAACCGTCACGATCTTGTTTAGTACAAGATGGAAATCTCTGGGGAGGTAAACGAAGGGACAACCCAAGAATCTAGCTTACTTCTCTCATACCAAAGCAGAGCTTGAGTAAATGTGTCTGTTTGTTGTGACAAGGTCTCACTATACGTGTTGGCTGGTTTTGTGTATCAACTTGACACAACTAGAGTCACCAGAGAGGAGGGAGCCTCACTTGAGGAAATGTCTCCATGAGATCCAGCTGTAAGGCATTTTCTCAACTAGGGATCAATGGGGGAGGGCCCAGCCCATGGTGGGTGGTGCTGTCCCTGGACTGGTAGCCTAGGTGCTATAAGAAAGCAGTGTGAGCCCAGGCGGTGGTGGTGCTTGCCTTTTAATCCCAGCACTGGGAAGGCAGAAGCAGGTGGATCTCTGTGAATTTGAGGCCAGCTTGGTCTACACAACAAGTTCCAGGACAGGCTCCAAAGTTACACAGTGAAACCCTGTCTTGGAAAACATAAAGAAAAAAAAAAAGAAAGAAAGAAACAGAAGGAAAGCAGGCTGAGCAAGCCATGTGGAACAAGTCAGTAAGCAACACTGCTCCACGGCCTCTGCATCAGCTCCTGCCTCTAGGATCCTGTCCTGTTTGAGTTCCTGTTCCGACCTCCTTCAGTGATGAACAGCGATGTGGAAGATCAGCCAAATAACCCCTTTCCTCCTCAACTTGCTTTCTGGTCATGGTGTTTTGTTGCAGCACTAGAAACCCTAACTAAGACACAATATAGCCCAGGTTGTTGTTGAACTAGAGAGCGTCCTGTCTCAGCTTCATTGGCGATGAACTACAGATGGCCACACTGGACTTGCTACATGAGTGCTGGGATCTGAACTCTGCAGCTCATGGCTGCACGCCAAGACCTCTTAACCACTGAGCTGTCTCTCCAGCCCAAGGTAGGGATTTTCAAGATGGTGTCGGCTTCTGTGAAGCTCTGCTCTTGAATTACAGGGCCATTTTTCCTCTTTTCTACTTCCCTTTCCAGTTCGTATTGTAAAATAGCCACCTAGGTATTCACTTTCATAAGTGTGTTCCCCACAGCTTCAAAAAGGCTGGGTGGGGGTGAGGAGATGGGCTGTTCCTGTTGGGTACGTTTCCCTTTTCTATTAGAGAGGGTGAGTGTGTTTGCTGCTCACTGACAGCCTGGTGACAAGTGGGTTCTAGCAGAGATCTCTTCGGTTTTTGTCAACTTCCTAAAGAAAGAGATTCTTTTATTCATTCTTATTATTTCTCCTATTCATTTTTAATCTTTATTTCTATGTATCTTAGATTAAAATTTATAAGCCACAAAATCATATTAACATGTTCATTTGAATCAAAGCATAAAATAAGACTTCTCTGGCAAGGTAAATTTGATTTTGAAAATGAAAGCTAGTTTTATAAAACAAGTAAGAAATTTATCATCTTCATAGGTCGAATAACAAAATTTACTGGAAGTCTAAATATTAATAGAATTTTTTGTATTAATAGGAACATATTTAAAACTACATTTATTATTTTAGAAATAATAAATATTCTGGGAAAATATATTTGACAACTATCTAGTTTACAATGAAAAATGTTAGATGGCAACTTTAGAGTTATTAAAACTCCATTGAGTTATTAAAATTATAGTTATCAAAATTCCATATAAATTTATTAGTGTATATTTTTTAAAAAATGTTTGCTGGCTTCTGTTCTAGAATCCCATTCCCAACTTTCTACACTGTGCTGCTCGGTCAGTAACTGGAAACACGTGCGACCTCGGATATTTCTAAATTGGTAAACGCAAGTTTAAGCAGCAAGGGAAGTGAATCTTCTTGCCCTTCAGATTAGTAAAGATATAAGTCTAATAAAACCCAGCATATATAAAGCCACAGGAAACCGATTTGGAAAAGTGACTATTTGGGGGCACTGGAGAGATGATTCAGCATGCAAGAGCATTTGCTATTCTTGAAGGGAACCAGGCCCAGTTTTCAGCCCAGAACCATCCATAACTCCATTCCAGAGGATCTGACACTGTTCTGGCCTCCACCAGCACCAGGCACACATGTGGTACACATACACACATGCAGGTGAACCCTCATATACACAAAATAAATATTTTATTTATTTATTTATTTATTTGTTTTTGGAAACAGGATTTCTCTGTGTAACAGCCCAGGCTGTCCTGAAACTCATTTGTTAGACCAGGCTGGCCTTGAACTCACAGAGATCCTCCTACATCTGCCTCCCGAGTGCCGGGATTAAAAGTGTGCACCACCACTGCCCAGCAAAATAAATAAAATTTTAAGCGATTATTTTCTTGGATTATTTTTTGGGAATGACAATTAGCAATAAACTATGCACATTCTTTTGCACTAGAAAAAATCTAGACTATAAATCAAACTTTAAAAAATGGTTATACCTATGGGCTGCAGAGATGGCTCAGAGGATAAGAGCTCTCCCAGAGGTCCTGAGTTCAATTCCCAGCAACCACATGGTGGTTCATAACCATCTGTAATGAGATCTGGTGCCCTCTTCTGGCCCACAGGGATACATGCAGGCAGAATATTGTATATATAATAAAAAAAAAAAAGAAAAAAATGGTTATACCTAAAAAGTTCTTCTAAAAATATTTGTTTGTTTTATATATAAATGCTTAAGATAAAAGTATGTGCACCGCATTCATTCAGAAGTCCATGGTAATCAGAAGAAGGTGTGAGTCTCTTGGAACTGGAGTTATATGTGAGCCACTATGTGTATGCTGGGAACTAAATACTGAGCCACTTCTCCCATCCTAAGACATCTTTTTAGGTTACTACTTCTAACACATGAGATTGGTGTGTGTGCATGTTTGCGCGTATACAGGGATGGATGGAGGGGGCGGGGTGTCCAAGCATGCATCTGTGGAGACCAGAGATTGATGCTTGCCTCTATTGGCCTCCACTTGACTCTTTTGAAGGAGAGCTTCTCACTGAACCAGGAGTTCATTGGGTGGCTAGACCAGCTGGCCAACAAAATCGTGAGCTCTTCCTGTCCCCATCTTGTCCTCCTACCCACTAGGCCCGTGCTGGGATTATGGGCATCGGCAGCTATGCAAGTCTTTACCAGGGTACTGTAAGGATCCAAACTCAGGTCCTTGTGCTTGCTCGCCGTTCCCTCTGCTCATTGAGCCATCTCCCCATCCTACACAGGAGATTTAATAAGTAAGGCATTTACCTAGGCCTCCAGTTAACATCATGGTAGCTCAAGTCCAAAATGAACTAATTATTTTGGGGCTAGTAAGAGGAAATCAAAGCAACTGGTGGGTGACTGGATTAGATGGAACGTGATATTTAACTCCATTCTAAATTCACCACGTTGGGGTATTAGGAAATGATTCTTAGGCTAGTTAAATGGCTTGGTGGTTAAGGGTGCCTGCCACCAAGCCTATGTCCTACTGACCTGAGTTTGATACCCAGGACCCACATGGTGAAAGGAGAGAACCATATACTACAAGTTGTCTTCTGACCTCCGCATGCACACTGTGGCACATGTATACAACACATACAGCAAATAAATCTAATTTGAAAAACTAAATGATTATGATAGACCATATCGTATATCTCCCTAAGGCGATGCATGGTTACTTTTGACGGCATCCACAAGTAGTTCCGAGCTTCTCAAATCTCAGACCAATCTAAAGTGTGAATTACTGTGTCTGTCTTTAAAATTTAAGTTGTACCTTTTTATAATACATATAAATTAATAGTGCCTCATGGAAACAGAAAGCAAAGTCCACTTCACCTTTGCTGTATTATAGTCTCAAAACTCTTACCCCCCATGTACAACCACTGATTGGTTGTGACCCTGTATACCCAGCAGCTCTTTGTTGACAGGTGATAATTTAGCTCCTACGGCACTCAGGTCTCTCGGGACATGTGGTTGACTGTCAGCTACTGTGCTGGCTAGTTTTATGTCAGCTTGACACAAACTAGAGTCGTCTGAAAGGGACCTTCAATTGAGGAAGAAAATGCTTCCGTAAGATCCAACTGTAGGGCACTTTTTTCATCGTGATGGATGGGGAAGGGCCCAACCCAGTGTGGGTGTTGCCATCCCTGGGTTCTATAAGAAGGTGGGCTGAGCAAGCGATAGGAAACAGTCCAGACAGCAGCACCCCCCATGGCCTCTGCATCAGCTCCTGCCTCCTGGTTCCTGTCCTGTCTGAGTTCCTGTCCTGACTTCCTTCAGTGAAGGACGATAATGTGGAAGTGTCAGGCAGATAAACCCTTTCCTCCCCAAGTTGTTTGTGGGCATGTGTTTCAGCACAGCAATAGAAACCCTAACCAGGACAGAAAATAGTCCCAAGATAACGGGGTGTTGCTATGATAGATCTGACCATGTGTGTTTTGGGGGGGATTGTGGAGTGACTTTGGAACTTGGAGCTGGAAAGTCACCGAGTGTTCAAAGCTTTGATGAACTCTTCTGTGGGAGCCTGGGAGAAAAGAGAACCGAGAGAAATACAGACAATGAAGGCCTGGTTTGTGATGCTCCAGAGGGAGGTTTGAGTTATCTGGGGCTGTACTTGGCAAGAGACTGGTGCCACCGAAGGGGAATGTTTGCTTTGCTGGGTTGATGCTGGTCAGCCAGAGCTGAGGAAACAGCGGTGATTAAGAAGAGACCAGCATCACTGGGGCAAAATCTTCTGGAAGTGTTTCCTGAGGGCACAGAGAAGCTGTGTTCCAGAAACAGATACGGTTGTACCCCCCACTCTGGCAGCTGAACTTGGTAGTTTGTCACCAAGGTGGTACTGGTTTTGAAGGCATGAGGGGCTCATGGAGAGCAGCTGAGGCTTGGCACTGGGAGAAGCCAGGACAGGCCTTTGGTGAAGGCACAGCCTCAGTAACAGTCAAAGGCCCAGGATTGAAGGGGCCACACAGAGAAGATGAGCCAGGAGAGGATATTGATGAAAGTGCAGCCCAGTTGCAGCAGAAGACCCAGCAGTTTGGAGATGCCAGCAAGGACCATGAGAGTAGCGGCAGTGGAGTTTAGAAGACACGCTGTGTGTGCTGCAGAGGGATGAGCCACAGAAGTGATCCAAGCCCCTTGGGGGGAGCCCAGAAGATGTAAAGAAATCCAAAATTATGGGGCATTGTCTTAGAGTTTGTTTTTGCTTTCTTCAGATGGTGACCATACCTTAGTTCTTCCCCCTTGAAGTAAGAAATTATTTAATTTTGATTTTATAGGAGCCAACAGTTGAGAGACTTGAACTTTTAAAGAAATTTTGGAATTTTACAAAGACTTTGGATTTGAAAAGAGGTTGAATATTTTAAATATTCTGAATATTTCAAAGAGGATGACTTTTTTAGTTATTTTTAATAACTGTGGGACTTTTAAAATTTGAAATGTTTATATTGTTCTGTTGGTATTCACATGTGATCTCAGGGATGAACAGGAAAGGGGGGAAGGTTATGGCTTAACAGCGATGGGTCTATGTGTCAGTCAAGTTGACAAGGGGTTAATTGTGCTGTCTACTTTTATGCCAACTTGACATAAGCTAAAATCATCTGAAAGGAGAGAACTTCAATTGGGAAAGAAAATGCCTCCATTAGATCTAGCTGTAGGGCAGTTTCTTAATCAGTGATTGATGGGGGAAGGCCCAGACCATTGTGGGTGGTACTATCCCTGGGATGGTGGTCCTGGGTTCTAGGAGAAAGCAGGCTGAGCAAGCCAGTAAGCAGCACCCCTTCATGGCCTCTGCATCAGCTCCTGCCTCCAGGTTCCTGCCCTAATTTCCTTCAGGGATGGACTATAATATGGAATCATAAGTCAGATACACCCTTGCCTCCCCAACTTGTTTTTGGTCATAATGTTTCCCCACAACAACAGAAACTCTAACAAGGACAGCCATCAACAGCAGCTTCTAAATAAGAAAGGAAAGTCAGCAAGAGAGGAAATGTTGGTGTCATTAACTTGGCAGCCTGTGAGATGAACAATGGGAAAACATCAAGTTAGGAGGTCAGAGCAGACGATATACACATTGAGATTCTGAGGGAGAAATCGCAGCATGAAGATAGGTGTTTACTTCATTGCCACAGTCTTGGCAATTAGTCTTGAAAAAATATATTCTTAGAGTGAGTTCTTGATCTCCCCAATGCATGGTGTATTTGTTTCCTACTATTTAGTGTTTGTTTGGGCAGTACTGGAGATTAAACCAAGAACCTAAGAATACGGAGGCAAGAACTCTGCAACTGAGTTATATCCCCAGACCTGTAGTGTTGGTGTTTTGAGATAGGCCTCTCTATGTAACCCAGGCTGGCCTCAGCCTTACAAAGGCTGGAGACCAAGATGTGAACCATCACAGCTAAGGCTAGACTATTGATGCTCTCTCTATCCCAGCCCTACCACTCTATTTTATCTTGACACGTTAATTTTACCAATTTCCCAGTGGGTACAAAATACTGAGAGTGCTTAAGATAATAAACATCTAGTTGTCGGTCTACTTTCAATAAACACTTTGCATACTTATTTCTCCTCTGTGGAATAATGCATGTATCGAAGAAGAACATGAACTTTGGACCCGGTTTATTCAGGTATCAGCCAAGTCAAAAGTCAAATGCCTTTAGCTTTGTGACAAAATCAGAAGACTCTTCTATCTATGTACAGTGCAATGTTCATGAACTAGGGTTACAGATTGGTGGGTAAAAGTGCTGGCTGCCAAGCCTAGTGACCTGAGTTCAATCCCTGAGACCTATATAGTGGTGAGAGAAATATATCCTTCAAGCCACCCTTTAATATCTGTATGTACACACGCACATACACACACACACACACAAATACATACACAAGATACATATAAAGCTATTAAGAACGTGCTCATGCAAAAGCTCTACAGAATCCACTTTAAAGGTGTATGAATTTAGGCTGTTTCACCATATTTAAGTCTATCAAAAAGCATAATATATTTCTATAACTCTAGAAATCATACTTGTCATTTTCAAGTCTTTGCTTGATAGTGGTTTGCTGTCCTTTCCTTACCTGTAAGGCTGTATTTTAATGCCTTGATTTTGACATTCCAGTGCCTTCATAACGACAGCTTCGTTTTCTTCTGCATAAACAGAACACGTGCAGTAAACAATTGCTTGAACTTTAGCGACTGCAGTGAGACAAGACACAATTACAACGGTGACCCAGTGCAAATGACACACCTGTACCAGCGCAGACCACCAGATGTTGACGGAAACGATTTCCAGGGCTGCTTGAATATCTCCCCTGGATTTTTAAATTTAAAATGACATTTGTTTACGTGTGGAGGTCAGAGGACAACTTGCGGAAACTGATTCTCTCCTTCTACCATGGAAGTACTGGGCATCAAACTCCATTCATCAGGTTCAGAGGCAAGTGCAGGCAGAATGAAATCATTAGAGTCAATGGGTTTCAAGCGGTGCAAATCTACAGTCCATGTAGTGATCCACAAATCTGTTGCCGAAAGTGCCCTTAACAGCTGAGCAATCTCTCCATCCCCAGACTACATTTTCTAACTTTATTGCCAGTTCCTCTCTCCTCACTCCCTATAACCTGATCAGATGGGGCCCCTGACAGTTTTTGGAATGCTGGACCCACTTTATACTTGGCTGTTCCTTTCCTTAGGCAGCTATTGTTGGCTCCCTGATCCTGTCTAGCCACAGTCCTCTAGATCAGCAATGCTTTTTACAGCTTAAGATTTATTTATTTATTTATTTATTTATTTATTTATTTATTTATTATATATACAGTGTTCTGCCCGCATGTTTGCCTGCATGCCAGAAGATCTCTTATAGATGGTTGTGAGGAATTAAACTCAGGACCTCTGGAAGAGCAACCAGTGGTATATTCTACCACTCTTCTCCGTATTTCCTCAGACAGATCTCTCAATGGGCCTGGAGCTAGGACGGCAGCCAGAAAGTTTCAGTGATCCTCCTGTCACTGCCTTCGCCAAATTCTAGAGTCCAGGCACGTGCACAGCCATGCAGGTTTTTACACAGATACTGGGGATTCCGGGACACATCTTCGTGCTTCCTCTGCTGTGCTCTTACTGAGCCATCTCCCAGCCCCACTTCTCAGTTTTTATGACTCTTTATGAAGATCTTTTTAAAAAATAAAATAAGCTTGGAATGGTCCATTAAACTTTCGTAGAAGTGTGTTACTCACAAGCTTCCTAATCTCCCACCCAGCTCATTTCACAGCTGTGTCTGTGCTACCAGTTCCAAGGGAAGACGTTCTTCATGCTCTTCTGCCTAGCTTTTCCTTAGGAACACTGGAGCATTAGTAGTAAGTTCTGTTCTACAGATTCATCTTTGAGTTTTCATAAGGATGCTCACTTATAAACCTAATATCCAGTTATTTTTAACACCTGACCCACCAGAGTCATACGGAAAATATACACTGCAGTAAAAGCACCACACTCATTTGTTGGTTTACTTTTTGAGACAGTGTCATATAGCCCGGATTGGCCTCAAACTTGCTATGTAGCCAATGATAGCCTCTTACCCGTGCCTCCCAAGTGCTGGGATCACAGGCCTGGGCCACCATGATTGGCTAGGATTCCCACAGATGTCGAGATCTCAGCATCCAAATGCAGAAGAGCAATGGTGGCACTCAGATCTGCATGGTGTGACTGAACTGGATGTGTATGCGTTAAGATTGCTGCTCAGACTTTAAGTGGGGCGATCTAGCCTGATGTAGGAGGGTCATCTGTCTATGTGTTACTTTCATTGGTTAATAAAGAATCTGCCTTGGCTTTTTGATAGGGCAGGATTTAGATAGGTGGAGTAGACAGAACAGAATTGTGGGAGAAAGAAAGCAGAGTCAGGCAGACGCTATGAATCTCCAGCCCAAGGTGGACATAGGTTAGAATCTTCCTGGTAAGCCACCACCTCGTGGTGCTACACACATTAATAGAAATGGCTTAATCAAGATGTGAGAGTTAGCCAGTAAGAGGCTAGAGCTAATGGGCCAGGCAGTGTTTAAATGAATACAATTTGTATGTTGTTGTTTCAGGTGTAAAGCTAGCTGTGCGGAAGCTGGGCAGGACAAAAAGCAGGCCTGCTCGCCTCATCACTACACTAGCCTTTATCTGCAATTGCTCCTCTCTTCTCTCCACAGCAAGACGCAGAAGCCAGAGTTGGTTTAACTGGGCTTGGCCGTGGAAATCTGTAATCCCAGAACTCAGTATGCTACAGTACGAGGAGAGCTCCAGACTAGCTTAGGCTTTGAGAGCCTGTTGCAAAATAAGTAAATAAATAAAGTAAAAAATGTTTAATGAACTACTGAAGAGTTGTCAGGAACGGACCAACAAAAGAATTGTACCTGGTGAGAAGTCACAGTACAGACAGGAAAGGTGAACACGGACGTGCATGAACTGGGTTTGGTGGCATGTACCTATAACACTGGGATGCTGGTGGCAAGAGGAACACAAGCTCAAGCCCAGCCTGAGCTACACAGCAAAACTAGGTGTAAATAGATAATAAACAAATGTAACATCATAGATTCACGTAATTATTTTGCTTCAGATTAATAAATTATTAATTTATATAAAATGAGTTTATGAGAATAAAACATGTTTTAAAAACTTACTAAATTTAAGATGTGTGGTGGTGACGCATGCCTTTAAATCCCAACACTTAAGAGGCAGAGGTAGGCAGATCTCTGTGAGTTTAAGGCTAGCCTAGTCTACAGAGCAAGTTCCAGGACAGACTCCAAAGCTACAGAGAAACCCTGTCTCAAAAAAAACCAACCAACCAACCAAACAAACAAACAAACAAAAACAACTTACTGCGCTTATTTAACCGAATGGTTTATTTGAAGACACTAAGATGGAAATTTTGCTCATGGTCCCCCTATTAGTGCTCTATTCTACCAACGACTGAAGTGTGTGCAGGACTGAGGCATCAACACTGCGCTTTAACAACTTACATCTCATTGCGTGTTCGAGCTGTTCGTACTGCTGCTGAGCAAGAATCTCAAGTTTACTTTTTGTTGGACCACCTTGAGAAAGATCTTGAAGTAAACCTGTATCTGGATTTTAAAAAGTAAAGATAGACTTTTCAATACAACACTATAGGAACTTGTCATATATCGCTGGTATCACATTATTTTTCAAACAATTATCTAAAATAAATTTTCACAGAAAATTTCTACTAGTGCAATCGATAATATTAAAATGCTGACTTGAAATTGAAACATCTATAAAGGTAATTAGTTTTATTACTGTTTTTCAAAGGGAATCTAGAAAACACAATACTAGTTTTCTCCTAGTTTCTATGAGTCACCAAAAGAGCTTGTATATAAGTCATCTGCATGCTAAATACAACTAATTTGAAGAGCAATACAGGAAATAAAAATAAAGATGTTTTCTCCAATGTTGAAATTGATTAGTTATAGTCAACGAATTTCATTAATTTAGAAATCAAAAGTACCTCCATGTTCATTTAAAATAAATTCCACTGGGTTACTGACACCTAGTCCTGAACAGCGGGGCAGCAGCAGAATGACTTTGACATTCTGTAGCCTTGAATTCTTGGGCTCAATGCTGACAAACGTCTCATAAAGAATCTCAATGTCTGAGAAGGAAAAAAAAATGCCAAAAAATTCATGTTAAATATTAAAACTCTGAGTGCAGCATGGGATTGTAGCTCTTTACTGTTCATTTCCAAATCCTCAGCCCCGCAAAAACTAAACATAATGTAATTAGAAAAGGACACTGTTCTCTATTAACGTCCCAAAGTTAATCAAGTAATTTTCTTTCTTTTTTAAGATTTTAGCTGTGTGTATGTGTGCGGTATGTCACGTGTGTGGCTGCTCACCACAGAAGAAGGGATCTCCTGAAATGAAGATTATAGGCTAGCTTGGGTGGTCAGAACTGCTCAGGTCTTTTGCTACATGATCTTAACCATGAAGCTAATTCTCCTGCCCCCTTTTTTATTAATTTTATGTAAATGAGTGTTTTACCTCCATGTAGATATGTGCATCACATACATGCCTGGCTCCCACAGAGGTCAGAAAAGGGTGTTGGAGCCCCTCAAGGTGGAGTTATTGATGGTTGAAATCCACCATGTAGGTGCCCAGATACCAAACCTGGGTCTTCTGTAGGAGCAACAAGTGCTTTTAACCACTCAGTCAAATCTCCAGTCACAATTCCCTTTTATTAATACTTATTTGTTAATATTGTTTATCTATCCTGACTGCTCTGTGAAGTGTGTGTGTTGTTGCTGTTAGAGTCACCTAGGGTGGAGGGGCTATCAGCTAAAACATAGCCTCAAGTAGATTAGCTTCAGGGGCATCTTCTTGGTTGATGATGTAAGAAGGCCTGGACCACTGTGAGTGGCACCATCCCCAGGCAAGTGGACCTGGGCTGTCTAAGAAACCTAGCTGAGCATGAACCACTAAGCAGCCTTCCTCTATGGTTCCTGCCTCCAGATTCCTGCCTAGAGTTCCTGTCCTGGCTTTCCTTAAGGATGGATTATAACCTGGAAGGGTAAGGTAAAATAAACCCTTTTCCTCCCCAGATTGCTTCTGGTCAGGGCATTCAGTCACAACAACAGAAATCAAACGATAACAGTCTGTAACCCTGGCACATGGCAGGCTGAGGCAGGAAGACCAAGGGTTTAAGGACTGCCTGGTGTGTGTGTGTGTGTGTACTTTTCAAACATTCATCATCTCATACTGTAATGTAAATTTCATGAGTGAAACTTCGTTTCACTGCTATATTCACAAAACAGAACAAAATTAATGTCATGATCTCTAAGACAGTGATAGACAGATATATACATCAATAAATGTGTTGAATAAATCATTAAAATTTTTGCTTCTATTATTAATATTGTCCCTCTAAATTGCACTAACACTACTTGTCTTAAAAATCTGTTCCACATTCGTTAGAAGATGAATATTACATTTTAAGTCATTTGTGTTGTTAGGTATGACAATAGTTTATTTTGTATAAATTCCTATTAGATGGATACTGAGGTTGTTTCTAGTTTGAGGCTATGGAAATTAACAAGTTATAGTTAGATGTCGTCTGTCACCAACAAGTTCATGTGTTAGGAGCTCGGTTCCTAACGTGGCAGTATTTAAGGGAGAAAAAGGAATCTCTAGGAATTGATGGTCTTGGAAGGTGATGAGATGACTTGGACACTGCCCCCAGAATGAGGGTCACTGAGTGAGTCAGTTCCCCACGAGACTATACTATTTTAAGACAGCATAACTTGCTTTCCCTGATCTCTGGCTTCCTGTTCTCCCATGTGCTCTCTTCTTGTACACGGCCCACAGTTCTGCCATCTGCCATGCTGTGATGCAGACAGAAGGGTCAGCAGATGCTAGTGCCACCGTGCTTCTGAACATCCAGAACTGTGAGCTAAACAACCCACTTTTTATGAACTGCTCTGCCTCCAGGATTTTGGTGAAAAGACATCATGCTTCTCTGAATATTGTTGCACACAGTTTTTGTGCACATATTTGCACTATTTGTGGGGGCAGGGAGGTACTCTACACAGACCTGAAATTCTGGGTGTTACTACAGGTACACATGTGACTTTAATAACTAGTTTGTCCAAACTGGTTGCTTAAATTTACAGTTCCATGGATGGTATTGGAACATTTCTCATGCTTTTTAAAGCTTGTCAGTACATGGTATTGCCAGTCTTTTCTATTTTAATCATCTGTACGCATGTAGCAGCAACATTCTAATTCTAATTCCCTGACTACCATTGGGGTTTGTTACTTTCAATGTAAATTTTTGTTTTGTTTTTGCTCTGAGTATATTCTTTTTCTGTGTAATATATGGTTATGTCTTTTGTACTTTTTCCTATTGAGTTATAAGATATATTATCACTTTTGTTATTACCATTATCATTTTATGTGTGTGTGCATATGTGTATGTATGCATGTGTGTGCCACGATGCACATGTGGAGGTCAGAAGACAATTTACTTAAGGGCATCAGGTATCTGTTTCCACCTTTATAAAGGTTCCCGGGATGAACTCAAACATCAGACTTACACAGCAAGTGTCTTATTTTTTAACCCAAGGAGCCATTTTACCAGCCTAAAGCATGTGGTTTTTATTGTTAATTCATGAGAATTTTATGCATTATTATAAAAATCAATAGATATGTTTCTTCTATAACTTATTTTATTTTATTACTATATAGAACCTTTAATATTTTCTGGTATCCAGTTAATAAATCTTCAATGATCAATGTGTTATACATTCCTTTGAAGAACTCTTAAATAAACTCCCCAGGTTATGAAATATGTTTTTTATAACATATTCTAGGGGATTCTAGATATACACTGAAATGAAGTGTCAGTTTTCTTCCTATCATAGTTTACAAAGAGATCATCTGTTCCTGAGCCTTCTGCTGTTACCTTAGCCATAGCTAAAGCCCCATAAGTGCAGGCTTTGTCTGGACTCTGCCTGCCCCCCTCTGTTACTGATCCGCTTTTACACCGCAACCACCGCTGTAGGTTTTTACTTCGTGTCAAATTTTCTTGTGAAGTGAATCTTTCCCCTTTGTTTTTCACCTTTAGTGTATTCTTGTGTGTTTGGTCCTCTTTTTAAAGATGTTTTTAAATTTATAACTACGTGTGTATGGGGGACTCATGCATGTATGTGTGGGAAAAGCCAGTCTCAGCTTGAGATTCTTCTCAGGTCTTCTCCTCTCTTTCCTTTTATTCAGTAATGGAGAGCAAACCCAGGGTGCCGCGCACGCTATGCACACGTTCCCTTTACTGGGCTTCCCCTCCCCATTTATTTCTTCATTGCACACACGGCATTTTTGTATTTTGCTTTGGCTTGTCTTGTTCCAAGTCTATAGCTTCCCATCAGCCTCTTCAGCTACTGCTGACTGTGCTTTGTCTTTGCTTTAAGCAGCCAGGCTGTGATGCCCATGGTATTAACTTATTTTCTGCAGGCTGCTTAGCAGAGCTGAGTAGCTCGCAACCATTAGCCCTGGCTAAATCCACAGCTGGTGGAGCCAGTATTTGAATCCTCGGTTGGTCTCATTCCTGCCAGTGTACTCTCTTTGAGTCTTATCTACCATTTCTCAGCTAAAATAACAGTCTCTTTTCTTTTCAGTTTAGTATTTTTGAGTTATGTGTTTCCTTCTTTTTGTCTGAGTGCCAGACACTGCATTTGGATATTTGGGAGATAACTTGAAACTTAGATATTTTTTTTTTTCCAGAGAGAAGTTACTTTTGCTTCTAGTAGGTAGAATGGGTCCACCTAAGACTGGTTACTCTAAGTCCCAGGTCACCTTAACTCAACTAGAAATTAAGATGGAAGACATCTAGGATTTGATTTGCTACCTTTCCTAGCCTGGAATTGCAAACTGTTTGCTTCTCTGGCTCTGCCACTCGGCAGCCATTCTGTTTACTTCTGCAGCCTCTAGTGAGTGTGGTCTTTTCAGGATCCAATGAGATATTAAAAATTAGGAGCATGAAAGACTTCATTTCTGTTCCCTTTGTAAATTAAACATCTATGTTAATATCTTCTCATCTATCAAACGATGAGTTTTGAATCAGATGTTATTCTGTCAGAGAGAAAAGCAGCCCAATTCCCAAACACCTAGAAGCTAATTACTTTAACCTGGAGCCTTCAGTCCTGTATTAAACACAGACAGCCTGACATGGGTTTGCGAGGCTTTTAGAAAGATGGTTCACATATAATTTATATTACGACAACATAGTAAAACTTCTAACACTTCAAATATTTCTAGATTTTTTTAGAACAATAATCATCAAATATTATTTGCACATACTTTTGCATCCCATTTTTGCAAAAAGGTTTGTCAGTTCAGATTCCTTATCTTGTGATTGTATTCCACATACAAATATTTTTGAGGTGTTATTATTTGTTAAGATTGACATATGGGCAACTGTGTACCACGAGCCTGTGTTGACCATTAGGATATCATCATCCATATTTAATAAAGCTTTTACAGAGTGGACAGCAATACTTCGAGATTTGTCCTACAGAAAACAGTATGGTTAGAATTTTAAAATGGGTAACAGAAAAGTAAGATGACTTAATTTTACTTTAAATAAACCCAAGCGCTTGGTAGGAATTCTTAAAAGATACCCGATCCATTTTAGTGTAGCATCTTAATATATGTCTAAATGAAAGTCAGTGAAGATAACTGAGAAACATATTTAAAATAAAAGGCTTACTCATTAACCTAGGCTATATCTACCATTTATTCTCTGTATAGTGACAAGCCAATCCTAAAATCGCAAAATATAATTATAGATTATTATGGCTTGGCTTCCATTCTTTTGTGTTGTGGATGTTTTTAATTATGTGGCTGTGTGGGAATTTGTGCACATGAAGACAGTGCCTACAGAGGCAAGAAGGTGGTGTCAGTTCCTCTGGAGTCCAGGTTCCAGGCAGTTCTGAGAAGCCTGATGTGGTACTCCCTTAACCCATGGGCCATCTCTCCAGTCCCTTCGCCTTCACTCTTACCCCTTCATGAAACCCCACTCACCCACAACTACCATTTTTAATTCCCAATTGCACCGCCATCTAAATTGCTGCTAGCTCAGATGAAACTGAGATGTTTGAGAAAATTATAAAAGGCAGAAAAGATTCTATCCAAGGATATGGGTGTGGGAGCTGGGCCTAATCCCAGCACGTGGGAGGCTGAGGCTGGAGGATTGACATAAACTTGAACCTAACCTGAGCAAGATAAAGCATTCCCAGTAGTCTGGGCTGGATAACAAGATCTCGTCTCAAAAAAACTGAACCAACCAAAGAATGCTGGGGGGGGGGGTGTCAAAATTTAGAGCGCTAAATTAATCCACCTTAAATTCCTTTTTAGGTGCAAGGATTGTTTGGGTAAGCAGTATTATTCAACTCACAATGGAAATAAATAGTAGTTTACCTGAAAAATAAGTTTATAATCTTTGAAGAGATCTGTGTTTTTAAGATCTCTTTTGAGATGAGCTGGAAAAATTAAAACATCGTCGCAGTGCTGATCCACGGCGAAAACTCTGTCATCGAGATGCAGAACAGACTTGACTCTATGATAACCCTTTCCCCTCAGACTACTATAGACGTCTTCAGGGCTGCACATATAAACACAATCATAAATAGAACGCATTCAAACATATTTAGCATTAATACATTTGCTCCTGCAACAATGAGAAATATCACTATACATATTGCATGTGATAAAACAATTTTAGCAAAGTTAAAAAATAATTAGAAACAGAAAGTGTAACATATAATTATAAGCTTATCAATTTAGTAAATCGATGGTAAGAGCTAAAATTAAACTATGACTCTAATCATTTCCCTAAATGTGGCCTCACCCCTAAGAAAGGAAGTCTTTATTACATTATCTTAAAATAATAGGGTTTTGAAATATGAATGAAGAACTGGACTGAAGTGCATACCTGATTTTACCAGTATTTATCCAAGCATAAAGAGGCAAAGTGGAGGCCCTCTGTTCCTGTTTCCTAACCGTCTCTGGTAGAATGTGGTAAATTGAAAGGGCGTCGTGTTTGATTCGACATCTCGCCAATGATGCAGCCAACTTTGTCTTACAGCTAGAGACAGAAAACTCATTCTTGATGACCATGAATGTGAAACAAGACTATCAATTCTCCATTTGAAACATTTACAAAATCCCATTTTGAGTTTTAACAAATTTGTCTGTCATTCCATTTCAAATTTTTAAAAGCTAAAATAAAATTTTGTGATATTCAAAAATAGAAACCCAATAGTCCTGATCTTCTGCTCTGTTTTGCTGCTGTGTAGTTATATACTCCTAAAATATTACAACATTGATAGTTCAAGGAATAAGCACAGAATCTCAAGGAGACGAAGCAGAAGTGAATCCAGGCGCCATTGCTCACCAGCGTGAGGCCTTGGGAACGTCTCTCGTTCTCTCGGCATC
The DNA here is from genome assembly GCF_014885135.2 of Alexandromys fortis. NCBI lineage: Eukaryota > Metazoa > Chordata > Mammalia > Rodentia > Cricetidae > Alexandromys > Alexandromys fortis. The sequence goes on along the minus strand of NW_026067949.1, from coordinate 23,257,923 downwards.
AGTTCTCCCAGCTCTCGAGGTGGTCAGCTTACCTTAGCATTAATGTGCTTCTGTGTGCACAGTATTTAGCACAGGACAGACACACAGCAGGCAGCCATTATAGTCTGGTTAATATTATCAAGATGGGGCAATGGTGTGTGTTGATACTATTCCAAAGGTTTCATTAGACTCTCTCAAACCCCGCTTAGTTCCGAACACCCAATGCCTCACAGTCCCAAACAAGAGAAAAGAACATTAGTACTACGAAGACACAATACATTTTAACGAGTGTAAATAGCATTCATTACTTTGTGCCTCTTCTAGAACTGAGTAGGAATCCAACTGAAATAAAGGAAAAATAAGGAACAGATGTCACAAAAGGGTCAACTACAAACTGAGGTCCACTTGATGTGTATTTAGGAAAAAGAGGACATCCTTAAGGAATCGCTGGGCGGCCAGCAACACAAACCCTGAACGAACAGTAGGATGCAGAGCTTGGTGATGGGCACCACGTGCGGGACACCGCTTTCTTTTCCTTATGCAATCCAAACTCCCGAGTCTAAATTTCACACCCACTTGCCAAAATAAAAATCTTAATTTGTAGGTCTGAGAGAGACAATCAGGAGTACCTGAAGAGGGTGGTTTTGGCAGACAGTAAACTTATTAAGCTGTATTATAAAATTGCAGCAGGAGACTTAAAATAATAGCATATTGATACATACCGAAGACTAAGCAAAGACTGTGAATTGCTGTTCTATAGTATACATGTGTAGATGTTTGGTTACAGAATATTTTGATCATTTATTTCCAAATACCAACTTAGTTCGAGTTTTCCATACATAATAAATGCTACCAAGTGGATTATCTGATTAATCTCTGCTACCACAGCTGCCCAGCTGCCCCCTTCACCAGCATTCCCATCCACACGCAGTCAGAGATCCTGTCTCAGCATATTAGACAATTCCAAAGTGCACTGGCCACAGGACAGAACCCAAGCTTTAGCATGAATATACTAGAATACTAGTAAGTCAGCCTCACGCGGCTCCTCCTGCAACAGTTCCGCCACTCCCTTCCTTCCATACATCTATCTTTAGATATTTGCAAGCCTATAATATGTATGTTCCTCCACCTCTCTCTCCTCCCCTTTTTCTCTCCATCCCCTCCGTCTTCCCTCATTCTCTCTCTTCCCTCCCGCTCCCCTTCTCTCTTCTGCCTGGCCTCTGAATCAAATTACCTGAGTTCAAACTTTTCTTCCACCAATCATTAGCAGCATGCCTTTAGACAAGTTATTAACCTTTCTAAGCTCTGCAAGTAATTACTTTAGCAATTAGTATCTAATGAACAAGGTTGTTGTACAGATATCTATGAAAACTTACTTAAGAGTCTGGCTAGCCAAGAAAATCTTATAATTAATATGCTTATCACATTTCTACTAGGAACTAAATACCGTAATGATATCTGGATCTATAAAGACTAAATGATAATTGGGATCTGTAAAGGAATCTGCCTGTAATCCCAGCACCAGGGAAGCAAACAGGATTGCTGCAAATTTGAAGCCAGTTTGGTCTACTTGGCAAGTTTCAAGCTAGCCAGTACTCCCTAATAAAACCCTGCCACCCCACCCCAAAAATGATTTTGATCCTTAATTGACACTTGCTGCAGAAAAAGACATAGAAACAATCCCAGCATAACGCGCTGACTGCTGAGAGACACAGAGAAGAGAGGAAACACATTAAGAAGAAATATACTGATGCTGGTCCAAAGGGATCTCTAGAAAAGCTGAGTTAACTAGTAAAGGACGAGCAACATTTTCCAGACCACAAAAGGAGAGGAGACATAGAGAGCATGCGTTTTCCAGACACGGTGGGAAACGGCACACAGACAGGGCACAGTGCCATAGAGACGTGGAGACGACATTACACAGCGCAGCACCTGTGTGGAGAGAGACCCAGCGGGAAATCACAACACAGCTTGCAGACTGAAGATAGGATGTTGCAACTTTTTGTGCAGAAAATAGAGGGATACTTAAAAGTAGAGAGATAGTAATGAATTTATTGAGCAAATACACTTGTTTTCTTACTATATATTGCAGGCAATGTTCAAAGTTCCAGAAACCAATGAGTGGACCAGAAAGAAGTTGCTCCTGACATACGAAGTTTAGAATCTAGTGGAAAACAACAATTCTTTTTTGAGATGTCCTAAGTACTAATAACAAGGAAAGGCGTTTCACTGTGCTGTGGTGGACTAAAGGGTCCTTGCTAGGGGAGTCAAGGGATAGTTCTGAGGAGTTAAATTCCAGCTAAGATAAAAGGGAAGAGGGGGCTGGAGAAATGGCTCAGAGGTTAAGAGCATTGCCTGCTCTTCCAAAGGTCCTGAGTTCAATTCCCAGCAACCACATGGTGGCTCACAACCATCTGTAATGGGGTCTGATGCCCCCTTCTGGCCTGCAGGCATACACACAGACAGAATATTGTATACATAATAAATAAATATTAAAAAAAAGATAAAAGGGAAGAGAGTGGAAGGTAGCCAAGAGTAAAGCAGAACATGAGATAGGCTGCCAATAGTTGAAGCAGAGGAACCCTCAGGCCAGAAGGTACCTACTAATTCTGAAATACGTACCCCTGGACGAGAGATGTAGAGACAGAGGAACGGGAAACAAATGGAAACTCGGAGCAGCTCGAGCTTACGTGAAATCTGTCTCCGGGCCGGGGCCACCTCGCTCGGGATACTTTTAGCTCTATTCATTTTCCTACAGATTCCATAATTAACGTCTTTCTTTACAGCTGAGTAAAATTTCATTATGTTTATGTACTATAATTGCAGTATCTCTTCACCAATTGATAGACACCAAGACTTGTGTCATTTCCGAGCAATTGTGAATACGGCAATGATGAACACAGGTGTGTAAATAGCTCTCTCGTGATGCATTATCACTGGGAATATGCCCAGCCCAAGAATGGTATTCTGGATCATACGGCAGTTCTATTTAGTGTTTTGAGAAACAGCCACATTGGTTTCCACAGTGGCTGTATCAGTTTGAATTCCCACACACACCAAATAGAGTTCCTGTTTCTTCGCCTCTCCACCAGCATTTGCTGTTATTTGTTTCCTTTTTTGTCCTTTGTTTGTTTGTTTTTCAAGACAGGGTTTCTCTGCATAGCCCTGGCTGTTCTGGAACTCACTCTGTAGACCAGGCTGGCTCAAACTCATAGACAACCGCCAGCCCCTGACTCTTAAGTGATGGGATTAAATATGTGCACCACCACCACCTGACTTGTTTTCTTTGAAAAGACTTTACTTTGTTATGGGTATTTTACCTGCATTTATATGAGTGTACCATAAGCAAGCAGTGCCCACAGAGTCCAGAAAAGGGTGTGATGTCCTCTGGAAGGAGTCACTGACGGTTGTAAGCTGCTATGTGGGAGCTGGGAACTGAACCAGGGTCCTCTGCAAGAACAGCAAGTGCTCCTAACTAGTACACCATCTCTCTAGCCCTTTGTTTGTTTTCCGGATAATAGCCATTCTGACTGGAGTGAGTCAGAGTCTCAAGGTAGTTTTAACTTTCATTTCTTTGATGGTAAAGAATGTGTAACACTTTTTAAAAATTATTAGCCATTTGTATTCCTTTTGAGAACTCTTTGTTCAGTTCCATAGCCCATTTTATGATTGGGTTGTTTTATAATATTTAGGTGTTTTTAGTTCTTTGTCTATAATCAGATATACAGATGGCAAAGATTTTCTCCTATTCCGTGGCTACCTCTTCACTCTGTTAGATTAACAGTTCCCTTTCCTGTGCTTGTTGATTTCACGAGGTTCCATTGTCTATTGCTGCCCTATTTCCTGACCCCAGAGCCCTGCTCAGAAAGCCCTTATCTATGCCTATAACTTGACGTGTATATCTTGGTTTTGTCTCTAGCACTTTTAGAGTTTCAAGTCTTCAAATCCTTGATCCACTTGGGTTTGATTTTTGTGCAAGATAAGAGAAGGATCTGGTTTGATTCTTCTACGTAGATAATCATTCATTTCTTTATTTGTCCAGGCTTTTATCTAAGTCACTCCTATAGGGGGTTACTATGGAACTGGTCATTTTTAGAGAAGGTATATTGTCTTGGTTTTCATGGTTCTTGTGGTTTGCACCAAGACTTGCCCTTCTGGAGTTAGAACGTGGGTAAATGGGGCAGGCAGAATTGCTCTTATTCCAAGCCTCCCTTTCCATGCCGCAGAGTTCCTAAGAGACTGGCTGTAGAAGGGTTCATAGATGGGTGTTCAGAGCACTAGGCCTCTTCCAAGTTCTCCCCTAACAGTTGGCATTGACTGAAACTGTCACTGCAGCAATAAACCCATTATGAAACAAGAGTCGTACGTAGCTGACTGAAACTGTCAATCACTCCTTTGTACCAACTGCTTTAGGGAGCAAAGGTCCATGACAGCAGTATGTGACCTAGGTTATTATGAATATGAAAAGAAAGAGAAGAAGCCATGGTGGGACTAGTGATCATCTCAGTTGCTAGACAGGAAGTAGAGGACAGTGATGCACACACATAAATGGGGAAATGGTGGTTTACAAATGCTGGGGGTATGGGAGTTTTCCTTAAAGATGGACTGAAAAGAGAAGGCGATAGGTGTGCATTCAGGTGACATGAAACAGTCTCGTCTCTCTGGAGGGCGAATCGAGACACCCTGTGAAACTGGCGGTCTGTGTCCTCTGGGAAAGAAAAGGGGAAAAGGAAACGGTGTGGGCAAAGGTGAAACGAGAAACTCTGTAAGACACGAACAGTGGGGCCAGCTAGCCTGCTACAGTGACCTTGGGTGTTATACAAATAAGGCAAACTGCAATGGGGAACAAGAACGAGGTAAATATACAGAATATCGATACCCAATTGCTCCATTATGAGAGTCTTGTTTCACCACCGCAAGTCCTCCAGTTGTTCTAGCCTCTGGACTATGCTCTGCGTTGTTCTCTCCTATCACGTTTGTCCTTGGAATCAACAGACATTCCAGGAGCTGACGATGGCGGAAATGACCTCTCCTCAACTGTCATGGCTGCAATTAAGGCAGGCAGACAGGAGTGTGCTGGATGGAGCACTGTTTGGGTTCCAGAAGTCTTGGGTTCCCTGTTGGGGTGTTGAGGGCACTCCTGGGGCACTAGTCCCTGGAGGTTCCTTCTCTAAGATCTCTAGTGACACAGCTTCTGTAGCTTTCCTGGAAGAGGTCCCTAAAGCTGGCCTGTTGGTATCTATGGCAGCAACAGCAGAGGTTATAGTAGCATCTCCTGATCTGATACACAAGAAGTTCATGGAAGCAATAAGCAAGTAGATGATAGAGACAGAGAAGCCCTGTCAGTCTGATGAAATCCCGTTCCTTTAGGTACCCCGTGCTCAGCCACTTACTCCAATGTGGCTTCTTACACGAGCTTCTCCAGTTCCAAGCTGAACGTCTTCCTGATGCCTGGAGAAAATCTGCTTGAAAACATAAGACTGACCCTCATCAGATGATCTGTTTCAGATTCTCCACGAGAAAGGTTAAATGATCAAAGAGGTTCCAAAGAAAAGTCAGAAAAAAAAAACATGAAAGGAAAAACTCAGTTTTAAGAATTGTTTATGGGACCTGTCGGCAAATGACATACTCTGGGGCATGATGGGCAATAAGAAAACTGGGGGAAGAAAAAGCACATCTCTGGGCAAATGTGACAGATGACCTGTAGAGTTAGCCTAACAGTCACGAGGCATTTCATACACATCACCGCTTAGATAGAGAAAAACAGGACGCTGCAGCCTTTTAAAACTGGTCTCTGCTTCCTTAACTCAGCAAGACTGTTCTTTTCCACTTCCTATATTGCAATTGGAAAGTCCCTGTAGGCATGGCGCCAAGACATTTAAGGCTCAACTTACTTGATTTTGTTCTCTCAGGATCAATTTTTAGGCTGTTTCTTACATAAAAGCTAGAACCTTCACCTCATTAATCTTACACATGTTCTAAGTCTGATCCATGATATTTGATTTTGACCACATAATTCATCTTAAAATAAATCACTTTAGCTGGACAGAGTGTTACATTCCTGTAATTTCAACATCTTGAGAGATGGAGGCAAAACAACCCTGAGTTCAAGGCCAGACTCGCAACCAGCAAGTCCAAGGCTGGTCTGGTCTACCAGAGACCTTATCTCAAGATAAACAAATCTCACTCTCCTTGCCCTCTGGAACAGGTCAGGGTAAGGGATTATACACAGGGAATCCAGTGAAGAGTCTACTCATAGTGTAAGGATTTAGTGTGAGGAAGGGTGGTAAAAGTGGGGATGGACGAGGAGATTCACGTGTGTTTTGGAATTGGAGTCACAGGATTTGATGCGTTAGCTACCACAGAGTGGAGCAGGGGGGAGGAGGCGTGAGTTAAGACAAATATTAGGTAGAGGTAGTGCCTTAATTATAATATGGAAGACTTGGGGCTGAACAGTGTGGAAATTCTCTGACAGGAGTTTCTAATCCGGCTACAGAGCTAGTAAGTTAGTCTAAGAAAAGAAACTAGCGGGCAGACACTGGGAGCAGCAACAGGGCTCTCCCAACACGGGCTAGAGAAGTGGAGCAGAAGACAGAACTTCACCGGGAGAGAGTGAGACAGAGACTAAAGTGCTATAAAGGGCACAGGGTTAAAGGAGCCAACTCCTTCCGGCTTTCCTACTTCCATTTCCTCCCAGGTGAGAACTCCCTCTATAGGGACATTTTCCACTCTTGCTCAAGCTAACTGAGGACAGTTTGAGAGTTAAGACCCTTATTAAAATACTTTGGCTCTGCTGGGCAGGGTAGCACTTGGTGACTGAGGTAGGAAGATCGCTTGAGCTTAGGAGTTTGAAACCAACTTCAGTAACACAGCACTTTAAAAAAAAATACTGCTAAGTGTATCTTTTTTATAGATTTTATTTTACAATTTCTAATTATGTATATGTGTGTTTGAGAAGAGGGCATTTGTGCACACGAGTGCGGTGCTGGCAGAGGTCAAGAGACAATATCAGATGCCCTGGAGCCATCCAAGTGGGTGCTAGGAACCAAACTTGGGTCCTCTGCAAGAGCAGTATGTGCTCTTAACCACTGGGCTATCTCTCCAGCTCCCCTGTACCTTTATATTTTCCTTGCATAGCTCTGATGTTCTCTGCAATTCAATTATTAAATATAGGCATTTCTTACACAGAATATTGTGAATATGAGTATAATGTGACTGACTAATTTTGGATAAGGTTTGCATTTTATTACTATTTTTTTAAAAACCAACAACCAGGGTCTCACTGTGTATCTTCATGCTGGCCTGGCTCACACAGTCCTTCTGTCTCAATCTCCCAGTGTTTCAGGAATGTACCACCAGACCTGGTTTCGTATGAACTGGGGTTGGAGCTGGGGGTTATAAGGGTAGCCACGCAACCATATCTGCATTATGGTCCAAAGGAGGAAGCTGTATATTATGAGGAAAAGAAGATGTCTAGGGATCTGTAGTCCCTCGCTAAGCAGTAAAACCTTCTGATTTCTCTGGCCTCATAATCCAGGTCCCTGGCTAGCAGCGTCACCTCGTCTTTCAATGATGAAACCATATACTGACATTTCTTGGAGTGCTTTGACTTCTCTGGACACCTCAGCTAACTTTAGCTCCCATTAGCCAGTCTGAGACTAAGTTATGATGTCCATGAAAATGCGTTTGCATGAGTGTCTGTGTGTGTACGTGTGTGTGTGCATAAACTTATAACCCCAGAATTTAGGAGATTGTGGGAGGGGGATCAGGTGATCAAAGTCATTCTCAGCTATATAAGCTGTTCCGAGCCATTCTGGGGTACATAAGACCCCATTTCCAAGGAAAAATAAAGGGATGGGAAGATGGCTGAGTATGAAAATTGCATATTGTACAAACATGAGAACCTAAGTTCAAACCCCTAGCCCCCACATAAAAAATCCAGATGCAGCACCTGTAACTCTAATGCTCAGCAAGCAGACAGAAAAACTGCTGGGGTTTGCTGGCCCAGCTACTTTGATACAACCAGTGAGCTCCAGGTTCAGTGAGACTTTGTGCCTAAAAATAAGGAAGGGAGTAACTGAGGAAGCCGTATGAAAGTGCCCTCTAATCTCCACACAGATATACCCGTGCTCACTTACATGCACGCACACACACATATATGCGTGTATACGTATATGTGTGTGTGTGTATATATATATACACATACTCAAAAGAAAAGGAGGTAAAGTAAGAACAATGGCACTAATGCACCCTGTAGGGCAAAGCCCTCGTTGCTGAAGCACTTCTCACTTGACTCCACATCTGAGTTCTGGGGACACCACCAGAACAGAACGCACAGCAACACTGACACACAGTACCACAGTGTGCCCACTTTCAACTCCACTCTTAACCTGATATCTTTCCTTGCCTCCCTTCAAGACGAATACTCTATTATCCTCATGACAGTTTCTTGTTGATATTTAGGATAAAGCAGAAACTGAACACATCAGTTTGTTCTTAACTAGACAGGCATTTTTTAGTTTGGCGGAACAGTGAATTTTGTATAGTTTTGGAATTTTCTATTTGTTATGTGTTAGTTTTTTGTAAAGACATCAGTTAAGGAAGCAAACATTAGTTCTTTTAAATTAAGTTTAGCTTACGCACATGCTTACGCACATGCTGAAACTACTGGAAATTTGTGAAGAGTCCCCACACGTTTATATACTGGATCATGCAATCCCACATCTTAACAATTGCTCTAAAGTTAGTTATTTAAACTATTCAAGACTGTTTGCCAAGGAAATCAAGACACTTTGACATCCTTTCATAAATGTTTGAGACCCAGATATCGCCAAGTTCCACTACGGAAGTTCCATAAGGGACAGCGCTAATGCGGGTTTTGTGTGAACGTCCTTTTACCTCCTCTTACCTGTTAAGCAGGGTCTCCACTTCTTGAACTTCTGATATGGACTCTTCATTATCGGGAAAGGCACGGGGCTGAAATTTTCTATCTTGGAAATCGTACAGCATCACAATAATAAGACTGCTCAAATGATCTGGCTACCAAGGAGAAACATACATAAAGAAAACTAAAGAAACAATATCCAAAGGCTTGAGATGTCACTCGGGAGGAGAATGCTTGCCTAGCCTGATTGAAGGCTTGGGTTTGATCCTCTGAGGATAGGAGTGAATATGGATAACAGTAATATTTTATATTCTTTTACTTTTTATAACAGAATAAGAACATAATCACTTTTACACAGTATGGTTAGATTTGAAATAGAGATGGTCCTTTCTTCTTTCTTTCTTTTTGGGTTTTGGTTTGGGTTGGGTTTTTGGTTCTTTGAGACAGGGTTTCTCTGTACAGTCCTGGAACTCACTCTGTAGATCAGGCTGGCCTCAAATTCAAGGATCTACTTGCCTCTGCCTCCTGAGTGCTGGTATTAAAGGCTTGTGCCACTACCGCCCAGCTAAGAGAAGGGCTTCAAAAGGAGGGTGGGAATCTAGTTTGAGAAATAGAACTTCTCCAAAAAGACAGTTTGGGGTACAGGAGTCAAAATGACAGGGCCAAGGTCAAAAATCCAAGCATTAGAAGTAGGAAAAAACATAGTTTAGAGTGGTCTCAACATTACACAGATTATTATTTAGATTGAGGGAATTTTCACATTTCCTAAAAAGTAATAATGAGGTAGACTAATTCTAACAGTTGGTTACTTACTATTTTAGTACTTGGGAAGACGGTGCTGTCTATTAATATAGTTTCCAAAATATCTTGATCTGCAAGACAAGGGGAAAGTCTGTTACCCAGAATATCAAATCTTAAAATAAAGACATTAAATTAAATACATTAAATAATGTTCTAAAATTACTTTCACATCTAAAATGTATCTTAGCTCCTCATAAAGACGTAAGTTACAACAGCAAGATGAAATATTTATAATCTTCATGACTCCTGGGCTCTTACAGTTAGGGCTTTACAGAGACTCATAGTCAAAGCATTAGCAATGTGGTCATAAAGGAATTTTCACTCTTAATGTATGACCTTTGAAAGGCATTAAAAAGATATAACTAATATTAAGTAGCAGGGCTGGAGAGATGACTCAGCAGTTAAGAGCTCTGGCTGCTCTTCCAGAGTTTCCCAGCACCCCTATAGAGGCTCACAACTGGCTGTAACTCCAGTTCCAGGGGCTTTGGTGCCCTCTTCTGGCTCCTGATGGCACTGTATGCACGTGGTACACAGTCATATATGCAGGCAAAACAGCCAGGTACGTTGAAACATGAAAAATGTTAGACAGCCTTGATAGTTTCAGTTTTAAGTATTCCTGGTATGTTATATTAGCTATTAATACTGTTAATATTTTGTTCTGGGTTTTCTATGTTTATGAGTGAAGTTATTTTCATTTAATAGCCTTCTGGTGTTAATTATCAGGATTCTTGCTAGCCTTATGAATGGGAAGTGTTTTATCTTCCTCTATTCATGCACAGGACTTTTATTAGACATAGTTTTAACTTAAGTATCTGGTAAAACTTACTAGTGAAGACTCAGATGAACTAACTACGAACCAAATGACAAGAGTGGCCACGTAAAGGTCTTGATAGGACAGCGGTTCATGACAGGGGGGAACGGTTTAACATATTTGCAATTCTCCCCTGGATCCATGAGTGTTTCTGATATATATGTTAGGCAAGGCCTAGTCTTGATTCGTTCAGCGTTCTTGAAAAACCTATTCTTTATCATGTAGACACAGAATTTCTATCTTTATTTGGGAAATGAGAAAATCAAAGAAGACTAATCTTGAAGTGAAAACTACAATTTTCATAGGCAATCTTTTGGGAAACATTATACATATTCAAGCCAGCAGCTTTGGATATAAGAAATGCTCTCATTTTCCTTTATAAGGGAAAGGAAGTTCAGCATTTCGCATCTTTAGTACTTGCAAGCCAATTCCTATCAACTTCATAATTTCCCAGCATAAATCTCAGTTTTTTGACACAGAAAATATAATTTCCATAGCCAAGAAGGACTTCTAAGTGAACGTGTGTGGGCTGTAAAACTTGACCTCTGGAATCACTAGGGACCACAGGGGCAGAATGAAGGAAAACAGAACCTGATTTTGCCAGTATCACACATGCTTTCTAGGACTCTTGCCGAAACAATCACCTCCAACTACCTTTGGTGTTGTGCAGATGGTATCAGCTTCACGTAGCTAAAGTTACATGACTTTCTTACTTTGAAATATCAGTTTAAATAATAGCTACACTTTATTCAATGTAGTCTATGTTTTGGGCAAGGAAAGGAAACTTGACAAAATTATTTTAGTCCTTTGAGCAAAATCAGAACAGCTACTAACAAATGCAAGATAATTAATTACACAGTCAAAGTAAAAACAATGTGGCGCCACAGAAAGCTGGAATTATGGACACGTGTTGCTACTCTTCATCCAGATGATGCCTTTCTAGGCAAACCATTTAATATCTCCTTGAGCTTCCTCCATTTTTTCATTTGTAAATGAGAATATTCTTCCCATTTATATCAAATGAATTTAGATACTTTTTTTTTTTTTTTTTTTTTTTTTAAAAAAAAGACCTAAACAAGTAAGAAGTACTATTATGGTCACTTAAGAGAATTGCCTTGACTGTTGGGTCACAGCTGACAGCTGAAGCATAGGAGGTTATTGGAGGTCTAGGTAACTTGGCAGGCTTTAGAGGACAAACTACACATTATGAAGAAAGACAGGGCCCTTGACTGGCTCGTAGGTGGTTGTCCTAAGCCCCGGCAATAATTTGCCTGGTCCACACTGTCTTTGTTTACCTTGGACCCTGAGTCACGCCTCATTGTCCTGACCTTTACAGAAGTTAGTCTGAGTAACCAGTCAGTCAGTCACACATTTGAGCATGTCTTCTTTTAAGAGCAAATCTCAACAAAAATTCTACACAGCAAGGCCAAAGTGAGCACCCCTCATTGGCAGTGATTCCTTCCCCTGGTCGGACGTCAAGCGCTGTTGTAAGACTTCCCTGGGAAAGGACAATGTGTCCCTTGCATCTGTTCTCTCCTGGACTCTGTCCCCTGCATAATGCTTGCTAATTTAATATGTATCCCTCTGTTGTACTAAACCATGCACATAAAACATTTGCTGGGTTCTACAAACCCTTTTAGGGAACTGTTGAAGAGAGGTCTGGAAAACCCTTAGCTATAATTTCTAATTCACAAAAGCTAGAACTGAACCATACGTGAAGCACTTATTGGGTTATTCACTGGCAGGTTAAAAAAAAAAGGCCAAGATGGCCAGGTTAATGCCATGGTCAATTTGTGGGAGTTAAATTCTTCAACAACTTTATACACATAGAGAAATTAGAGAAATAAAATTTAGCAAAATAGTTAGCAATTTCAGGAGTTTCTCTTTCTCAAGCTTTTAAAAACATTTATTTGTTGTTCATACATTTCTTAGACTGTTTCACAGGTTTTTCTTATCTATTTATTTGTTTGTTTGTTTGTTTGTTTGTTTGGATTTTTGAGAGAGGGTATAGGTATATAATGCAGACTTGCTTTGAACTTGAGGCAGTCCTCCTGCCTCTGCCTCCTGAGTGCTGGGATAACAGGTCCATGCCAGCTCTCACTCCTTCTTTAAAAAGAACTCTGTATTCCTTTGAAGTATGCAGGGATTCTTCTTAAAATTATTCAAACTCTATTTTGACAAAAGTCAAACTTCTCTCAATTTCTATTTTATAAGAACAGACTTTATTAATAACTTCATCCTTTTTTTAATCAAAAATTGACCTGAGAAGCAGGCTATGGTGGTGCTTGCTTTTAATCTCAGCACTTTCAGGGGCAGGGAGGATCTCTGTGGGTTCGAGGCTAGCCTAGTCTATATAGTGTGTTCAGGACAGCCAGAGCTGTCTCAATAAATAAAAAAGAACAAAAACAGAGGCGGGTGGATTACTTTGGGGTTACTTGGTCTTCATTTGAAGAAGCATCATACTGAACCATAAGGCGGCTAAGAGAAAGAGCTTACACTAGAACATGTTGTATCTATTATTGTTTAGTTATAGTTTTGTATAATATAGCTATTGTTTAAATTGGTATCTCAAGGTAAGGATGTCATATAAATTTTAGATACTCAAAAGCTAGTGCTTTCTGAGTAATACCAAGGACAGCAGGGAAGGGGTTGTCTTTGCCAAGACTCCTAGAAAACAAATGGAATCTGCTTTCTGAACCATGACGCTCCGAACCTAAACCGGTAAAGCGGACTGCAAGTGTACACGTGTACACAGGAGTGTGCACGGTAACACGTGAAAAGATCTGCAGCACACTGATAATACAAAAATGTAAAGTACTGGGTACTTACTTATCTTGCAAAACTCACTACATTGAAATTCTGATTTGTTTGTTTGTTCGTTTGTAACATGGTGCTGGAGGCAACAACCCCAGAGCTTATCATATATTCTGGACCACATGGTAAGACCCCGACAAATAAATAAGACATAAAAGAAGGTTGGAAAGGTTCAAGATAATAATTACAAAGATTATCTGGGTCAGTAAGAAAAATCCAGTAGTCACAAGACTCTGCATAAAACAGAAAATGGTACGGGGCAGAAGAACATACATCTCCATGTTACAGCGACGTAATTGATGATTTAATTTTATGTCGAAAAACTCAAGCTTTTATGATTGGTGTCTAAAGATAAAGGTCAACATTCTATTAAGAAAACTGTTTAAACTTGAATTAAAACTACCTAAAATTGGATTAACATTAAATACCAACTAACTAACATAGCTGATCAAGCTGCATTTCACTGTCCGAGGAGAAAATGCAAAATCATAAACTGGCTCTGTTTATGTGTTCTGTAAAGTGCAGAACTGTACTGGTGGGAAGTGTGGGAGACAAAATCATAATCTAAAAGAAAAAGATCAGGCTGGCCGGTGCTGGTGCACGCTTTTAATTCCAGCATTTAGGAGGCAGGAGGCAAAGGCAGGCAGATCTCTGTGAGTTCAAGGCTAGCCTGGTCATCAGAGTGAGTTCCAGGACAGCCAGGACAACACAGAGAGGGAGAGAGGGAGGGAGGGAAGGAGAGATGGAGAGAGAGATATGGAGAGATAGAGGGAGATATGGGGAGAGAGAAATATGGAGACAGATAGGGAGGAGAGAGAGAGAGAGAGAGAGAGAGAGAGAGAGAGAGAGAGAGAGAGAGAGAGAGAGAGAGAGAGAGAGAGAGAGAGAGAGAGAAAGAGAGAGCAAATCCTCCTGGCTCAGCAGCTGGCCTGTACAACCAAACAACCAAGCTGGCTCCCGGTCATTTTAAATGACTGCACCACACCTGTCTAAGAACAAGGAAAACTCTACTAATTTCACTAGGACCCCCTGGTGCTTAGACTGTTGTAATTGACCAAACATATACACGTGCAAAAACAAAACAAAACAAAACAAAATTCACTAAGTTTGAGGGGCTAGGCTGCATTCTGCATTCTAGAAATTTCTTTGCCGTCTCCCCCCACCACCCTTCTCTTTTTTTTCTTGTGTTCTGAAACAACAGAATCTCACCCTGTAGCCCAGGGTGACCTTGAACTGCCTAAACCACCACCTTTGCTATTTTCTCCTAGCGCTGACCTTCCAGACTGGAATTACTCACACTTCAGGGCACTGAACGCCAGCTCGTAGGAGGAGCGCTGGAAGGCTTCATCCTCAGATTGGGACCAGGATGGCAGGGGTTCGTTCCCGTACTTTATTATGACTCTATCTGGCGACTTTTCGACCCGAATACTCTGAAAAATGTTCGCTGCCATAACGTACACGGAGTCTGGATAGCTAGGTTTTTCTGGGACATTGGTTGAAGATTTTTTCGTGGCGACTACATCCCCTAACATCTCCAGGGCGGCCAGCTGGGAGATCTCCTCTATATTTTCTAGGGTAAAAAACTCTAGTTCACTTGTGGGATCCAGCATGTTTGCCCCTGTTGTCATAATTCAAGATTCAAGTACAATTCAGGTGGTCCGAGAGAGTGCTGTCCAAGTAGTCTTAAGCATTGTCTCTGCGGAAAGAAAAAGTTGTCCCAGTAAATCCCTGTTCCTGAAGCACCTCTCTTGGCGGTCCCCTTCCTGGGACCTTAGAGACAAGGGGGGTGGCACGTCCTATCCACCCGAACATCCCATACTTCCCACTGCAAGGAAAACTTGCATTCAGGGTAGAAGGGCCGGCTGGTGAACTGGATCCCCTGAGAGGAGCCGATCTGGCCACAGCCTACTGGGGACAGACCCCCCACAAGTGTCTTAGGTCTCCCTGGCCTGGCATCATCAGCATCCAAGGGACTAAGCGCCCCAATCACCTTCTCCGCGAATCCGCCCTGGTCTGGGGCTGGAATGGTTCCCGGGGCTGGCAGCCGCCACTCTTGGGGGGCTGGAGGGAGGTCACAGGCCCTCGGGAGCCCCGGGAGGCGGCGGCCCGCGGAGGCCGTTTGTTTCTAGTGCAGCCACACCACCCGCCAGTTCGGGCAGCGGGGACGCTCGAGGGAGGGAGACGCCGCTCCGCTCCTCGGGGCCCCTCGCGCTCCGGGTCTCTCAGGGGACACTCGTGGTGTCCCCTCGGGCCGCGTCCCGCCCTCCACTCTCAGGGTCCCTAGAGGGGTCGTTCCTCTAGGCCGCGCCCTGGCTTAGGGTCCTTCTCTAGGCTGCGCTCTATGTCCCCCGAGGGGACGCTTCTCCAGACCGCACCTGAGCTCGTGGGGCCGCCTTACGGATCGGCTGCAGGGAGCGAGGAGTCAGGTTCCCGCTGGGCCCAGGCCTCGGTTCCCCGTGGCGTTGGCCCGCCCAGCAGGGCCCGGATCTCCATGGCAACCCCCCCCCGGGGGGGGCGCCACACTCCAGACTTCACCCACCGGATTTGGCAGAGGTGACTCTCACCAGTTGTTTGTCCCCTCAGGGGTGCTGTGATGCCAGTTCAGTCTCTCTTGGAAGACTGAGGCCAGGCTCCCAGAGCACTCACCGATCTCCTTCATAAACTCTTAGAGATATTTGGTTAGGGTGTAGTTCCGTGGTTTAATTCTGAGGTCCTCACTAAAATGTAGATCTCTGGACCCATCACCAAGGATTCTGAGTCTGGGTATGGGACTCGAGACTATGCCTTTTTTTTTTTTTTTTTTTTTTTTGCCTGTAATTCTTGTAATCCCAATGCAGTTAGCCCAAAGGCCATAGTATGACTCTGTCTAGTGGAGTTATTTACTCCATCAATCCTTTGACCTTTCTGCTCCTTCTATAAACTAGACTGGTGGTCCCTCCTGTTTTGAGTGATAGTATATTTGAATCTTCTATCCGGCTGCCCACCTGCCATGCAGTATCTTAGTACACGGTAAATTCCAAACCTTTGAAAAGGCAAGGTCTTCTGGTAGAAGGCCCTTGTTACTTTTCCACCTTGAATTGCTTGGTGTCTCTAAGCCTGCCTACACTGTGTCTGTGTGTGTGTCTCTGTCTCTGTCTGTGTGTGTGAGAGCCTGCAAGCTATTGCTTCTGGCTGTGATTTTGCTTTCTCCTCCCCTCCCCTTCCTCTTTCTTCCTTCTACACCCTTCACACCCCCCCCCATTCCAAACTCAGATCCTGATTCTTCTGCCTCAACCTCCCCAGTGCTGGGATCACAGGCCTGCACTCCCTTGAGGTTTCTCTTTGCCTTGAAAAGTCTCTCCTTTTGTCTACCCGGTAAACAACAACAAAATTTTTGCCTTGTCTGGCATTTGCCTTTGTTGGAATGGAAACTTCTTTACTGAGAAGAGATCCAAAATCACAGTGGGCTTAAACACAGCAGAAGTTTTTCACTCAAAATCCTGTTGGCACTGGCTTGGGGGTGCTTACCTTTAATCCCAGCACTGGGGAGGCAGAAGCAGGTAAATCTCTCCGAGCCCAGTCTGCTTTATATAGGGAGTTCTCAGCCAGCCCAGACTACACAGTACGGCCCTATCTTAAGCCTTCTCCTCCTCTTCCTCGTCCTGTTAGTCCAATGACCCTCCTGCATGAAGTTACCTTGGAGCCAGGCTTCTCCGAGGGATTTCATCTAAGGATTTACACACATTACAACATAGTGTAAGATGGCTCATCCCAGGCCCGTTTGCAGACGACGTAAAGGGAGAAAAGGGGAGGAAGAAGGCATGCCCAGGCCCTTCAGGGACAGGACTAGAAAGACACACGTCACCTTTGTTTGATTTCCATTGGTCAGAGTTACTCACATAGCATGTTTAATAGCAAAGGTTAGCAAACATGTCCAACTAAAACTCAAGGGAGCACTGGTAATGAAGGAAAAGTATTATTTTCTGTTACGTACCTCTTCCCCTGACTTAAGCAAGTATCTGTTACATCTTCCTGTGTCATTGTGTTTAACACTGAAAGCAAAAAGTAAATATATAGGCATGACTGGGGACCTGCTGTCAAGTAAGAGATGTTTTGACACCCTTCAATTTTTATTATAGACATTTGTGTGCACACCTATATTGACCTTCCTCCCTCTTTCTAGATACAGAGTACACACTCTAAAATAGTTTTGCTAGATCTTTATTTTCATTTTATGATACACCCTTTTATTCTAAGATGCTAGCAAAATGCTATTGTCGCAGATTATAAGTATGAAAGGTGTCTTGAGGTCATGATTTATTTTACTGTGCATCACACAGTACACAGTACAATCTGTAGGAAATATGAAACAATAGATAACTATACATTTTTTGATATTTATTGAGTTCTACATTTTTCTCTGCTCCCCTCCCTGCCTCTCCCCTCCCCCCTTCAGCCCTCCTACAAGGTCCCCATGCTCCCAATTTACTCAGGAGATCTCGTCTTTTTCTACTTTCTACTTCCCATGTAGATTACATCTATGTAAGTCTCTCTTAGAGTCCTCATTGTCTAAGTTCTCTGGGATTGTGGTTTGTAGGTTGGCTTTCTTTGCTTTATGTTTAAAAACCACCTATGAGTGAGTACATGTGATAATTGTTTTTCTGTGTCTGGGTTACCTCACTCAAGATAGCTATAAACTTTTAAGTAAAGCTTTCAGGATATAAAGAAGTTGAGGAAATTTTTTTTTGTTTAGTAGGTTATTGAGTGACACTTTGCAACACTGAAAATGAGATTGAATAGGAAAATCCATACTTCCTAAGTAAAGCGTAGGCAAGTAGCTGTGTTAATAAATTCATAGTTAGTAGTTATTTTAATCATGCATATAAATGATTATAATCCTGCCTCCTCAGCTCTTACTTCTGGTTTATGGCCTCATTGTGGACTTGCCGTATTGGAAGTGAAGGATACAGAAAAACATATTAAATTTCAGTGTACAGAGCAAACAAGTAGCCATGGCAATAAATCTGTGGATTCAACTGTTGGGAAAACTGGGTAATAAAAACAGGTATTCTTTGTCTAAGTCACCCTCTGTACCATGATCAGAACTTTAAAGTAGAGATGGTATAGAATTCAAAACTGGATTCCTAGGACTTCCTGCCTGCCAAAGGAGTTTAGAAGAAGGCTTTCCCCTCAGGAAGTAGAATATTTAAAATATTCATAAACTAATATTCCTTACATTTGATTTAGAGTAGTGGTATAATTTAGCCATGTAAATTTGGCTTACTTGTTTAAATTTAACCTGGACATAGACAACTGTGTTCAGTTCCACAGATGCTTGCTATAGAAATGCAGAAAGGAGTATGAGATGCAAAGGGTTAAACGGGCCATCTTAAACATCGGGCATATTGAGTCTTGAAAAGAGTTACTGGATTTTGTTATTGTTTTGAGACAGGATTCGTCTGCCTCTGCTTCCCAAGTCCTGAGGCTAAAGGCACAGGCCACAGTGCTTGGAATGTGGCTGATTTATTTTCATTAGAGCACTTCTGGCCTCACTTTTTTTTTTTTTTTTTCACATTTCCAACAGAGTTTTGCTGTTGTTGTTGTTTTGGTTTGGTTTGGTTTTTCGAGACAGGGATTCTCTGTGTAGCCCTGGCTGTCCTGGAACTCACTCTGTAGACCAGGCTGGCCTCAAACTGACAAGGATTTGCCTGCCTCTGCCTCTCCAGTGCTGGGATTAAATACGTGCGCCACCACACCCAAATTTGCATGGATTGAGGGAAAAAAATAACGTGGAGCACAGAAGTAGGGAATAGATACCAATAAATTGTCTGTGTAATTACATTCTAAACACAACAAGCCAGTGCCGAGAACGCCCTGAACAAACTCAACAGATTCAAAATGAACTGTTCTTTTAGCAAGGCTAAAGATTCTGCCTGAATCAATAATTTCATTGGGAGTATGGCCTATACATAGTTATCTTTTCGAGGTAGCCTAGGTTGGCCTTGAACTTGTGTTCCTACAACGACGTTGCACTTCTAATCCTCCTGCCTTCATCCTCCCAAACACTGGGATTGCAGGAGCGTCACCACACCATACCCAGTTGACGTGGTGTTGAGGATTGAACCCAGGGCTTCGGGCATGATAGAAGCCTTCTACCAGCTGAGCTCTAACCCCTGGGTGTGTTTTTGTTAAAAAAAAAAAAATTAAAATATTCTGGCACCTACATTTTATTCACTTTATGAAAAAGTATGATATGATTTTTAGTGAAGATCCTCGCATATAGTCCAATGGATACTGGAGTCCCTTGAGAAATATCATATCTTATTATATATTGTCCTAGCATTTAAAACCTTTTATAACTAAACAAAGAAAACATGAAAAACTGTTACTCTTTATTTTTCACTTGAATTTTAAGTTTAAGGATCATGTGACTGAATAAAGAAGGTATGACACAGAAAAAGGGAAAACGAGAGAAAGCGAAGACACGCTACCTCCCCCACATACATGCACAATGGCTTGGGATCAGACCGGATGAAACCCTTTCACTTGCACCGAAATGAACAGAACAGGATAATGTGTTACGTGAAATGAAGCAAGCACAGGAAAATAAGCACTGAGTATTTTGTCTTATATTTGAAGCTAAAAAAATATTGATTTCAGAGTATTAGAGAGTAGAATAGTGGTTACTAGAGTTGGGAACAGCATAATAGAGGGGTGGAGGTCAGGTGACAGTCACCACAGGACTGTGAGGCAGGATGTGTTTTAGATTCAGCACAGTAGGGTGGATTACACAATGTAACAAGCTAGGATGTATTCGAGAAGTTGAAGAGGAGCGTTAAGGCTCCAAATATAAATGGTAAAAAAGACGGAAATCCTAGTTACCCCGCTATGCATACATGAAACATCAGGACGGCAAGGGTTCCGGAGAGAGTGGAGGGGGACAAGAGAGGGGAGTGGAGGCTGCATATGATCAAAATACATTAATCACACATTTAAAAGGGGAGCATGTTGTGTGCCATCAGTATGCATCCCTATAGCATGATGGTGGGAACAAGACATGAAGGATCATGAAGAATGATAAGCAATGGTGGGAAGGCTACTTTTATATGAAATTTAAATAAACATTTTCTATTCCTCCACCCCATGAAAAACTGACTAACCCAAACTAAACAACAAAAAAACCACAGACTGTCGTGGAAAATTATTTTAAGGTGTGTTACATTTGTTTATGCTCTGGAACATTTGTTTAACAATGTAAAGGTGTGTTGCTTTTGTTTATGCTGCATTTGTTTAACTCTGTGAAGCTGTGGTTCTTTGCCTGTCTAAAACACCTGCTGGGGCCGGGCAGTGGTGGCGCACACCTTTAATTCCAGCACTCGGGAGGCAGAGGCAGGCAGGCGGATCTCTGTGAGTTCGAGGCCAGCCTGATCTACAAGAGCTAGTTCCAGGACAGGAACCAAAAAAAGCTACGGAGAAACCCTGTCTCGAAAATCAAAACAAAAACAAAAAAAAAAAAACAAAAAACAAAAAAATCACCTGATGGTCTAATAAAGAGCTGAACAGAAAATAGCGAGGCCAGAGAAAGGATTGGCGGGGCTGGTAGGCAGAGAGTTTAAATAGAAAGGAGGAGCAAAAGAAAAGGAGGAGGATATCAGGGGCCAGCCACCCAGCTACACAGCAAGCCACGGAGTCAGAAGCAATGAAAGGTATACAGAAATGGAGAAAGAGAAAATTCCAGAGGCAAAAGATAGATGGGATAATTTAAGGTAAGAAAAGCTGGCTATAGCTAGAGAGATGGCTCAATAGTTAAGAGCACCAGAGGTCCTGAGTTCAATTCCCAGCCACCACATGGTGGTTCACAACCATCCGTGATGAGATCTGGGGCCCGTTCAGGCAGAACACTGTATACATTATAAATAAATAAATCTTTAAAAAAAAATAGAGAAAGATAAAAGCCCAGAGGCAAAAGGTAGACAGGATAATTTGAGAAAAGTTGGCTGGAAATAAGCCAAGCTACAGCTGGGCATTCATAAGAAAAAATAAGAGTCTTTGTGCATTTATTGAGGAGCTGGGTGGTGGGCCCCCAAAAGCCAAAAAAGTAAAAAGAGCAAAACAAACAACTACAGCAAACAATAGGATTTATTGCTGGGCCCAACACATACTTTATTATACACTGGATTCAGGGAGCCACCTACTGGCAAATAGTTGCCTTTGATTTTTTTTTTTTTCCCAAGTGGATTTACTGTTTGGGTTTCCAGAAAACTGACCAGTTAAATCTCAGCTATCTAACTTCTCAGCACCTCCGTGTGTTAAGATAGCACAGTATTTGTCCCACAGGCTGTTGTCACCTGCTCTACTCTTGTGAGGGACTCTGGGAAGGTTCTCTTGAACTCCAAACATCATGATTATTGCCTTTTGCCTTTGTTTTGGAGACGAGGCCTCTCTGTGTAGTCCTGACTGTACACAGCTCCATTATTTAGGTTTGCTGAATCTACCTTGCTCCGTTCCCATTGCTTCAACATGGAAAATGTTGCCTCCCCTATCCTACCTCACATCTGACTTCCGTGTGTTCTGATGTTGCCGCTGCTTTGGGGAGAGGAGCTTTGTTTGTTTTATTTTGTTCTGAGGACAGGGTCTGGCTTTTTAGTCCAGGCTGGTCTTGAACTCTAGATCCTCTTGTCTTAGCCTCCCCATCGCTGGAATTACTTGTTCTTAGTCAACTTCTTTCTAGTGTGTGAACTCCACTTTTCCCATTACAGAGTCACATTTAAGCAATCTATATCTACTCCTTTTTTCTATTTATTTATTTATTTATTTATTTATCTATCTATCTATTTATTTATTTATTTATTTATTTATTTATTTATTTAAGATTTCTGTCTCTTCCCCGCCATCACCTCCCATTTCCCTCCCCCTCCCCCCCTCAAGTCCCCCTCCCTCATCAGCCCAAAGAGCAATCAGGGTTCCCTGCCCTTTGGGAAGTCCAAGGACCACCTACCTCCATCCAGGTCTAGTAAGGTGAGCATCCAAACTGCCTAGGCTCCCACAAAGCCAGTACGTGCAGTAGGATCAAAAACCCATTGCAAGATTTATTTATTATGTATACAGTGTTCTGCCTGCATGTGTGCCTGCAGGCCAGAAGGGGGCACCAGATCTCATTGTAGATGGCTGTGAGCCACCATGTGGTTGCTGAGAATTGAACTCAGGACCTTTGGAAGAGCAACCGGTGCTCTTAACCTCTGAGTCATCTTGCCAGCCCCCTGTGTCTATTTCTTTTGGGAAATAAACACCAAAAGAGAATTCACTGTATCCTCTGTAATTCCTTAGCTAGCGATTCTGTTTTGGAACAATACAGGGGATCTGCATGCGTAGCTTATTCTTGAACTTTACACCTCTATACGTTCCTCTTCTGGAGTCAGAGGTCAGACCTGTGCCCACTCATGCTAAGCACATGCTCACACTCATTCTAGGATGCAAGAGGCTATGCACTGAAAAGTCGCCCGGCCCTGTCCTTCAGGTACCGGGAAATTCCTGTGTGCACAAGAAAGAAATGAAGACCCTTTGAGATGGTGACCCCATAAGGAAGGACATTCCTGAGAGCAGAGGACAGTAGAGTAGATGGCAGGTCCCAAAGCCCCAGCTTTATCACTTTTGGCTTGGAATTCTGAATTAAAGGTCAATAACTTTTAAGTCATCTATAAATTCCCAATTATGCTCATAAGAAAAATTAAACATTTGACAGGACAACGGCCTCCATTCAGAGCCTGCCAGGACAAAAGCTGCAGAGGAACAAGGCGGGTATGTGTGTATCCTGGGGAGAACACACATTGCCAGCAGCGATGTGACTTCTCAGTAGGAGACGGGAAGGACCTGCTACTGGACTCGGGCCATGGGTCCAAAGATGCCTGGGTTTGTTCTGGGTTAAATGTTCTCAGAAAGCGAAGGCAATCTATGGCCGTGGCTCGTTATTAATTATATCAAGGGCGAGGCTGAAAATCTGACGGGAAGGGATCGGCTGAGACTCGACCGGCTCAGAGAGGAGTGAGCTGGCATTGTAGGGGTTGCATGGTGACCGTGTCTGAGCTGAGACGACATTGTGAAATGGCCTTTCTGTTTGTTCGCATTTTCACTTCCTTGTGATCTCACAGTGACCCTGACTGACATTAGTGTTCTGTGAGATTAGGCCCAATAGGAGATTTAGGGCTGTGAGTCCCAGTCCAAGTTCTGAGAAGACTCAGGGTTGGCTGTACCTGAAAAAGGTCAGCCTCTGTATATCAAAGCCTGCTGTTTTCTTTCCTAGAAAGCAACTCTTTGACTCTTAGTGGAGTCTACGCGATAAGCCCTGCTTACATCAAAATGGTAAGCAAATGTCCAATGACATTTAGTTCTTTTTAACTAGGCGGTGATCTTGCAGAGGACAGAGAACACAGCTCAGTCAGCTTCGTGTCTCCCTTACCATGAAACAGGTATCCATTTGTGCCAAAACTAGTGTGCCCTCTACAGCTGTCATTGTGCTTCTGCTTGTCATCTCTGTGTTCCAGCTGCTCCCTTAGCCAGCGACCGCAAAGAAGCACAGAGAAGGTTTATAAAGGAGGGACTTCTGGAGGACAGTCACAGAATGACATTGCGGCCTGGAAGTCCTTCTAACGAGAAAGTTTACTCTGTGTTCTCTCAAACATTTAAAAAGCTCCTTGGGCAGGCAAGACGGCTCACTCAGCAGGTAAAAGGTACCTGCTATCAAGCCTGATGACCTGAGTTTGAATCCTGATACCTACATGGAAGAGGAAAGAACTGATTCCACACACATGCTGTGGCACAGGGACACACACACACACACACACACACACACACACAAAGATAAGTAAATAAATAAATGTAATAAAAATTTTAAAGTCTTCATGTACAAGTGCATAGTATCTCTTATGTAGAACTTGCTTTGCAGTTTTTTTTTTTTTAGTTTGTTTGTTTTTTGTTTTTGAGACAGGTGAGACAGGGTTTCTCTATGTAGCCCAGGTTGTTCTGGAACTTATTCTGTGACCAGGCTGGCCTTGAACTCAGTGTTCCACCTGCCTCTGCCTCCTGGGAATGCTGGGATTAAAGATGAGCGCCACCACTACCTGGCATCAGACCTGTTTACTAAACTTTCTATTACACTGTGTATGCCCATGAGCCAGAGGAGAACCTGCAAGAGTCAGTTTTCTCTCCTCATTTTTATGTGGGCTCCAGGGAATGACGTCATGTCACCAGGCCTGGTAAACAAATGCCCTCACCCACAGAGTCCTCTTGCCAGGCCCTTCAAATCTTTATAATTTAGCATTTTTCTGAACACACACACTGCTAGGCCACCCTCGCCATCCTCGACACAGCTCACACACATGACTCTAGGCCCACCCCACAGTCTCCTCAATTTTCTCCCCTCTGCCCGGCAGTCCCACACGGTACTCTCTAAATGACTTGCCCTCCAGGGGAGTGAAGTTATTTTTCCACTTCAAATCTTCCTCTCAGAAGGGAATAACCTTCTGGTTCTGTTTTCTCTCAAATAGTTGGGGATAGATGTAAATGGATTTGTGCTTTCTTTAACAGTAGTTTGGAGTTCTGGGGTCAGTGTTCTCAAAGGAACAAAGGATTCTGGGAAAAACAATCATAAGGAGTGTCAAAGTTGCCAGAACTAAAATCCAGTCGAGGGCTAGTGAGATGGCTTTCCCGGTAAAGGTATCCGACACAACCAAACCTGACAGAC
Organism: Alexandromys fortis; assembly: GCF_014885135.2. NCBI lineage: Eukaryota > Metazoa > Chordata > Mammalia > Rodentia > Cricetidae > Alexandromys > Alexandromys fortis. The sequence continues at coordinate 23,232,915 of NW_026067949.1, read as the reverse complement.
TGGAGTTCAGTTCCTGGGGTCCACATGGTAGGAGGAGAGAACCAGTTCCAGCGAGTTGTTCTCCACCTGCACTATGCCCCACACGTGCATGGCCAGGCACAAATACACAAACAAATAAAGAAATTTGAAAAGCACTCTCTACTGCTTATTATACATATGCTAGAGAACAAGATAAAGGGCAAATTGTAAATATTAGAAAGAACAAATAATACTCTGCTTTCTCTCCAGATCACATAAATCTTTCACCCTTTACTAGAAAACAAATCTGTTGGTGTTTCTAATATAATTTTATCAAATGAAAATTAATTTTTAGCCATATTTGGATTCATTAAACCTTTATTGTTTATGATGAGGATTCTGCTAAATCACCTACTAAGGTCACCAGTATGCTAGGTTCAGTGGGGCTAATATAAGAATTAAATGAAAAATTTTAAGTAAAATTTGGCTATGGAAACAAGGCTAATGTAGCCTGAACTGGCTATGGAGCAACTGGCTAAACGTTTTAGAAGCAAATAATATGTCTAGACCCATAGAATTCCATTTCTTTGATATCCACTTAGCCTAAAGCCCTCTTTGTGTGACTCTTTCCTTGCAGAAGTCAGGCTGATAAAGTTCCACACGGGCAAACATCATCTACTTAATAGGCATTTAGTAAGTGCCCACTGTGAACAGACATCTAAATTCTAATGATTTAACTCATTACAAACGAAAATTTAAAAAAATCCAGCAATGTGTAGCTAGCATCACGGGAAGGAAGTTATAGGAAGGGATTTCACTAATCTCCTAAGCCTGTAAGCAGTTCTTTCTCTACTGAATGTCCCTAGTTCTGTGGTAATCATATTAACAGCTGGGAGGGAAAACCAGGGCATTGGGAATCTGTGGTTAGGAAACACAAATGTTTCTTGATGGGCTCACCTAAGCACATTTTTATGTTTTTCTATTATCAAGATGGCCAAAAGGAATAATGTGAGTTTAAAACAATTTATTGGTGTTTTTCAGGGGGACAGACATGAGACTAGCTCCTCATGTCTTCGTTTTTTACTTCCTCTGGAAAAAAAGACCCTGGATGCTATGTTCAGAGGCTTTCCGTCCCTGTCAGCTTTGTGACCTTGGGAAAGTCATTTATTCCCTGCCTTAGTTTCTTCATCCATTACATGAAGAAAAGGACATCTTCTACCTTGCTGGGTTGCCTGTCCTGGTTTCTAAATGAAGTAACAACGTTGCCTTAGCATTGCAAGGCAATCTTCTGTTAACATCAAATACGGCAACTGAGGGAAAGATTACCTGCCCAGCCCTTCTTTCCAGCTAAGAGTCACAAAACAAGCGTCAAGTTCTGACAATGACGGCTGTACCAATCCCGTCAGAAAATGACTGCCGTTTTTATACTACTAGTTTTCATCCTGTATTTCTGAAAACAGGCCTTAACTTATTAGCTAAAAAAATCGATTGTATGTAGAAACACTGTGATGCTGAAAGGCGTGGCCTTTAATATTGTTTGCAATGATCCTAGTTCTCCGAGATCAGAGTGGAAGGAACTCATGTTTGGAGAAGGGGAGATTTGGGGCTGGGAGGCCAAGAGCTGAAGAACCAGTCATAGCAGCCACGGTAGGTCCTTCAGGGCGAGTTTAGATGCTTGGCTCATCGCAGTAGACATCCACTTTCACTGGAATGAATACACCACAACAATAACCGAGAAACGGAGAACATGAAATTTTATATGAAAGTCAAAATATATACAGTTGATTTATTAAAAACTGCGGTTCACCTTAGGCCCAAGGCCCTTGGGTAAGCAGGCACCCTTTCGAGGGTAAGGAAAATGGGTGTAAGAGGGTCTAAGAATTGTCCAAAGTTACTCAGTATTCATATATATTGGTTTCTCCAGACAGGGTTTCTCTGTAGCTTTGGAGCCTGTCCTGGAACTAGCTCTTGTAGACCAGGCTGGTCTTGAACTCACAGAGATCCGCCTGCCTCTGCCTCCCAAGTGCTGGGATTAAAGGCGTGCGCCACCACCACCCAGCCAGTATTTTTATTTTAAAAGTTAGCAGTAGACCAAGGCTTATCGTTTCCTGTTGGACGTTACTGAGTTACTGAGGGAGGTAAGTCCCATAGAGACCCAGTAGGCTAGATGCTGTCAAGGGCTAGTGACAGGTGGAATGGGGAGTGATTGTTGACGGATATGTGATTTGTTGACTCACATCAACGGAAGCAGAATGGTGCAGCAGATAGATCCAGCCCCTGTATTCGTGGAGATCAGCGTCTCTGGGAACGGAAGACAGGAATAACCCTCACGCCAGCCCAGTGTGTAAAATGTGATGGGTGAAAAGGAAAGAGCCAGGTCCCTGCCATTTTTCAAAGGCAGTGACTTTTAAGAACAGGTAAGTTAGTCGGAGGAAGCTGGGGAGGAGCAGGAAATCTATTGTGGGTGCCCTTGGCAAAGTAAACGGTGCATTCAGGAGCCTTAAATGAGGCAGCCCGTGGCATGTTTAGAATACTGGGGTGCGGGAGATGATCAGTTCAGCGGGAACAGAGTTGGAAATGGGGAGAAGTGAGAAGAGGAGGCAGATTACACGCGACGGCAGGGACTGTCACCTGGCTTTCGGGAGGCACGTGACTTGATCTGATTTGAGTTTCTACAGCATAGGGAATGGATTGGATTAGAGTGAAGGAAGGCCAGAAGCAGGAAAATTTGGGGATGGGGAGGGGTGATCTTGGTGACACTGTGTGCCTTAGAATGGTGGCAATGAAGTAAGGCCAGGGAACAGATGTGTCAAAAGTTGAATCAGCAAGACTTAGAGCAGTTGGAGTAAAATGTTGGCTAGGAGCCTAGGATTATTCCAAGTTTCTACCATGAGTGACAGGGGTCATTCATTGTCTTGGGGACACAGGAGAGGAGATTTCAGTTGTTGACGTGCTGGGCTTAGGTGCTTCTGGAAACATCTGATTGAATATGGCAATGGTAGTCTAGGTGTGCAGCACAGAAGGTTAACCTGGAGCCGTAGACAAATGAGTCACTGCTTTGAGTATGGGTCTGGAATGCTCTTCAAAGCCTGTGTGTTAAGAGTTTGGTCCTCTGCCTGCGGTGGTATCGAGATGTGACAAACCCATTAAGAAGCAGGTCTTAGATACAGGGAGTTGGGTCACACACTGGGGCGCCCCCTTTGAGTTATTATCGTGATGTTGAGCCACTCGTTTCCTTTGCTTTCTTGCGACCTCGAGGTAAGTAGGTCTCCTTCTCTTATGTGCTTGCACCACAATATACTGGGACATCACAGGCCAAGAGACTGTGGACTTGAGCCTCTGAATCCCTGAGCCTAAATAAAATTTTCCTCCTTTGAAGTTGGCTAAGGTGGTGTCACAGTGATAGGGGGCTCGCAGAATAAATGGATACAGAAGCTGTAGTAGTGAGACCTTGGGGGAAGAAGAAGGAGAAGAGAAGGAATCGCAGGTCATGACTATGAGGAACAGCAGCAGGCAAGAGAGAACTCGACAGAAGGAAGGAGCCTGAAAAGCAGACAGAGACACAGCCAAGGAGGAAAGAGGAGAAGCGTGGGGGTCATTGTGTTACAGAAGCCAGGAGAGGAAGAGGTGATGAAATATACCCAATGCCGAAGGGAGGTCAGTGGGACAGAGGTGAAGCTTCTTTTGAAATTCCTTGTAACAAGGGAGTTGCTGGTAACTTGAAGACTTCAGTAGAAATCTAATTTTCAACAGGCAAATGAGAGACATGAAATTAGGGCACCCGCAAGAATTATTTTAAGAAGTTCATCTGTGGCATAGCCAGAAAGAAATGTCCATTTCCCAATGAGATTTTCTTAAACGCACACACAACAAACAAACAAACAAACAAACAAGATGGGACAGAGTTAACTGAGTTTAAGCGGTAAAAGGTTGCCAAAAACCAAGGAAGAGAAGCTGAAAATGCAGGAGAGAAAGTTGTGATTAATAGGACAAGATGCTGTATAAGATGCAGGGGCGGGGGCAAGGTGGGGGCACACATGGGCTATATGACACAGGGGGTGGCGATGGGGTGGGGACACGCATGGGATTTAGGAAGAGAACTGGAGTAACTGAGCGTGATTACTGTAACAGACGGAAGAGAAGTGTGCTAGTTGCCTTTTGTCACTGTGGTAAGACACCATGACCAACACTGACTTAGGGAAAAATCTAGTTGTTTTATAGGTAGAGGGACCATGATGGGTGTAGAGACATAGCAGCAGACTGCTGAAGCAAGAAACCGTGAGAGCATAGCTTTAAACACGTAGAGGAGCTGGAGAGATGGCTCAGCCGTTAAGAGCACTGGCTGATCTTCCAAAGGACCCAAGTTCGATTCTCAGAACCCACGCGGCAGCTCACAACCGTCTGTAACTCCAGTTCTAGGAGCTCCAACACCTTCATACAGATATACAGGTAGGCAAAACACCAATCACATAAAATAAAATTAATTAATTAATTAAACACATGTAGAAAATAGGGAGAGCCCAACTTCTAGTGATGTACTTCCTCCAGCAAGGTCCCATAACCTAAAAGTTCTGTCACGTGTCCCAAAAATGCCACCAAGTTTTTTAATCATGAGTCTATGGTGGGGGGAAGCACACTGTTCATTCAAGCCACCACGGAAGGGAAAGACGCTTTGAGTGCATTTGAGTGTCTGGGCTTCCTTCAGGGGATGCTAGAACCAGCTCCTACCAGCTCACAGCAGCCCACTGTGAAACTGGCAGGACTTTGGACTTTGACAAGTTTAACCTCTGTGATCGTTGGCAGCTGGAATCTTGCCACACTGAGAATATTTAGGGCAACAAGACCAACATACCCAGGTGAAAACTTCCCTGTATTCTAGACCCCCAAAGAGCCAGTCATTGAGTGTTTATTCTAGCCACTTCAGGGAGGGCAAGTCAACAGCTCTGTCTGCTAGTGTTGGAAGTCTGAGGGAGGGCAGGAGGTGGAACTCGGCAAGACATGGTAGACAGAGAGAGAATGCCGGCTGGAAGAATACTAAATATGTTGCACTGTTTTGAGGGAACAATCAAAATTGGAGCCCTTGAGTTTGTGGCGAGCAATGTGCGCATTTCCCTGAGCCCTGCAAGCTCAGCATGGGGATCTCAGTAGAAAAACGAACCTGTGATTTGGTTCAGAACTTTTTTCTTTTGAGACAAAGTCTCGCTGCATAGCCCAAGTTGATCCAGAATGACCTGGCTGGCAGTCATGGCTGAGCACAGGAGGGTTGCTGCCATGCTGTCCCCCAGAACCTAAAGTTCAAAGGGGGAAAGAGGTGAAACTGGAGGAAGACATGGTGTGAAAAGGAGCGGGTGAAGAAGCCCATTTTCCTGGCTTCATATAGATCAGTCTTTCTTTTCACAACTCTCTCTCCCTCCCTCCCTCTCTCTCTCCTTCCCTCTCTTTCTTCCTCCCTCCTTCTTCCTCCCCTCCTCCCTCTCTCCCTCCCTCCCTCTCCCTCCCTCCCTCCCTTCCTCCCCCCTCCCTCTCTCTTTCCCTCTTCCTCTCTCCAATGAAACCATTACCTGGTTTCATTTTTTTCAGTTTGCCCTTAGTATTTAGCAGTATTTTAGAAGGCAGCTTTCAGATCCAAGCACCACTCCTTCTCATATTATATCCCAGCTTGGTCTGATGAAAACCAAATTATTATTTTGGATTCCCCCTCCCCCCCAAGACAGGGTCTCTCTGTGTAATCCTGGCCGCCCAGGAACTTGCTCTGCAGACCAGGCCAGCCTTGAACTCAGAGATCCGCCTTCCTCTGCCTCCCACGTGCTGAAATATGCACCACTACCGCCCAGCTTATATTATTCTTATTTCAGATATAATCCACTGAAGGACGCGATGCTCAGTGTCATCAGAAGAACTTAGGGTACTCATTAGCCACAGGATAAATGAAAGAACACGGAGACAAACATGTTCTTTAACATTTTAATGTGGATGATCTCATAGTTAGCAATCTTCTGCTCCGCGTTAGCAACTGCCTGCCAATAAATAACCACTTCTCTTCATCAATAGCGAGTATAAATGCCATGGATATTAGTTGGCAAATTATTATAAAAGCATAACAGTAGTAAGCGTGTGGGGGCTCCAAGCTTGCTTTCTCAGCGTCGCTTAGCCAAGCACTGGAGAAAACCATTCCTTTATTATACGGGATTTGTTTATGAGATTCAATTAGAAGCTGACCTAGTGATGAGAGTTAATGATGGCAGAGCCACAAGAAAGCACAAATCCGCTATTACAAGATGAGTCTCCAAGACGCGGGGACTATTACTTTTCATTTCAGAAGACAATGCGTTTTTATTTAGCAGATACCTACCTATATTTCTCCTGATATTCTCGTGATTATTCTGTCAAAAAAATGGTGTAGCCGGCAGACTATACTCCCCGTGTCGCTTTCCCGCTGGGTTTAGTGCCCTGACCGTAGTGCCGACGCTTTAACTTCTCACTATGTATCCATAGCCAGCACTTTCCTTCCGAATTAAAGATGTCTCTTCAGCACGATAACCAAATCGATGGCGCTCCTGCATGCGAAGTCTATCACGGTTTATGTCACACTCAACAAATATAATTCACTTTCACTACCCTGGTATTAGCTGGATACCACGGCCTTGACATATCTAGGCTCGTCAGTGCTGTGGTGATAAATGTCGCCGGTGTAGCTCCTGTCCTTTCTTACAAAGCATAAGAAGGTGAACCAGATGCATTGTTCACAACGGGGAGGGCAAGAGTCTTCACCCTCGTGATGATGTCATTCTATTTCCTGTAAGAGCAGCAGACTTCCTCTGGTCAAACAGAAAACAAAAGCTATCCACTACATTTTTTTATTTATTTATTGATTTATTGGCAGGGTCCCTCTGTGTAGCCTTGGCTATCCTGGAACTCACTCTGTAGACCAGGGTGGCCTCAAACTCATAGATCATCTGTCTGCCTCTGCCTCCTGAGTGCAGGCATTAAAGGCCTGTGTGACCATGTCTGGCTTATTTTTAAATTCCACTTTGTTTCCAGCACTGAAAACTGATCCCAGATCTCTGCACATGATAGGCAGGTGCCCTACCACTGAGCTGCGCCTGGCTCCTGTTGTGTTTTTTTCTAACTTTGCATTATTTGGACCTGAAGGGTTTTTTCCTATGTCACTCACTCTTCACACTGGCCAGGAAGGGGAGTTATGGGAACAGTTACGGCTGTCTACAGAGAGACGCGGGAGTCATCCTCCCGTGGTTGTTTATTACTGACATTGCCTTGGACCTTCTGTAAGATGCTGGTAGCGTTTGCCTGCTGTGTGCGGCTCTAGTTTTCCTTTCCTCTAATAGTTTGTTCATCAAAAGGTACCTGCAGGGCTGGAAAGATAGCTCAATAGTTAAGAGCACTGCTTTCTCTTCCAGAGGTCTCAGGTTCGATTCTCAGAACCCATGCAGTGGCTCACAACCGTCTGCAATTCCGACTCCAGGAGATTTGACACTCTCTCTTCTAACCTCCTTGGGGTCCAGTCAGACATACATGCAGGGAAAAACACTTGTTCACATAAAATAAATTTAAAAAAAAAAACTTTTTGAAAATATTTAAGTTAACTGTGAACTTCAAAGTGGAAAACCTGTCATAATGGTGTTCTGTGCTCAGGTGACACAAAAACCTAACTGTAGCCATGAGTAGCCCCAAAACCCTTAATGCGGATAAGACAGCATTCAGCTGCCTTCAATAAAGAGGGACTTACGTGAAAAGGAGGTGGCCTTGAGGAGATCCAAGGCAAATACCGGGACTGAGGAGGCCTTTGTTTCAAGTTCTGCTGGGGCTTAGGGAGATTGACAGGTACCACTGCCTTCCAAAACTGAAACCCCAGGGGAAGCTCCTGGCCCCCAGCCTTGCAGGAGCTAGAGAGTAAAGAGAGGTGGACGAAGAGGCCTTTACAGGGAGTTGGGGGAGACTTTTCACCTGTGAGCAGCCCAGGACAGCTCTCTCCCTTAAACTATCCCTTCTCAGCCCCAACCAGGGGCTTCTGTGCTCTTTCCGGGAGCCGTTCTGAAGCCGTCTGTTGCGGCTGCCATAGTTACCGCTAATCACTGCCTTCACAGAGTGACTAACTCACTTGCTAGGGACCAGGGTCAGTGATTATGTCGCTCAGCTCTCCAGTATCCTTCCTGGCTACAAATGTGACACTTTGCTAATGGAAAAAAAAAAATGGACTACTAACCAATGACTAGTTTTCTCTCTGTGTAGGTTAGGTTTACATTTCTTTCTTCTTCCTTTCTGCTTCCTTCCTTCCTTCCTTCTCTTTCTTCCTTCCTTCCTTCCTTCCTTCCTTCCTTCCTTCCTTCCTTCCTTCCTTCCTTTCTTTCTTTCTTTCTTTCTTTCTTTCTTTCTTTCTTTCTTTCTTTCTTTCCCCTTTGGTGGGAAGGCCTTATTAGGTTACCTAGGCTGATTTCCAACTCATGATCTTCCCCACTCTACAGTACCTGGTATTTCCAGGCACACGTCACTGGACCCAAGCAATTAGGGTGGTTTTAGAAACATTTGGGGCCAGGCGGTGATGGTGCATAACTTTAATCCCAGCACCCAGGAGGCAGAGGCGTGAGAATCTTGGTGAGTTCAAGGCCAGCCTGATCTACAGAGTGAGTCCCTGGTTAGCCAAGGCTATACAGAGAAATCCATCTCAGAAAAACAGAAAAGGTAAAATAAAATAAATAAGCATACTTTGGGGACTGGAGCAATGGTTCAGTGGTTACAAACGCACACTATTCTTGCATGGAGAATCAATGATTCTGGAATTCAGTTCCCAGTACTCTCATCAGGTGGCCCACAACCACTTGTAACTTCAGCTCCAAGGGATCCGATGCCCTTCTCTGGCCTCCATATCCACCTTCACATGCCCATATATACATACATCCACATAAATAAATAATAAAATCTTTTTAAAAAAATCTGAGCTGTGGATAAGCTCAATGGTAGAACGCATATCTAATATGCAAGATCTCCTGGGTCTGGTCCCTAGGCACTGATAAACATATAATAAATAAATCTTAGATCAATTATGTGCCTTGTTCTTTACTTACATACAGATTGGTGTTTTATAAAGGCAATGGTCTGACCTTAAGAGTCAGGGATGTAGGGGCTGGAGAGATGGCTCAGTGGTTAAGAGCACTGCCTGTTCTTCCAAAGGTCCTGAGTTCAATTCCCAGCAACCGCATGATAGCTCACAACCATCTGAAATGAGGTCTGGTGCCCTCTTCTGGCCTTCAGACATAGACACAGACAGAATATTGTATACATAATACAATATATATTATATATAGCCGGGCGATGGTGGCGCACGCCTTTAATCCCAGCACTCGGGAGGCAGAGGCAGGCGGATCTCTGTGAGTTCGAGACCAGCCTGGTCTACAGAGCTAGTTCCAGGACAGGCTCCAAAGCCACAGAGAAATCTTGTCTCGAAAAACCAAATATATATATATATTATATATAGCATATATATATATACTATATATAAAAGAGTCAGGGATGTAAATTTTTATCTCAGTCTGTCACTTACTAGCTGTATAGTCTTGAATAACTTGTAATTTTTCTGAGTTCCATGTGTTTTAAATTTTTTTTTTTAAAAAATTGTATTTGCAAAATTTATTGGTTTTGTGTGTGTGTATGTATGCCCAGGTCAGAAGACACCTTGCAGGGGTAGCTCCTTTTTCCACAGGAGCTGTGGACTGAACTCAGATAATAAGACTTGGCAGTGGATGCCTTTCCTCACTTTGCCACGCCAATTCTCAGTTCAGTATGTTCTTGTTACAAACACGGGGAGGGCTGGTTACAGTGCCACCTGCCAGTAGAACGGGCTAAAGAGGTGGTGGTAGGAAAATCGCAGAAGCAGGGAGGGCTGAGCTGGGCTGTATCTTACTGGTAGGAAGCTTGGCTCGCACGGGAGCAAGTGAACACTCACGTCATCTAAAAAGAAAGGCAGGGAGGCCTGGCCTGGCTTCCGTCCTGAGAGCTAAACTCCAGCAGAGACAGTGCGGGTGGGGTTAGCTGCATGGACACAGGGGTCTCCATAACTGCACAGGCTCAGAGATCAAGCAGATCAGGGAGTTGGCTTTTGGTTTTTCGAGACAGGGCTTCTCTGCGTAGCCTTGGCTGTCCTGGAACTTGCTCTGTTGACCAGACTGTTGTCAAACCCAGGGATCCATCTGCCTCTGCCTCTCAAGCGCTGGGATTAAAGGCATGCACCACCACTGCCTTTAATTGGGGTTTTGATGCTGGTTATTTCTCGTACTAACTGGGCAATGTTAATCAAGTGATTATCAGCATTATTTCAAGCCTCAATGATACAATGTATGTGAGAGCCTTAGTGTTGCTATCAGAACATAAGCATCCAACAAATGCTAGCTATTATAATAATAATGTTGATGATCATAATTGATACAGTTCTCAGGAGATATTTTATAAACCCTAGGTTGCAATAACTTGAGTCTGAAATGAGATCAGCTGTTGTGAATAAGCCTGTTCATTTGATCCTGTGCTTAAGAGAGTTTAAGAGATAGGGCTAGAGAGATGGCTCACTGGGTAAAGGCCCTTACTATGCAAGCCTGGCAGCCCAAAGCCTGGCAACCCAACCCCCAGAACCCACACAGAGGTAGAAGGACTCCAGGAAGAAGTTGTCCTCTGACCTACATACATACGCCATGACACACACGTATACACACTTGCATTAATAGTAATATATTTAAAAAAAACTTTAGGAATTTAAGAAATAGAGTCTTGAGAGATGGATCAGTAGTTGAGAACATTGTCTGCTTCTCTGGAACACCTGGATTTGGTTCCTAGTACCCCCATAGTAGAGAACAACTGTCTGTAACTCCAGTTTCTGGCATCTGTAGGTACCAGGCACACATGTGGTACACAGCCATGCATGCAGACAAAACATCCAAACATGTAAGATAAAAATAAAGAATTTAAGAGATAGATTAAAATTACAGAGAACTTTGCAAAGTGTTTTAATTGTACTGTGTGACATTTGGTAAACTGTGACTGCAGGCTTTGTTAAAAAAATAAACAGTCATGGGACAAATTCCTTTGCTGTGTTCAGCAATAGTTAGTTCTGTGTGTGTAAAAAGAAAAAAAATGGCTTCTTTCCATTTTAAGACCAGTTTAGAATTTTAATTTATAAGTTTCAAATTTTTCTCTTTATAATGTTTGAGCTTAACTTTAAAAATTATGCTCAGACTAATTTTTAGGAACAAACTACGCTCACTAGCCATACAACTAGAATTTAAATGCCATGGTTGAGTGTGTGTTACATGCCAGGCAGTGCTAAGACATTGAAGTAGATAAAATATATCCTGGGTTAGTCAGCTTTCTGAAAGAAAATACCTATAGGGACTGGAGAACTTGAGAGCTCTTCTTGTTCTTACAGAAGACCTGAGTTCGATTCCCAACTTACAGGTGCCTGTAACTCCAGCCCAAAGATACCCAATGCCTCTAGCCTCCTCAGGTACTCATGTGTACAAACCAACCCATCCCACACACCACACTCAAAATAAGAAAATAAAATCTTAGGATAAAATGCCTAAAGAAGGTGGGCTTATTATGGCTGACAATTTGGGAAGTTCCATCCCATGCTCTCGAGCCTGTGACAAGGCAGCCTGTATTGGAAGTGACCCATGGCTAAAGCAATCATCTTATGCCTGGGACACAAGAGAGAAGATAGGAGGGCCCAGATCCCACTGCCCTTCAAAAATTTGTCCCCAGTGTCCCAAGAGACCGTCGTCTAGCTTCCCCCCTTCATTTGGTATTTTAAAATGTTTTTGTTGGCATATGTTAATTATAAATAATAGGTTTTATTATGGCACATTCATACATCTATCATTTTCCTCTCTTGTTCTCCCATTGAACCCCTTCTCCTTGAGCTTCATTAGGGTTGCTTAGAGGAGAAAGGGTGGAGTTACAGAGGGGTAAACACCTTACCAGTGGCTGTACCACCAAGGATAAAGTTTCTCCCCTCCCCCCCACTACCCATTAACCACCTCACAAAGAGACGGGACCTTGTGAATCACTACCCTCCGTGACAGGGTATTGAAGAGACCCATCTTGCTCAGACAATCACAGCTGCTGAGACTTCAGGAGCACGATGATCCTGTCATGGCTGGAAGTCAGATTCTACACCAACCCACTGGTCCAGTTCTTACACTCTTTCCCCGCTTTGTTCCATCTTATACCCTGTGGTCTCCTCCTCTAAACCGTCAACATATAGGTCTTTGGGGAATCCTCCAGATCCAAACTAGCAGACAAGACCCCTGCCCGCCTAAAGCTGACCCTCAAGGTTTGCCTACCTTCCAGGTGTCAATTTTTATAAAGGGTCTGTCTGTCTCTGTTATGAGCCCAGGACTCATTAAGAAAGGATGCCCGGGGTTTAGGGAGATTGCTCAGCCAGCAAAGCCCCCGTTGCTCAAGCATGAGAACTTGAGCTTGAATTCTAGAACCCATTTAAAAATCTGTGTGTGGCCGGGCCGTGGTGGCACACGCCTTTAATCCCAGCACTCGGGAGGCAGAGGTAGGCGGATCTCTGTGAGTTTGAGACCAGCCTATTCTAGTTCCAGAACAGGCTCCAAAGCCACAGAGAAACCCTGTCTTGAAAAAAAAAAACAAAATAATCTGTGTGTGTGCGGTCTGTGTTCATAATCCTACTGTTGGATAGAGACAAGAGGATGACTAGGGATGACTCGGGGTCTCTGGCTAGCTAGTTCAGCCTAATTGGTGAGCTCCAAGCCAATAAGAGACCTTTTCTCAAAGGAGTTGGATGGTGTCCCAAAGGATGGCATTCAAGGTTATCCTCTGGCCTCCACACATGTATTTTAAAAAGAAAAAAAGAGTCTGAAAACTAGGCATGGCGTCTCATACCTATAATCCCAGGACTAGGGAGGCTAAGGCAGGAGGATTGTCTTAGCTCCAGGCCAGACTGGTTTACAGAGTGAGATCCTCTCTCTGACAAGGAAGGAAGGAAATTAATAGGTTAATTATCTAGTAATTCCCACCTGACATCCCAAGAGGAAAGTTCAATGCCATGTTGCATTCACTGTCCTCACCACAGAGCAGAGCTGACTGACCAGACAGCCATGGCCATGTGTGCCTACTGAACACGTGATCAGGCAGCCAAGGGTCACGTGTGCCTACTGAACACATAATCAGATGGTCACGGGCTGTGTGTGTCTACTGAACACGTGATCAGATGGCCAAGGGCTGTGTGTGCCTACTGAACACGTGATCAGATGGCCAAGGGCTGTGTGTGCCTACTGAACACATAATCAGATGGCCAAGGGCCATGTGTGCCTACTGAACATGTGATCTGGCAGCCACAGGCTGTGTGCGCCTACTGAACATATGAACTGTGTGCAGCCCAAATGAAACGCTCACACACATGCCAGATTTCAAAGACTTAGTAAAACAAGAAGGTAGAACATTTTTACTTTTCATATTGATGACACATCAAAATAATATTGTGGGCATATGAAATAAAATTAATTATAGGTTTCTTTTTTTAACATGTGGCTATAGCGATTTAATTTAGTGTTCTCATTGCTTTGCTTGTTTTGGTAGGAGGAGGAAGCAGTAAAGGAATTAAGCCTACAGCCTTGTTCATGCCGGGCAAGTGTTCCGTCACCGAGCTACACCTCAGCCTTTGCTAATTTTATTGATTTTATTATGAGACACGTCTTGTTAAGCTGCCCAGGCTTGCCTGGGACTCCTGATCCTCCCAGCTTAGCCTGTCCCCCCTCTGTGTGTGTGTGTGTGTGTGTGTGTGTGTGTTCGTGTTCTATGCCGCTGCACTTGGCTGTGATTGTGATTGTATTTATAATGGACAGCAATGATGTCGTGCTGAAGGGCCCTCTTTCCAATCATCAGGAACAGACAAGAACACTCAGGGAAATGCCCAGTTCTGCAGAACTCTTGCCTTCTCTTCCATCAGCTTTCCACAGACACCCGTTACAGGCTGTCTTTTAGGCCACCAACCAGCTCCCAAATCATGACCCGGAAACTTATTGTTAATTATGAATGCTTGAACTTATCTTAGCTCTTATTTTAATCTGTTTCTCTTTATCTACGTTTTGCCTCAGGGCTTTTTTTCTTTCTTTCTTTCTTTCTTTCTTTCTTTCTTTCTTTCTTTCTTTCTTTCTTTCTTTCTTTCTTTCTGTATGTCCTGTTTTTCTGCTTCTCATGGTTGGCTGACTGGTGCCTGGCGTGTCCCTCTCCTTCTCTCTCCTTCTCTTCTCTCAAGCCTGTATTTCTCCTCCTACTTCTTCTCCCTGCCCACCAGCCCTGCTATCCCTCTATTGCCTAGCTACTGACCACTCGGCTTTTGATTAGATCAATCCGGTACCTGAGGCAAGCAAAGTGAAACAAATGCAACACATTTTTACATAATTAGACAAATGCAACCCAAACAAGGTAACACATCTCTGCATCATTAACAGAGGCAGCAGACACAAACGGAACACACCTTCGCATAAAGTAATATTTCATAGCAGAAACACATTAGCACATCTTTGCCTAGTTAAAATAATATTCCCCAACAGGCGTCCTTGGAGCTATTTCCAAGTTGCTCTCCACACTTCACGATCATGTCTTCTCCATCAGAGCTTTTCCTTGTTCTATAGACGGTTAGCTTCCCAAGGTGCTAATAGATTCTCATGGCTCAGGAGGTCACCCTTGAAATACGTTTACACTTTCATAAACCACCTTAATGAGAGAAGTGGGTCTCCAGCACAAAACGCAGCACAAAAACAAGGTGTCTGCTTACTGACAGCGATCCCTCAATATCCTTCCGAAGTCCTGTGGTGTGTTGATATTCCACCTCAATCCATCAATCCACAGAGTGCCTACAGTTTTCACATTTCGCCCCCAACCACTTCGTGCACAAGTAAACTTTATTCGTTGCACTATGTCGATTTTTCATTGCTTTTCAGAAAAGATTTATTTTGTTGTGTGTCTGCATATGGCTATGTGCACATGAGCGCAGGGGCCTGCCAAGGCCAGAAGAGGGCGCTGGAGCCTAGCTGGAGTTACAGGTGGTTGTGAGTCACATGATGTGGGTGCTAGGAGTCAAACTCCATTCTCTGG
>NW_026067949.1:23213934-23217741 GCF_014885135.2 Alexandromys fortis | reverse complement strand
GGGGGGGGGGGGGGGGGGGGGGGGGGGGGGGGGGGGGGGGGGGGGGGGGGGGGGGGGGGGGGGGGGGGGGGGGGGGGGGGGGGGGGGGGGGGGGGGGGGGGGGGGGAAGACACTGCGTCTCAGGGTGACATAAAATACTAGGTACCAGATACACAACCGTGGATGTAGCTTAGTCCTTACAGTGCTCGCCTGGCATACACACAAAGTCCTGGGTTTGATCGCTAGGGACACCCGGTGTGGCAGAAGCCGTGCTGTCCCCCTTGGGAACGCCCCGCTGGAGCTGGGCTCTGGCAGTGGTACATTACTATAATAGCAGCACTCAGGGGGTGGACGCAGGAAAGTAAGAGGTGCAAAGTCATTGCTATATCCATCCACTGATACCTGAGACTCTGTCTTAAAAACAAAACAAAACCCCCACTAAAGAAAGATATTTTGTTATAGCATGCAGGGAAAAGGAAATAACCATATCCATATAGTGTTAGTAAAACGCAGGAGACACTCCTAATGAACAACTTTCAGTGTCTGTCAGATTAGCATGTCCTGGTTAGCTCCAGGCTTGAAGATGACCTGGACAAGGGATCCCTCCTGCCAGCCTGTAGCTACCTTGAAAGTCGATCTGAAAATGCAGTATCTCGGGGTCTGCACAGACGAGATTAGAACTACAACAGTGGGCCTTTGGTAGCCTTCTTCATCTGGTTGTCAGGTTTTTTTTTTTTTTTTTTTTCAGCCTTCAACCAAGTTTTGGGGCTAAAGTTACAAGCAGGAAGAACTGAATGGATCTGGTGCCCCTCCCACCATTTTACCACTCTAGTACTTTTAGCCTTTAATTCACCACCAAATGCTCTTAGCAAAGTCTTAACACAGCGGCCACCCCATACTACAAAGCAGAAGTGGAAAGTACATCTGGATACAGGCATGGGTTTTACCAGATGTGTTGTTTCCACGCTCAGACCTGGGCCCAGCAATGGGAAGACAAAGCGATCATTTCTGCAAGGCAGCCCCGCCCATGTGACCCAGTGGCTCAGCTGAATGGCCACACTGCAGTTGTGGTTACTTATGGCCCTCAGGAAGAGATCTTTCAGGGAAGGGTTCAGCTTGTGTGGTAATTACTCCAGGTCTGTCTGGTATTTCTTGTTTGCTGGGTTCATAGAATTAAAGTTTGAAGAGGGGATGGGTGTTTCCTTGTTTTTGCTTACTTTGAACACAACTGCTGTGGATGAAAGAGAGTTGACTTTCAAAGACGGAGCTACCTTTCTGCTTAATAGTTTGATTTTTTTTTAAACAGGAGAAATAATGTTTAAAGGGGGATTCTTAAAAATAGAAGCTATGAGTTCTAGCCCTGATATTTCATTCTAACCATCCCACCACCCTGGATGGCCACTAAGTCATGGCCTATCACTTGGAGTGCTGTGGTTTCTCTTTTGTATGCCAGGCTGGCCTTGAATTTGTGGTCTCACTTCTGCCTCTGAGTGCTGGGATTACCAGTGTGTGCCTCTACGCCTCACTCTGCATGTGATTGCTTCTAACTGATTGACATAGGGATTGGGAAGGGAAATAAAAGAAGCTGGTTAGGAAAAAAATTTTTTTTTTTAGTTTATTAAAGTTCAGTGGATATATTGCTAGTGACGAAAGTATTTTTTTTAATTTGTAGCAATAACAGCTTGCCTTACAGAGGGTCTGTGAAGGATTCCCTGCATCTGCTGGGCAGCTTCCCATGCCTGTGTTGGAAGTACCTGCTAAGAAAGAATCAGCTTTGGGCCATGGTGGTGCACACCTTTGATCCCAGCACTCGGGAGGCAGATTTGTTCCTTTTGTTTGTTTGTTTTTCAAAACAGGGTTTCTCTGTGTAACAGCCGTGGCTGTCCTGAAACAGAGCAAGCTGGCCTCAAACTCATAGAGTGGCTCAGAAACATCAGTAACTCCAGTTCCAGGGGATCCAATGCCCTCTTCTGGCCTCTGCAGGCATCAGGCACACATGTGGTACTCACACATACATATAGGCAAACATTCACACGTATGAAATAAAAAGTCTTTTTAAAAAGTTATTTCAAAAAAGCCCAAGTTCTTTACATTAAAATGCTCCTTCCCCAGAGATTGCTTAAATTATCTTCACATGGCTTTCCTTGTTCACATGTCTTCCAATAGTCACAACCACGTCAGCTGAGAAGAAGAGGAAGGAAAAACTAATTCTTCACATTCTTAAGCAACTCTCTTCATTCCTTAAGACTCTGACTTCACATTCTAAGATCAGTGTCGACAAACTGAGGACCAAAACCCATTCTAGTCTACATATCACAAGGTTTGATCTTACTATTTGCTTTAATAAAGTTTCTGGATTTATGGTTGAAAACAATAAAAAAAAAAAAGACAATGTTTCGTCACATGAAAATACATAAAATTCAAATTCCATAATCCATTAAAAAAAAGGACAGGCTAATTTATATAGTCTTCTGCTTTTTTTTTTTTTCTAAGATAGGCTCTTTGTATATGGCCCAGGCTGTCTTCAAACTCCTGGTCCTCCTGCTGCAGCCTCCTAGTGAAATTATAGACACTTGTCACCAAGCTGTTTGTGGAATTTGTTATGTAGTTGCATTTATGCTACAATGACAGCATTGGGTTTTGTACAGAGGCCACATGACCTTTTTCATATGAAATATCTAGGAAAACTTGGGAATGAAGCCGAGTGGTGGAACAGCTTGATGATAATACACATACTTGGGATGCTCAAGATCCTGGGTTCAGCCCCCAACATCATCACGCTGCTAGCAAAATTGACCAACTGGTCCTTTATGGAAAACACTTGCTGAATCCTGTCAGACTCTGTTTAATGGATGGAAAGCCTTTGAAAGTATTCAGAATCTGTGCCAGAGAGATGGTTCAGTGGTTAAGAGCACTTGCTGCTCTTCCAAAGGACCTGAGCTCAGTTCCCAGCATCCATGTCAGCTTACAACCACTTGTAACTACAGTTTCAGGGGATCCAAAGCCCTCTTCTAGCTTCCATAACCACCCACACACATGTGACCCACCCACACATAAATTAATTTTTTAAATAAACCTTTTAAAGTATATGAGATTGAAGTATGTCAAAAGTGTAGACAAGTTACTGTCCAGCCTGGTCCCATAACCATTCAGTCCAAAGAAACACACAGAGGCTTATATTAATTATAAACTGGCCTATTAGCTCAGGCTAATACTGAGCAGCCTAATCCAAGAATTTTTTTTTTTTTTTTTTTGGTTTTTCGAGACAGGGTTTCTCTGTGGCTTTGGAGCCTGTCCTGGAACTAGCTCTGTAGACCAGGCTGGTCTCGAACTCACAGAGATCCGCCTGCCTCTGCCTCCCGAGTGCTGGGATTAAGGGCGTGCGCCACCACCGCCCGGCTCTAATCCAAGAATTTAAGAACATAACAGCTAGGTTTGGTAACACACACACACAGCAATCCCAGAGCTCAAGAGATAGAAATGAGAGGTCTCGAGTTCAAGACCAGCTTCAGCTGTCTTGTGAATTCAAGGTCAGCCTGAGCTGCACGAGACTGTTTCAACAAAAGCAAAACAACGGGCAGAAAGATGGTTCAGAAGGGAAAAGTGCTTGTAGAGACACTGGACAGCCTGTCTTTGATCCCGGAACCCACAAAAAGGTAAGAGAGAACTGGCTCCACGAGTTGTTCTCTGTTGTTAACCCATGCATCATGACATATGCATGCACCGTTTACATCACACCACACACACACACATATACACCACACACACATACCACAAACACATCATAATAAGCTTTAAAATTAAAATGTGGCCGGGCGATGGTGGCAC
>NW_026067949.1:23196263-23209837 GCF_014885135.2 Alexandromys fortis | reverse complement strand
GTGTAGACAAGTTACTGTCCAGCCTGGTCCCATAACCATTCAGTCCAAAGAAACACACAGAGGCTTATATTAATTATAAACTGGCCTATTAGCTCAGGCTAATACTGAGCAGCCTAATCCAAGAATTTTTTTTTTTTTTTTTTGGTTTTTCGAGACAGGGTTTCTCTGTGGCTTTGGAGCCTGTCCTGGAACTAGCTCTGTAGACCAGGCTGGTCTCGAACTCACAGAGATCCGCCTGCCTCTGCCTCCCGAGTGCTGGGATTAAGGGCGTGCGCCACCACCGCCCGGCTCTAATCCAAGAATTTAAGAACATAACAGCTAGGTTTGGTAACACACACACACAGCAATCCCAGAGCTCAAGAGATAGAAATGAGAGGTCTCGAGTTCAAGACCAGCTTCAGCTGTCTTGTGAATTCAAGGTCAGCCTGAGCTGCACGAGACTGTTTCAACAAAAGCAAAACAACGGGCAGAAAGATGGTTCAGAAGGGAAAAGTGCTTGTAGAGACACTGGACAGCCTGTCTTTGATCCCGGAACCCACAAAAAGGTAAGAGAGAACTGGCTCCACGAGTTGTTCTCTGTTGTTAACCCATGCATCATGACATATGCATGCACCGTTTACATCACACCACACACACACACATATACACCACACACACATACCACAAACACATCATAATAAGCTTTAAAATTAAAATGTGGCCGGGCGATGGTGGCACACGCCTTTAATCCCAGCACTCGGGAGGCAGAGGCAGGCGGATCTCTGTGAGTTTGAGACCAGCCTGGTCTACAGAGCTAGTTCCAGGACAGGCTCCAAAGCCACAGAGAAACCCTGTCTCGAAAAAACCAAAAAAAAAAAAAAAAAAAAAAAAATTAAAATGTGTGTGTATTACTATTTCACCTGCATATATATCTTTGTACTTTGTATATGCGTGGTACTTTCCCTTCAGAGACCAGGAGAGGGCATCTGATCCCTTGCAACTAGAGTTACAGACAGTTGTGAGCCACCTGGGAACCAAACCTGGGTCCCCTGAGAGAGATCCTCTTTCAAGAAGAAGAGGAAGGAGGAGGAGGAAGAGTAGAAGGAGAAAGAGAAGAAAGAAAGAAAAATTTTTTTTAAAAAATCAACAAAAAATTAGCAAAATAGACAAACTAAAATTTATGGTTAACAAATATACACATATACACAAGGAGAGAAACACACATATCAATGGCAGTTTAAAGCATCTTTTTTCTACTTCCCGTGTAGATTAGATTCATGTAAGTCTCTCTTAGGGTCCTCTTTGTTGTCTAGGTTCTCTGGGATTGTGAATTGTAGGCTGGTTTTCTTTGCTTTATGTCTAAAAGCCAATGATGAGTGAGTACATATTATAGTTGTCTTTCTGTGTCTGGTTTATCTCACTCAATATGATGTTTTCTAGATCCATCCATTTGCCCACAAATTTCAAGATGTCATTATTTTTTTTTTCCACCGTGTAGTATATTTTTTGCTTCTTTGTCAAAAATCAGGTGTTCGAAGGTGTGTGGACTAATAGTTGGGTCTTCGAGTCAATTCCATTGGTCCTCCTGTCTGTTCTTATGCCAATACCAGGCTGTTTTCAGTACTGTAGTTTTGTAAAAGACTTTGAAGTCAGTGATTGTGATGCCTCCAGAAGTTTCTTTACTGTACAGAATTGTTTTTGGTTATCCTGGTTTTTTTTACCTTTCCATATGAAGTTGAATATTGGTCTTTCAAGGTCTATGAAGAATTTTGCTGGGATGTTGATGGGGATTGCATTGAATCTGTAGATTGCTTTTGGTAAGATTGCCATTTTTACTATGTTAATGCTACCTACCCAAGAGCATGGGAGATCTTTCCACTTTCTGGATTTCTGGTGTCTTCTTCAATTTCTTTCTTCAAAGATTTAAATTTCTTGTTATACAGGTCTTCCACTTGTTTGGTTACTCAGAGATATTTATGTTGTTTGTGGCTATTGTGATGGGTAATGTTTCTCTTTTTTTTTCTTTTTTGGTTTTTCAAGACAGAGTTTCTCTGTAGCTTTGTAGCCTGTCTTGGAACTAGCTCTTGTAGACCAGGCTGGCCTCTAATTTACAGAGATTCGCCTGCCTCTGCCTCCCGAGTGCTGGGATTAAAGGTGTGTGCCACCACCGCCAAATTCTCTGATTTCTTTCTCAGCCTATTTATCATCTGAATAAAGGAGAGCTTCTGATGTTTTTGAATTAATTGTGTATCCTGCTACATTACTGAAGGTGTTTATAAGTTGTAGAAGTTTCTTGGTAGAATTTTTGGGGTCAATTATGTAAACTATCATATTATCGGCAAATAGTGAGAGTTTGACTTCTTTTCCTTGTATCCCCTTGATTTCCTTTTGTTGTCTTATTGATCGTGCTAGAACCTCAAGTACTATATTGAGTATATATGGAGAGAGTGGACAACCTTGCCTCGTTCCTGATTTCAGTGGGCTCACTTTGAGTTTCTCTCCATTTATTGGCTTGCCTTTATTATGTTTAGGTATGTTCCTTGTATCCCTGCTCTCTCTAAGACCTTTATCATGAAGGGGTGCTATATTTTGTTGAAGTCTTTTTCAGAATCTAATGAGATGATCATGTGGCTTCTTTTTTCAGTTTGCTTATATGTTGGATTACATTGACAAATTTTCATATGTTGAACCATCCCTGCAGCTCTGGGATGAAGTCTACTTGGTCATGGTGGATAATTTCATTGATGTGTTCTTAGATTTGGTTTGCCAGTATTTTATTGAGTATTTTTGCAACAATGTTGAAGAGTGAGTTTGGTCTGTAATTCTCTTTCTTGGTAATGCCTTTATGTGGTTGAGGTATCAGGGTATCATTATAGCCTCATAAATAGAATTTGGCAGTGTTCCTTCTGTTTCTATTGTATGGAATAGTTTGAGGAGTATTGGTATTAGTTCTTCTTTGAAAATCTTGTAGAACTCTGCACTGAAACCATCTGGTCCTGGGCTTTTTTTGGTTTGGAGACTTTTGATGACTGTTCCTATTTCTTTAGCAGTTATAGGTCTGCTTGATTTGCTTATCTGGTTTTGATTTAATTTTGGTAAGTGATAATTATCCAGAAAATTGTCCATTTCCTTTAAGTTTTCCAATTTAGTGGAGTACAGGTTTTCAAAGTATGACCTGATGATTCTCTAGATCTCCTCTATGTCTGTTGTTATGTCCTCCTTTTTCATTTCTGAATTTGCTAATTTAGATATTCTCTCTCTGACTTTTGGTTAGTTTGGATAAAGGTTTGTCTATTTGGTTGATTTTCTCGAAGAACCAACTCTGTTTCATTGATTCTTTGTGTTATTTTCTTTGTTTCTAATTTGTTGATTTCGGCTTCCAATTTGATTATTTCCTGCCGTCTAGTCCTCTTGGGTGAGTTTGCTTCTTTTTGTTCTAGAGTTTTCAGGTGTTCTCTTAACTTACTAGTGTGGGATTTTTCCAGCTTCTTTATGTAGGCCTTTAGTGCTACAAACTTTCTTCTTAACACTGCTTTCATTTTGCCCCATAAATTTGGGTATGTTGTGTGGGGCATGTTCATTGAATTTTAGGAAGTCTTTAATTTCTTTCTTTATTTCTTCCTGGACCCATTGGTGATTCAGGTGAGCATTGTTTAATTTCCACGTGTTTGTGGGCTTTCTAAAATTAGTGTTGCTGTTGAATTCTAATTTTAAGCCATGGTGATCCAATAAGATAAATGGAGTTATTCTGATTTTTTTGTATCTGTTGAGCTTTGCTTTATTACCGAGTATGTGGTCAGTTTTTGAGAAGGTTCCTTGAGGTGCTGAGAAGCGGGTATATTCTTTTATGTTTGGATGGAACGTACTATAGATGTCTGTTAAGTCCATTTGAGTCATAACATCTGTTAGTTCCATTATTTTTCTATTAAATTTCTGTCTGACTGACCTGTCCAGTGGTGAGAGTGGAACGTTGAAACCTTTCACTATTAGTGAGTGGGGCTTAATGTGTGATTTAAGCTTTAGAAGTGTTTCTTTGACATGTGAGGGTGCCCTTGTATTTGGGGCATAGATGTTTAGTTTTGAGATTTCCTTTTGATGGATTTTTCCTGTGACTAATATGAAATGTCCTTCTTTGTCTCTTTTGATTGATTTTAATTTGAAGTCTATTTTATTAGATATTAGGATAGTTATACCAGCTTGTTTTTTATATCCATTTGATTGGAAAATTTTTTCCCAACTCTTACCCTGAGGCAATGTGTTTCTTATATGCAGCAAAAGGATAGATGCTGTTTTCATATCCAATCTGTTAGCATGTGTCTTTTTATAGGTGAATTGAGTCCATTTATATAAAGGGATATTAATGACCAGTTATTGCTAGTTCCTTTTATTTTAATTTTTATTGTTGGTGGTGTTATTATGTGTGTTTCCCCCTTCTTTGGGATTTGCTGCTGTGAGATCATCTATTTCCTGTGATTTTGTGGATGCAGCTAACTTCCTTGGGTTGGAGTTTTCCTTCAAGTACTTTGTGTAGGACTGGGTTTATGGTTAGATATTGATTAAATCTGATTCTGTCATGGAATATCTTGTTTTCCCTGTCTACAGTGATTGAAAGTTTTGCTGGGTATAATAATCTGGCTGGCATCCATGATCTCTTAATTCATAAGCTGCATAATGCTTGACCACAACATTCTGGCTTTCATTGTTTCCATTGAGAAATCAGGTGTAAGTCTGATAGGTCTGCCTTTGTATGTTACTTGGCTTTTTTCCTTTGCAACTCTTAATATTCTTTTTTTGTTGTTGTTCTTTATGTTTAGTGTTTTGATTATTATGTGGCAAGGAGACTTTTTTTTTTGGTCCAGTCTATTTGGTGTGTTTTTTTTTAAAGCTTCTTGTATCTTCATATGCATATCTTTCTTTAGGTTGGGAATGTTTTCTTCTATGATTTTGTTGAATATATTTTCTACGCTTTTGAGTTGAACTTCTTCTCCTTCTTTTATCCCTGTTATTCTTAGGTTTGATCTTTTCATGGTGTCCCAGATTTCCTGGATATTTTGTGTTCAACTTTTGTTATATTTAACATTTTTTTTTGACTGATGAATCTATTTCCTCTATCATATCTTCAACACTTGGATTCTTCCATCTCTTGGATTCTGCTGTTTATGCTTGCATTTGTGGTTTCTGACCATTTTTTCCTATAATTTTTTGTTTTCAGAATTCCCTCAGTTAGTATTTGCTTTATTGTCTCCATTTCAGTTTTCAAGTCTTGAATCATTTCTTTCACCTGTTTGCTTTTTCTTGGTCTTCTTTAAGGTATTTGTTGATTTCTCCCAATTTTTTGTTTGTCTTTTCCTCCATTTCTTTGAGAGAATTTTTCATTTCCTCTTTAAGGGCCTCAAACATTCTCCTAATGTTATTTTTTAGGTCATTTTCTTCTGCTTCATCTGTATTGGGGTGTTCAAGTCTTGCTTTTGTAGAGCCACTAGTTTTTGTTGGTGTCATGTTGCTCTTTGTGGTGTTGAGTGTGTTCTTACTTTGCCTACCCACCCATCTATTCCTCTGATTGTTGTAGGTGGGGCTGTGTCTCTGGTAATCAATCTTCCAGGTGCCAGTGGATCTAAGACTCAGATGGTTGCTCCTCATAGTAGAGTTGGGGCCATGATTTCAGTCACCCTGGAAGTCACTCAGCATTCCTGGAGGTTGCTCTGCAATCCTGAAGGTCTTTCAGGTCTGTTCTCACGGAAATCACTTGGATGAGTCTGCTCCTGTGGGAGGTCACTGGTTTAGCCCTGCTCCTATGAAGGTCACTGACTCAGGCCTGATTCAGTGGAGGTGACTGGCTCAGGTTTGCCACTGTGGAAGATGCTGGCTAAGACCTGCTTTGGAGGAGGCTGCTGGTTTAGGCCTGGTCCCGCAGAGGTCACTGGCCTGGGCCTGGGTCTGGTCCCATGGAGATTGCTGGCTCGGGCCTTGCATTGTGTTGTTTTGAGCAAATGAATATGTTCACCATTATAGTTTCCTACAGAGTATATTTTACTATGTGTTGTCTACTCATTTTCTCCCCTTCCCCAACAATATATGTAATCTTTTCAGATTTACTTCCCTTTTTAATTTGTATATTTATTAACTCGTGTGTGTGTGAGTGTGTGTGTGTATGTGTGTGTGTAGTGTGTCTGTTTGTGGCACATGTGGAAGTTAGAAGGAATCTTGCAGGAGTTGGCTCTCTTATTATGTGAGTTCTGGGGATTGCATTCAGCCAGCAGACTTGGCTATGAGCACTCTTACCCACTGAGCCATCTCACTGGCCCCCAGATTGATGTCTTTCACTTATGAATATGCTTTTAATATTCTTCCACATCTTTTTTTTTTAAAGATTTATGTATTTAATGTGTATGAGTGCTCTATCTGGATGTACAACTTTATGCCAGAAGAGGGCATCAGATCCTACTAGTCATGTTTGTGAACCACCGTGTGGTTGCTGGGAATTGAACTCTGGAAGAGTAGACAGTGCTCTTAACCACTGAGCCATCTCTCCAGCCCCTCTTCCACATCTTCTTATATTTAATAAAAAATGCTCGTGTACCCTGTCCTGATGCAATAATGTAAGAGGATCTGTTAGAACTATAACATCCAGGTGTGGTGGTGTATGTCTATGACGATCAACCTGGGCTACAAAGTAGCAAGGCTGTGACTCAAAAATAGATAAATAGGGCCAGAGCAGTTGCTCAACAGGTAAAATCACTTGCCATATACCAGTCTTAGAGCCTGAGCTCAGTCTCTGGAGCCCGTGGTGGAAAGAGAAAACTGACTCCTGAGGTTCTTCTTGACATTCATGCATGTGCCTATACCAACACTAATAACAAAATAGAATTTAAAATAAGTAAATAAAAGGGATATAGCGTAGTAGTAGAATTTGCAACCCCCCCATGACAGAAACCACCAGCATTGTAAATCATAATTTATTGGTATCATATATTCATTACAAAATCCATTGACATAATTTAAAAGACCACTAAACAGAATTTTGGAATGATTGCAATCCAGTCTGTTTTCCAGAACAAATAACTGCGAACAGTGGATCCAGCAATAACTTCACTTTACCAGACACAGCTGATTGAAGGAGTGGGTCCAGCCGATTCCCAGAGCCTGCTCCTCAGAGGAGAGTCACGACCGAGACACCTGGTCATAGGAAGAGCATGCCAGGAAGGAGTGTGGTCAGGGGAACGCTGTGTTCTAGGAAGGCCTGAAAGGCCTTGGCCTAGGGCCAAGGACTGGGTGGAAAGAGGAAGCCACGCAAAGCACAGTGGGAAGCAGAGGTGGGCAAGGGCTAAGTCGGGGGCAGAAAGGGAACTGTGCTTTCCCTTTTGAGCAAGTGAACCCCATTAAAAACGGTTTGGGGATTGGGAAAGGACAGCGACGTGGCGGGTTCAAACTGCCCGTTCTAAAGGATATGATCGTGAGATGTAGGCAAACCAACTTGGAAGACACCAGGGTGATGGAGTCATGCAGGATAGCTTCCAAGAATAGGTTTCCATCAAAGTGCGTGACAGAATCCCAAGGTATCTACCACTTCCCTGCTTAGAGCCCTCCAGTGGGCCCTGGGTCACCTGAGCCTAGGGCTAGCCCATAGCTCCAGTCCCATAGTCTCTCCTGCCTCTTCAGTTCCTGCCTCCTGCCACGCCAATGCCATTGGCCTCCTACCTGTATCCCTTAAAGGCGCCACACATTTCCTTGTGGTAAAGTTCTCACTTGCTGGTCTTCGTGCTTAGGCTTCTCCGTCTTGCAAACATCTCCAAGGCTCCTTTTCTCAGTTCCACCAAGTTTCTGTTCAAATGGCTTTACCAATGGCTCTCACTTCATCAGCACTCAGTAACAGAGATAGGGCCCTATGTGCAGGAGACATGTCCAATGTGTCCATAGATCGGGCCCTATGTGCAGGAGACGTGTCCTATGTGTCCATAGATAGGCCCTATGTGTCCAAAAGGAGGTGTGGCCTGGTGGGACTTGGTTTGGTTATTGGGGCATGCTACTCTGGGAACTGACTGGTGCCATTCTCATGGGACTTGGAATTATCGCGCCAAACAGTTCTTATAAAAGGATAAGCCACAGTGGTGGGGAGGGTGGCGCACACTTTTAATCCCAGCACTTGGGAGGCAGGGGCAGGTGAATCTCAGCCTGGTCTACAAAGTAAATTTCAGGACAGCTAGGACTGTGACTCAGAGAAATCCTGTCTCAAAAAAAAACAAAAAAAAAAAACAAAACAAAACAATAACAACAACAAAATGAGTAAGACTAAGCTGGGTATGGAACTCAGTGATAAAATACTAGCCTAGCATGTGTAAAGTCCTTGGGTTCCATCCCCAACAACACAGATGGGGCCAACACAAGAACAAACGCCACCCTTGCGTCGCTCTCTGGCACCTTCTCTTACCATGTGACCTCTCTTACACACACACACACACACACACACACACACACACACACATGTGCTGGCCATTTTGATGTCAGTTGCTACAAGGTTCACACTAGAAATGACCTGTGCCAGCTCTGTGCCCTTCTGAGATGTGAGTAAAACAAGCCCCTTTTCTTTATGAGGTTACTAGCCCGAAGCATTTCGCTGCAGTAACGGAAGCTAGATTATTGCATGTCTCAGACCCTCCTCTTTTCCCTGGGGCACTTGTCACCATTTATTTTGCTTTTGTCCTTAGTGTTTTCCTGCCCCCTCTAGAGTACGAACTCTGTGGAACAACCTTGATTTGTTCCTTGCTGTATCATCAATCCTAGGTGTTCAATGATGATTCGGTAAACCGATGAATGAATGCCTTGATAAGCTTCCCCAGTTCCTCCCCACCTTACTGACTACAGTTTGCTGAACCAAGACTGGCACTTCATGTCCCCATAATTTGCGCAAAAGCTTCCTGGCTCTCTGCCTCGGGGCGCGTTCCAAGAATTGTGTCCAATCTCTCCCATCTTCTGCTTCTCTCTGCACCTCAAGTATCTCCAAGGAGCTGTGCCAACCCTTCACCCCGCGGCTGCTCTTCCCAGGTCACTCTTGTGTTCTCTCAGACAATAAGAACATGGCAAGTACAGCAGGGAGCCACAGGGCTGGACTGGAAGGAACATTTGGTGGCTGTGACCCAACCACAGAGCTCTGAGGTTTCTCCATGCCAAGGATATGCACAGGGCAGCTGCCACCACACCCTAAAGCTGTTTCTTTGGACTCCATCCTGCTGTCCAATACACAGGGTCCACTGCATAGGTAGAGACACCACACTACCCAGTGAGCTACTGAGTTTTCTTTCGGAAAAGGAACCAGCAAAGAGGAGTGTGGGTCTATCTTAAAGCACACCAGCATGTTTCGTTTGCTGAAGCACGGTGTATAGACATGAGAGTAAATCAGACGAGAAGGTCTGAGTTTGCATGTGCCACACTATGAACAAATGGTACGTCACTAAACCTCATCTGGCCTTGGCATCCTAGCTTTTGGTTTCTTCATTTGTATGTTTCTTCGAGACAGGGTTTCTCTAGGTAACAGCCCTAACTGTCCTGGACTAGCTCTGTAGACCGGGCTGGCCTAAAACTCACAGAGATCCGCCTGCCTCTGCCACCCGAGTGCTGGGGTTAAAGGCGTGCGCCACCACCACCTGGCGGTGTCCCAGTTTTTAAAATCCTAGTTCCTGTTCTGCTCACCTCTCTGGGATCCCAAGACAACATCAAGCGTATATTTTGTGAGCGGTAACGCCATTCTGATTGTTATAAAGGAAACCATTGCTAACAGTTCATGTATGAGATGCACATGTTCATGACCGCTGCAAGTGCGTCTCTCAAGTGCCCCACAGAACGAAAGCAGGACAGGAAGGACAAGTCTGCTCAGCGAGGCAAGGAAGCTCTATGCACGGTGGAGCCTTTCGTTCCTATGGAAACCTTCAGCCCTGCTATCTCTAGGCAGGGCTTCAGTTACAGTTCAGTTTCTATGGCAGGAACAAACTGACTACCAGAAATTCTTTAAATTTTCCATTTAAAAAAAGATGATTTTATCCTGTGTATATATATGACTGTTTTACCCAGTTGTGTGTAAGAACGCTGCATGGTGCATGTGCCTGAAGAAAATGCTGGATCGTCTGGGACTGGATGTATAACCGCTTTAAGACGTGATGTGGTGCTGGGAACCAAGCCAAGTCCTCTACAAGAGCACCAAATGCTTTTAGCCCACGGGCCATCTCTCCCATCCCTAAAGTAGCTCAGTAATGATGATGATGATGGTGGTGGTGGTGGTGGTAACAAGCAAAAAGACAAACTCTCAGCTGTGAAAACTATTCAAAAGTATCTCTAGGAAGAATTTTTTTTTTGACTGGATGTGGTTTCATATATCTTTAATCCCGACACTCAGAAAATAGAGGCAGACTGATCTTTATGCGTTTGGAGTCAGCCTGGCCTACATAGCAAGTTCCAGCCAGTAGGAACTATACAGACAAACAAACAACAATAACCAACCAACCAAATAAACAAACAAAAAACCTAACAACAACAAAAGAATTTATCTGGGGGGCTAGGGATATGGCTCAGGGGAAGATTGTTTGCCTGCTTAGCATGCTGGGGACTTTGGGTTTGAACCCCAGTACTAATGGATAAAATAAAATAACCTTTAATGTCACCTGTGAGATGCTTGGCAGGTAAAGGCGCCTGCTGCCAAGGCTGATGGTCTGAGCTTGATGCCCGATGAGAGGAGAAAACCAATTCCCTCATGTTGTTTTCTCATCTCTGCGCACGTATCCTGGCATGATGTGCCCCACCCCCAGACACACACACACAATACATACACGTGAGGTTTCGAAATACAAAAGAAAAAAGATTGCTTTGTGTAATTGTGTGCACACTCATTTGAAGTGTTTATCTATCTAGATGTCTATCCATAAACTAGGCATGGTGGCTCATGCTTGGAATCCAAACACTCAGGAGGATCACAAGGTTGAGGTCAGCTTGAAGCACACAGCAAGGCTCAATCTCCCACCCCTCTCTTTTCACACAGATAACTGAGAATTGTGCCCGGGGGAGCCTGGGGCTAGACAAGCAAGCATGCTACCACTGATCTGAACCCCAGCATGCCACTGCAGCAGGCTTCTGTGGACCACCAGCCCCCAAATCATGACAGGGAGACTTATTATTAGTTATGAGTGCTTGGCCTTAGTTTAGGCTTGTCCCACTAGCTCTTATAACTTAATTTAACCTATTTCTCTTCATCTATGTTTTGCCTAGGTTTTATTTTCCTTCCTTTCATTCCGTATGTCCTACTTTTCTGCCTTCTCTGTGTCTGCCTCGCTGGCTGTCCCCCGAACATCTCCCTCTTTCTCTCTCGTGCCTAGATTCTTCCTCCTACTTATTCTCTCTGCCCACCAGCCCTGCCTATCCCTCAACCGCCTAGCTATTGGCCATTCAGCTTTTGATTAGGCCAATCAGGTGCCTCAGGCAGGCAAGGGGAAACAAATGCAACACATCTTTATGTAGTTAAACAAACACATCACAAGCAAGTGTAACACATCTTGGTTAAACAAGCATTCTATTCCACAGCACACCACCATGGCTAGCTACTCCACATAACTTTATTTTAGGCAAATGGTTTGATTAAATTGATGTGTTAAAGGGCAATGTCATAGAAGTAAAATGGCATCATCTTTGCTGAGAAGGATGAGCTTGGCTGTGTCCTTGTTTGCCATTTGCCAGCGTGACGTTGTTGTGTAAGCTAGAGGAAGGCTACAAACGCGCTGCTGTTCTGGATAAAAGGAGCAGGTGGGCACGGGTAAAATGGAGCTAAAAGCCCCCCATGATCTATGTGTCTCTTCCCTACTGAGGTTTGCCTTGGGTGGTTGATTCTGAGAATTAGGTGAACCTGTCACCTGTGCGTCACTAAACGAGGCTTTCTGAGGCACTCTGTTGTCAGCTGCCAAATAATTAATATCCATCTGAGCCCTGAACCATGGCCTCTGTGTCTTCTTTCCACACGCCATGACTCAGCTGGTGTGTTGGCAGGTTGTAGTTGGGGAAGGAGGAGGAGCCTGCCTACCGAGGAGGCCTTGGCTATGCGGTACGTGGTTGCAGTTTGGTGAAGCAAATTTACTTCAACTAAATGGCTATCATAAGAAGAAGAGGTTCTCCAGGAATCCAGACATGGGCCTTATCTGAGTAGCAGGAAATGCCAACAAAGGGCTCCTCACTGGAGCCAGGACGCTCACAGAGCCTTCCGAGAAACCAAAGAGATAGAAACTTCTGTTCTACTGGGTCATGTTTGCAGTAGCTGGGAGGGGCTGGCACATGCCTGGTAGCCCTGCCTCTGTCACCTGAGGCCATCATTCTGTCCTCAAGGGAGCTGAGAACACCCTCAGGACTCAGCCGTGAGTGCCGGTCACTCCTGTGTTCAGCAGCTGGGAGACCCTGTTGCCTTCCATGCGTGTTTGGATCATACGACACACCAAGCCTATGAAATAAAATAGCCACATTACATAAATTACAATAATCAGCCCTAGATAGATTTCTGCAAAATGTTTGTTGATAACTTCCTCCAGTGACCTGAGACATTTTACAAAGGATCATTGTCAGTGTTTCAGAGAGAAAGAAAAACGAGATAGTCATCTATCCTATTTCTCCATTCTAGTGTTGCATGAGCGTGGAGGCCAACCAGGTTTCAAACAGGGTTTAAATGTCAGCCAGAATGTACTGAACATATAGCAAAGGCCCAGATTAAATTTCTGTTGGCTTGCTAACATAGCCTGGGCTTGGGGTTTGTGCGTGTGTTGGGGGAGAGGGAACAGCGACTGGTTTAAATAAAATAATTCCTTGCCCTCTAATCGTTTCTTACTTTCTCCTTCAATTTTACCCTTCTGTGCTTTTTTTTTTCTCAGATCCAGAGAGTTGGGCAATGATAGTGTCTTGTTTGAAGTCCCTTTAAAAAATGACCAGCTATCAAATCACAGACGTTTCTCTATACCATAAGAGGTGGGGTGGGGGTGGGGAAAACAAAGTGATTCTTTTCATACCACAATTCACAGTTAAAGAATTTTTTTTTTCCCTGAAATTGAGCAAACATGTCAAATTCCTCCAACAAAGACTAATTTGCTCAAATCATCTCTGAAAGCATTACTTTGGAACTTCGACGCACAAGAATATTCTGTTTGATGAATACGATCTCTGCTCTGAAGTTGCAGACAGAGCTATAAAACTAATGTGTTTTCCTCAGACCCACCCACCTGTGCATAGTGGCCAGCACTACACACCAAGAAGCGTGGGTGCGGGAAGG
Organism: Alexandromys fortis; assembly: GCF_014885135.2. Lineage (NCBI taxonomy): Eukaryota > Metazoa > Chordata > Mammalia > Rodentia > Cricetidae > Alexandromys > Alexandromys fortis. The sequence continues at coordinate 23,196,570 of NW_026067949.1, read as the reverse complement.
TTCCTAGTCAGAGTTCCAAATCAGATGGAGGCTCCAAGTCAGATGGAGGCTCCCAGGCAGATGGAGGTTTCCAGGCAGATGGAGGTTCCCAGTCAGATGGAGGTTTCCAGTCAGATGGAGGCTCCCAGTCAGATGGAGATCCCAGTCAGATGGAGGTCCCAGTAAGATGAAGGTTCCCAGTCAGATGGAGGTTCCCAGTCAGATGGAGGTTCCCAGGCAGATGGAGGTTCCCAGCCAGATGGAGGTTCCCAGTCAGATGGAGTTCCCAGTCAGATGGAGGCTCCCGGCAGATGGAGTTCCCAGTCAG
>NW_026067949.1:23177283-23194538 GCF_014885135.2 Alexandromys fortis | reverse complement strand
TGGAGGTCCCAGTCAGATGGAGGCCCCCGGCAGATGGAGGTCCCAGTCAGATGGAGGTCCCAGTCAGATGGAGTTCCCAGTCAGATGGAGGCTCCCGGCAGATGGAGGTCCCAGTCAGATGGAGGCTCCCAGTCAGATGGAGTTCCCAGTCAGATGGAGTTCCCAGTCAGATGGAGGCTCCCAGGCAGATGGAGGTCCCAGTCAGATGGAGGTCCCAGTCAGATGGAGGCTCCCAGTCAGATGGAGGTCCCAGTCAGATGGAGGCTCCCGGCAGATGGAGTTCCCAGTCAGATGGAGGCTCCCGGTCAGATGGAGGCTCCCAGTCAGATGGAGGCTCCCAGGCAGATGGAGGCTCCCGGCAGGTGGAAGGGACACTTGGAACACTGTACCTGCCCTGCTGCCACAGCTGGCAGAACAGAGCCCTGTGCTGCCGACTTCCTTCTTTTCCTTTCTTTAAAAATGAAGCAAACAGAAAGACTGTTTGGCAGTCCTAGAGATCGAGCTGCACCATAAATATAGCCCTCTTTTTTTTTTTTTTGTCTTTTTTTTCTTTTTGATCTGCTCTGAGGAATGCCCCACCTTTGCTTTTGGTATAGAGAGCAGGTCAAGGGGGAAGCATGGTGGACTGCCCACTTGGCACGCACGAGGCCCTGGGTTCAAGAGTCAGCACTAGAAAACTCTCTTCTGCCAGGTGACTTTTCGAAGTCTGGGAGCTCTCGTCCTTCTGCATTGAAACCAGGATTGAAACCCAGCCAACAACAGGGCATTCATGTTTCTTCAGACAGCAAAAGATCAACCATGACCATATGCTTTTAATTCCAGAGGAATTCTGAGTACCTTTCATATACGTGGCTTAATTTACAGGCGCAATTGTGTGCGTGGCTGAGCTGCCATCACTACACTGTCACGCCTTGACATTACAGCTGATGGTTGCTGGGGACGCGGGAGAGGGCTCCACGGGTTGCTGTGCTAGCAAGAGGGCCTGAGTTCAAATCCTCAGTAGCCACATACAAAGCTGAGCGCATGTCCACAGCTTCAGCGCTGGAAGTGGTGGAGACCAAGGATTGCTGGTTTCTAGCTGGTTGTTTCTGAAAGGATCTATCTAGTCTCCAGTTCATTAGACCCTGCCTCTAGGGAAGAAGGCAGAGAGTGACAGAACAGGACACAATGTCCTCTTCTACATATGCTCACGCGGACAAGTACACACGTGTGCACACACACACACACACCGCCCACGCAGAAATAAACAACTAAAAATAATATCTTGAAAAGCTACTTATCATCAAAAATGATATTTAAATGCAAAGAAATCATGAAAGACGAAAAGAATGTGAAGCTGCCCTCTCAATTTTAAAGTAAGTGTTAGGTGTAATTATAACCCATAACGCTGTAGTCCATGATGCAATAGAATAAATGACAAAGTAGACTGAGGCTATGAGCAAGTTCCAGACCCTTTGGTGACACTGGTGCTTGACAAACTAGCATGCACACGGATGTGCTCCAAAAGTGATCGTTAAACTTGGTATTAAGTTACGCTCTTGCCTAGCAAACCGCCTTCAACCTGATTGACAGATCCACAGAGACAGAAGTAGGGCAGTGGCCAGCAGGCTGTGCTGAGGGTAATGGGGAACCTTCATGGATACAGAGCCTTGGGCACGGGCGACGGAGACCTCGAAGATTGATGTCGCCGTTGGTGGCACAGCAACGTGAGGGCACCTACTACCACTGGACTGCATTCTTGGAAATGTTTAAAGCTGGCCTGGGGGATGCTCGGTGGTAGGGAGATCGTTAGCAATGGTAAAATTTGTACATTAGAAATACAACACTTTTAGAATCGGATTGTGGGCGGAGCCTCGCAGGCTGATGTCTCTTGGGACAGTGTGACAAGGAGAGTCCATCCTTTTTTGCTCTGTTGGTGGGCACTCTGAGCAGAAGGCCTCTCAGCCTTCAAGGACCCTCTCTGCCTGTGTTCTGTCTGTGACTAGATGGCCTAGACAGTTCTTTGTCTTCTCTTTCTATACAATGCTGGGAGCCGATCCAGGGCCTGGTGCGCGCCAGACAAGTAGACTACTACTGAGCCACATTCTCACTCAGGCTTCGACTTCTTCAGAAGGCAATTAGGATCTAAGAAGAAGGAGACGCTCCAGACCGCTTAAGGCTTGGCTTGAAGTCCCATAAAATTAATTACACCAACTCTCCTTGCTTCAATGAAGCCATCATGCTGCCACAGATTCCACGAATGAGCAAATGACCTACGATTTCAGAAGCCAGTGGCTCCTTTAGGCCAGTATACCACAATCTACACATGCAATCTCTGTATCAGTTTGCTACCCTGTCCCCTTACCTTGAATTCTGTTCTAATGCACCCTCTAAGATTAGCAAGGTCGTTGACTATGAGGGTAGACTCTGAGACTTCAACTCTCAGCTCTGCCATGAGACCTGTATTTTCATTGAATTGAAAAGAAAATGAAACAAACGAGGAGGACATGACTTCCCCTAAAGTAAGTCGACTTTGTTGAAGATGTAAGGGGGAAAGCAGAACTGAACGTGGTTGGCAGACTAAACTGGACCGTGAGAGGAGAGAGGGGAAGGGAGAGCTAAAGGGGAGCCACTCACTGGGAAAGTTGAGGCCGGCCAAGAGACAGGGTTTAAGTTATACAGGCTTGGCTAAGGGAAGGGAAGGGAAGCCCAGGCCCTGGGAGGGAGAGTTTAGGGTGGGGGCAGGGTGCGAAGTGCTGGGAGGAGCCACAGGTGTGGAGTGAGGCTCATCTCAGGTTCCTTGCAGCGTCGACGCTGGTCTAGAAAATGAGTCTGGCGATAGTATATATGCTGTCGTGATGATGTGAGGATAGAGAGAGCAGATATGAATTAAAGACGAAACAAGAAAACTTGGAAACAGCAGCTGAGCAAAGCCCAGCAGCACAGCTCTGTCAAACCAGCACTCTGGATCGCCAGGCAGAAGGACTGTCCCAAGTTCAAGACCAGCCTAGGCTACATAGTGAGGACCAGGCCAGCAAAAGTACATAGTAAAACCCTCTCTCAAAAACTAAACAAAAGCAAGTCAGTAAGCAGCAGCCCTCTGTGTCTCTGCTTCATTTCCTGCTTCCAGGTTCCTGCCCTGACCTCTCTGGATGATGGACTGCAGACTACAGGATGAAAGACACCCTCACCCACCACCACCGCTAGACAAACCCCCTGCAAAACTGGTGCACAAAGAATGAACTCTATAAGCATTTGCTATTTTTAAAAAAATTATTTATTTATTTTTATTTAATGTGCATGGGTGTTTTGCCCATATATACTCTGTATGAGGGTGCTGGATCCCTTGGAACTGGAGTTACAGACTGTTGTGAGTCACAATGTGGGTGCTGGGAATTGAACCCGGTCCTTCTGGAAGAGCAGCCAGTGCTCTTAACCACTGAGCCATCTCTCCAGTCCTGCATTTGCTGTTATTAGTGCTGTCACTGCTGATGTCAATAAACATAAAAATAAGTGTGGTCGAAAGGGAATACTTAAGAACTAAGGGTTAGGCCGGGTGTTGGAGGCATACCTCTTTAATCCCAGAACCAGGGAGGCAGAGGCAGGTGGATCTCTGTGAGTTCGAGGCCAGCCTGGTCTACAAAAGCTAGTTCCAGAATTGACTCCAAAGCTATAGAGAAACCCTGTCTTGAAAAAAAAGTGTGGTCGAAAGGGAATACTTAAGAACTAAGGGTTAGGCCGGGTGTTGGAGGCATACCTCTTTAATCCCAGCACCTGGGAGGCAGAGGCAGGTGGATCTCTGTGAGTTCGAGACCAGCCTGGTCTACAAAAGCTAGTTCCAGAATAGGCTCCAAAGCCACAGAGAAACCCTGTCTCGAAAAAAACCAAAAAATAAAAAATAAAAAAAAATAAAGACAAAAAAATAAAAGTGCTCTTTTTAGAAAGCTATAGAAGAAATTGAAATGATAGAAATATATTTATGTTGAATGAATTTGTTCTCCCAAGGCCGCCATGATGAACAGTGGCAGAGAACAACACGTTCACTCTCTTGGCTCTGACGTGGGGAGGTCTGGCATGGAGACAGTTGGGGAAGAGAGTCTGCCCATACCATCTCCACGTCTGGGTGGCTGCTGCCAGTTTTGGTGTCCCTTGGCTTGTTCCATCACTTTATTCCAGTCTCTGCTTCTATTGCCACCGTTTTTCTGTGGTGTTTTCTCCTTTTCTCTATATTCCTTCCAGCTAACTCTTACATCTGAATTCAACCCATTTCCAATAATCTGTGTATCACCATGTGGTTGTGGCTTACCNAACCCAAAATAACCACACAGAAATTGTATTAATTAAATCACTGCCTGGCCCATTATCTCTAGCCTCTTATTGGCTAACTCTCACATCTTGATTTAACCCATTTCTATTCATTTGTGTATATCACCAAGAGGTAGTGGCTTACCGGGAAAGATTTAGCATGTCTGATTCTGGCAGCTCCATGGCTGCTCTCTCTCACTGTTTCCTTTCTCTCAGAATTTAGTTCTGTCTTCCTAAGTTCTGCCCTATCAGGCCAAGCAGTTTCTTTATTGATTAACCAATGAAGGCAACACATAAAAAGAAGGACCTCCTACACCATCTTAAAATGAGCATTTTTGCTGACACAAATAGTTCCAATCAGACCAAATTAGACTGAATAAAAAATGCCCAAGTTTAATAAATGCAGTGCTCCGGGGTGGCCAAGAGCATGGCGAGAGAGAGAGAGAGAGAGAGAGAGAGAGAGAGAGAATCAGAGAGACAGACAGAAACAGAGAGACAGAGACAGAGAGACAGATAGAGACAGAGAGACAGAAGGGGGTACCACACACACAACCTAAAAACCATGTTCTCAGTGGCAGCCTAAATAGCCTGTGGGAATGGTCCTGACCCTCCCTGGGGAGGGGTCAACGTTTGGTGGGCTTTTCCAGAGGTGGAGTCCGGACCAAGGCAACTCCCAGGGGGAGGGGCTTGAGATGGAGCTTTCTGCTCCATTGGTGCTCCTTTGGCACCCCAAGGATGAATGCCAGGGGCTGGGGTGACTTCCAACCCAAACACCCCAGAGTCCTTGGATATAGGGATGTCAGGGGTCTGGGTTCTCACTTTTGTCCAAACACTAAGTAAGACAGGCAGGCTGGAAACTGCCCAGGACCGCCCAGCTTCACTGAGTTCTCACATTTAAATCTCCGGCTGACATTTAAGCTTCTTTCCTTTTGTTCTGCTCACAGGAGACTCGGAGACCAGCTGATCAGCATCTCTGCATGCTAATCCTCCAAGCACCTGAAGACGCTGTGGGCGCTTAAGGATCTGAGGAGGCTAATCTGCACAGAGGTAATTGAGTTGACGCTATGTTTAAATGCATGTAAGTCTGCAGTCCCCAAATGATTACAAGGTTAGAAATGGGTGCTTCCCTTCCCTCCACCCCCTTGGGGAGCTGGAGTCTCAGGTCTTGTTTTCTTAGCATCCCTAGAGAGGGATCTTTGCTTCCTTTGACCTTAAACCTGCAACGGGCTTTATGAGGACCAGGGGCTCTGAGATGCCCTCTGTACGGCTCTCCTCTGACACAAAACAATGGCTGGGGCCGAGAGCCAGCCGTGTTGAACAGCTCATTAGCACCTATTGTTAATATGGGGTTCTTTCTGAGCTCACCAGTGGCTCCTAATCCTTAGTCCTTGAGCACCTTGCAAAGCTCAGCTTCCTGACCTGTCTTCAGTGCTGGCCTGTTAGTTTGGAGGAAGGCTGTAGAGAGTATTTTATTAGAGGCGGAATGCCTGGGTTCAAGTCCCGACTCTGTCCTTGCCGGAGTCATTTACTCAGTTTCTTCATCTATAAAACGGTCTTGAAGTTGATAATAATATTATGTTACAGGGTTGATTGAAAATTTAAAAATACAAACCTCTTAACAGGGAACACATAAATCTCAAAACATGTTTTAAAGAGGCTCCTGGGGGCCAGCATGATGGTTCAACAGTAAAAGCCTTTGTCATCATGCCCAATGACCAGAGATCGATCCAGGAAATGCATCGCATATAGGGGCAGACAACAGATTGTCCTCTGGCTCCTTTCCTGCCTCTGGATCATGCCGGTGCCCACTATGTCTTTGATTCTGGACTCTTCTTCATTTTTATCTTGTTACAAACTTAGTTATTAGTCCTGACTCTGGGTCCAAACTCTTACCAGCATTAATAGAAAAATAGCATAATACAGAGAGGGGGGAACAAATTTAAAAATATCGTAATACAGAGAGAGAGGGAAAAATGGATTTATTTACAGTTTTAGTCAAAAGTGAGTACAGAGAAACTCTCAACCCGTCTTCACCTCGCTCATAGGCATATGGAGACAGTCTTGCTCCTGCGAGACGACTGTTCTGGAGTCAGGACTCCTACTGGCAGCCCATTTGCACTCCGCATGGAACTTTCCTAGAGGAATCCTAATTTCTCCCAGTTACAATATGACTTTCCATATGTTTTTCATCCTTTGATCAAACTACTCTCCAATCTCTATCTCTAAGCTATTTCTCCTTCTCCTCCTCCTTTTCTTCTTCCTTCTCCATACATTTCTTTATCTGAATGGTCCAAGTCTCTAAAGGCCTAAACCTTCCGCCTAGGATGGCGTATTACCTGATGTCAGACTGGCCACCCATCATTTAAAGCCATCGTTAGCCATCACTTTGCACCGGGCTGGGGAAGGAGAGGGAAGCAGAGCAGAGCGTAGAGGGAGGTTGTGGAAGCAGCAAGATAGGGATGGACTAGGGAGGCGGGAGGATGGACACAATTTCACTGAATCAGACAGAATACATGGTTCAAATCCTCAGGAATTGGCCCACAGACAGGACAAGTCTGTGGTCCTTGAGAGAAGAGAAACTCACTCCAGCTCACTATGGGGCAATCTCCTGATGGAAAAGCTATGGACTGAGGTCTAAGGAAGGAGGCGAGGAGCTGCTGAACTCTAGACTGGGAGCCTCGTGGAGACTCCTTGGATACCTGCTGACCTGTGGAAGATGACCAGACCCCGCTTCTGTCTGCTGAAAGCTGAGCAGAGATGCCCGAATTAAGGATGGAGACATTGGAAGTGTGGCTCAGTGAGCGGAAAGCCACATTAACACTTCACTGATAGCATCTAGATGGGCTGGCGGAAGGATAACATCAGAAAATGTTTGTCTTCCTTTCTTTTCCCAGGTGCTGTGATAAAAGTACCCTGACCAAAGCAGCTTCAGGGACAGAGTTTGTTTGACTCCCAAATCTAGGTTACAGACCATCATTTGCAGGGAAGTCAAGATTTGTAGGGGCCTGAAGCAGCTAGCTATGTTATAGTCATGATCAAGAGCAGAAGGCAGTGAATTCATGCATGCGTGCTTATTGCTCGGCTCCCCTTTCCATTCAGCCCACGGCCCAGCCCATGAGATACTGCCAACCACATTCATGATGGGTCTTCCCACCCAAGTTAAACCACGTAAGACAGGGCTGTGCAGAGGCCCATCTCTCGGATGATTCTGGTTTCAGTGAGTTGATAGTTAATACTAATTGTGTTTGAGCGCAATATTTCTTGCAGTGCTCTCCCTTGAGAGCAGTGCCACTGTCCCCTGGAACTCTGTCAGAGGCACTTTTGGAAATGAAAACTCAGGGGTGGGGATAAAGACACAGCTCAGCATTGGCTGCTCCTGCTGAGGACCCGGGTTCAGTTCCCAGCACTCACAAGGTGGACTGAAACTATTCATATAGCTCTAGTTCCAGGAGCTCTACCACCTTACTTCTATGGGCACCAGACATGCACACGGTACACATACAGACATACAGACACACATACTTGTAGGAAAAACACTCATTCACATCAAACTAATAAATGGCATTTTTTTTTTTTTTAATTCAAGGACTCTACCTCAGACCTACTGAATCAGAAACTTAAAAGAAAGAAGGCTGGAAATATATTCCGTAAAGAACTGTTTTGTGCGATTCTTTGACATTTTGTTTAGACAGGTTCTCACTCTGTAGCCCTGGCTAGTCTAAAACTCACTATATTGACTGTTGATAAATCATATTAATCCTCCTGCCTCAGCCTCCCAAGTGCTGGGATGACAGTTATATGCCACTATACCTGGCTTTCCTGCTATAGGCAGACACAAACTAAAACTCGAGAACCATTGCTCTAGAGAAAAGCCTACACACACTAACTCTGTGATCAAAATCTAAAACTAAGCTCTGATAAGATTCATAGACCAGAGGTGGGTTCAGTAATAGCAGCACTCAGGAGACCTTGACAGCGGAGTCCTGATTGTGAAGACAACACAGGCTGCATACAGAAAAGGAAAGGTTCCAGGAACACTTGTGTGCGGGCCCAAAATTCTGAGCCTATTTCTACCTCAACCAAAGGTCAGAGAGTTGGAACTTACCTCTATTCCTTCAAGGTTATTGTGTTTCTACCTCAGACAAAGGTCCCACCTAGGTTCAGAACAGAGAGTTCGGCTCTCTCAAGGTTACTATCAACAGGTGTGGCTAATAGCCAGACCTTATATTTCAGAAATAGAGAAGTAGGTATGTTTCTACCTCAAACAAAAGTCTAAGGATCCAACTAAGGTTCCTGTCTCCTTAAGGAGATAACACTGGATTCCACCCAGGGAGTGGTTTGCCTACAGAATGTTTTGGACTAGGGTGTGAGCCGCCTTATTTTGTTCTATCAAAAGACTGTTTAACTATGAACATAGCCTGCAACCTTCAACTGGTCTGTTCATTTCTTTGTATCATGTTAATGCAGTTTTTTTTTTTTTTTTTAATCTTACTCCTACCTCTTGGGGTCAGGGTATTTTAAGCAATTGGAAATCAAACATGGGTGATTTCAGTATTCACTGGAACTCCCTCCCGGAACTATTCTATGATTTCTGGTTTATTATTTTCATGTCTTCGTACTCTTATATTTCTAAACCCCATGCTCCTACCCTGGCTAGTGGTATTTATGTCGAGGCCGGTCCCCAACACACTCGGTTCCTTTCTCACCTCCTGGCCTACTCCTTCTCTTGCCTTTTTCTGTGTCTCATCTTTCATTCAGCCATGAATTTTAGAGTTTCCCCACGAGTCTTTGATTGTGGTCTCTTCCTTTTATATTGTTACAAGAGGCCAGTCATAAGGCCTGGTTCTGGGTCCAAACTCTCCAGAAAATGAGTCCGAGATTGGATTTAGCATCAAGAACACTAAAGCAACTAATGTAAACATAGCTAACGAATTAAAGGTGAATACAATCTTATTGAACAAACAGGCAGGAGACTTGTGCCACCACCCTTGGCTGTGTGGAGGAGAGAGGGTGATCAAATAGAGCATCACTCCCTAGCCCAGGCTGGTCTTGAACTTGCCCCAATCCTCCTTCCTTAGTCTCTAAAGTGCTGGGACTGTAGGCCTGAGACACCATAATCACGTTTTTTCTAACAGCTTCTTACAGGAACTCATGGGCATCAGTCAGCCTTATGGCAGTGTCCCTGTGAGCTAATTACCTCCCACAAGGTCCTACCACTTCCCAACTCAGCTACATTGAGGACCAAGTGTTCAGCGTGTAAGCCTTTGGGGACACACTGAAATCCTATCTGTAGGCAGCTTCCTCATTTACAGCGCACCCGTTTCTCCTGGTGTTGGGCCGGGTCAGCTCTCCACAGCCTGGGCGGGACTGCTTCTCTAGTCTCATCTCCCACAGGTACCCCAAGGTCCCTAGGATTCCATCGCCTTCAGTAGCCACCCTGCTCTAGTGATGTTTGTGACATTTGTCATCGAGGGCTGTTCCTCTGTGGACGGTGTCTTTCCTTCGTTTGCCTGCCAGGCTGTTTTGTCTTCAAAACTGCTCAAACAAGCTAGATACGTGGCCCAGTTTGTAGAGTGCTTGCCCAGCATGCACACAGAACCCCGGATTTTATCCTCAGCACCACGTAAACCGACAGTAGTCCCACACGCCTGTGATCCCAGCACTAGGGGTGTGGAGGGAGGATGAGAAGTCAGATGGCATCTTCACTACATAGCCACACCTTGGAGCCAGAGATGTATGAGGCCCTGTCTCCAAAGGGAGGTCCAGAAAAACAGCCCAAAGAGCGCCTGGTTTATGAGTCTACCCTAACACTTCCGATGGGAGTAGGAAGCCCTCCCCTATTTTGCACTAATTATTTATTTGCCTGCCTGTTTTCATTAGGCTTTGGCCTTCAATGGCAAGGACCCAGCGTGTGTCTTTGTATCCTCAGTGATTAGCATAAACCAAACATGAGCATCCGCCAGCCCTGTACTTACTGGCTGTTTATTGAAACAGTGGATAAACAAACGCTTACTAAAATATCAATGTGGTTGGAATTGCAAATTTATCTTCTTATATATAAAACAAACCTAAAGGTAGAAAATATTATAGAAATAAAAGCAGCACACTCTAAGGTACTTTATAGCTCAGTATTCTTTATTTTGAAGATTACAGCAGACCCTAAAATGTAGACATATAAGTAAGTCATGATCGCCATTTAAGAGTAACAGAATGAGCCAGGCCTGGAGGCTGGCGTCTGTAACTCTAACTCTTGGGAGGCAGAAGCAGGTGAATTACTATAAATTCACAGGTAGCCTTGGCTACACAGTAAGTTCCAGGCAAGCTTGGGTTATGTAGTGAGACTGTCTCAAAAGACACACACACACAAGCACGGACATGCACGCATGTGCGCACACACATACACACAACAGGGAGAGAGAGAGGCAGACAGACAGAAGCAACCATGGTTAGAATACAATTTCTTTGATAGACTGGGGAATAAGTCAGTGCTAGACTGCTTGCCTAGAACAGAAGGAAGAGGGGGAAAAAGGAAAGGAGGGGAGGAGAAGAAAGGAGAACACGCCTTGAAGAATCACTGCTCTTTCTACAGCACATTTTTCCTCCTCCCATCCCCAGCGTTCTCAGAACTGTTACCTCCGGTTCACTCCTATCATCAGACTTATGGCTGGGGAAGACACTACCTGAGAATTTCCAATCAACTTTCTCTTCCTTGCAATTTAATCAGTGTGGATTACAATAGCTTCTAGAATCTATATTGTCCACTGCTATCCGATTAGCAAGATTCTACACCTAATAGCAAAAAAAAAAAAAAAAAATAAGAGCACTCCATGGGGACCTTGAGGGAGGATTGGAGGTAGGAGGGGAGAGGCAGGGAGGGGAGCAGAGAAAAATGTAGAGCTCAATAACTATCAATTAAAAAAAAATAAGAGAACTCAAAAGCCCTAAGGAATAATGAACATTTTCACTAAGACTCTCAAAGACCAGCTGGGCTAAGGATGGAGATGAGGGTGACCTGTAACTGAGCCTGGAAATAGGGCTTTAAATAGATCTGCATGTACCGTGTGCAGTAAAGCCCATGGGCTCCCAGTGACTTGGAGAAAAAGTCCACCCAGAAAACTGCCTATGCAGGTTGTAACTCCAGAACAAAAGAGAAGGAAGCCTGGCAGTTAGGAGAGGCATGACTCAGCGTTCAGCCCCAGAAACAACAAGGTCGGCTTGCTCCACATTGGGCCAGTTCCTGGGTTGGAGAAGTCAGCAGCTGCAGTCAGCAGAGGGGACAGAAAGGCAGGAACTGCTTCTGGAAAGCAATGACAGAGGATTTCTCTGGCTGGCCTGAAACTTGCTATGTAGTCAGGCTGACCACGAACTCATAGTGATATGTGTCCTACATGTTGGGATCAAAGGTGTACATAGCCAGTCAATATTTTTTAATTATTTTTTTGAGATTATGACATAATTATGTCATTCCCCCTTTTTTCCTCCCTCCACACCCTACTGTACACCCCTTTTTGCTCTCTTTCAAATTCATGTCTCCCCCAATTGATTATTGTTTTCTTATTACCCCTTCCCCAAAGGCAAAGACAGCTCCAACCAATAGTCAGTGGCTGCAAAGTAGAAGATTTAAGATTGCAGATAAGAGAGCTTGAGCAGCCACTCAGCAGTGCTAGTGTTGGTTGGAAAAATATGTCGTATGATACAGCACATGCACCTGTTTCAGGTTTGAGTAGCTATGCAGCTATCCAGGAGATCTGCCCGGGTTTAGCATATTGTGTCTATGAAGAAAAACAATGCTCATTCCCAGTAGAAACCAAGCTCAGAGTATGCTTTCCAACAGCAGTAGATTGAGCCAGGGCCAGATGTAGCTGTACAGGACTATGATGCCAGCACTTGGGAGGTGGAGGCAGGAGACTCAGACATTCAAGGTCATCTCCCACTAAGTAGTGACTGGAACCCAGGTGTGACTCAGTGTGGTTATTTTTTATTTGTTTGTTTTGTTATGTTTTCTTTTACCTTGTGGGGGCCCAGTCACCCAGCTCTCAAAAAAATACATGGAGACTTATGAATGGCCAGCCTTAGCTTGACTTGTTTCTAGCCAGCTTTTCTTAAATTATCCTCTTTCTCTTTCACACTTGCCTCTGTGCTTTTTGTTTTGTTCTTTGTTTTTGTTTTTTGAGACAAAAAAAAAAAAAAAAAGGGTTTCTCTGTGAATGGAGTCCTGGATGTCCTAGAACTCACTCTGTAGACCAGGCTGGCCTCGAACTCACTGAGATCTGCCAGCCTCTGCCTCTCAAGTGCTGGGAGTAAAGGTGTGTGCCACTGCCAGCGCCTCTGTGCTTTCTTCCTTTCTGTATTCTACACGTCTTTCTATTTTTCTTTCTTACTCAGTGGCTGGCTGTGTGCCTGGCCCCTGGTGTCCTCCTGCTCCTTGCTCCTTGCTGTTCTCTGGAGCCTAGATCTCTCCTCCTCTTCATTTTCTTTGCCTGGCAGCCCCACCGATCCCTCTCCTGCCTAACTATAGGTTGGTAGGCTCTTTATTAGACCAATCGGGTATTTTAGGCAGGCAAAGTAACACAGCTTCATAGAGTTAAACAAATGCAACATTAAAAAAGGCAACACACCTTTGCATCATTAAACAAATATTCCACAATATAAGCAAATGTAATACATCTTAAACTAATATTCCACAACAATTCATGTCATAGGCTGGGCGGTGAGCACCGTTCCTTATTGAACCATCTCAGGAGCGTCAATATTAAGTCTTACTAATGAAGTATCCTTAATGTTGATTAGTACAGATTAGTACAGTCGATTAGGACTCACAACTAGTTGCTGGTCGTCCATTTTCTGAACATAGATTTCAGGCAAAAGACCAGCGACCTGACAGACATTTTTTTTTTAATCTCAGATATAAATGAATGATAAAAATAGAAATTGCAGGCTTGGTGAAATTATTTGCTGATATTTTGTTTAGGGTTTCGGAGATGGAGATATATCCCAGCTCTAGCCAGTCATCATTTGATCTGGGGGTGCCATGGTAGCTGGAAAAGAAAGGCAAATATTCCTCTAGTCCAGATCTATATCAGGGGACAAGATGACTGGGAGGGGTAAGCACGTTTGCTGTGTGAGCTAACCACCAGTCTATTCTCAGAACACAAGTGAAGGTCGGAGGAGAGGACCAGAGTTGTCTGACCTCCACACAGAAGCCTCCTCCCCCTGCACATAGCGTGCATACAATAATAAATATAATTTCACTTTTTTGTTTTGTTTTGTTTGTTTTTTGAGACAGGATTTCTCTGTGTAACAGCCTGACTGTCTTGGACCTCTCTGTAGACCACCGATTTCTCTGCCTCTGCCCCTGAGGGCTGTGATTAAAGACATGTACCACTACACCCAGCACAATTTAACTTTGAACAAAAATGATACGTATTGAGAATTGAGTATGTAGCTAATGGGTGTTGTGGGATTATTTGTACACTGAGAAAAGATGTTGCTGTGATTGGTGTAATAAAAAGCTAAATGGCCAATAACCAGGCAGGAGAGATAGGTGGGACTTCCAGGCAGAGAGAGGAAGAGGATAACTGAGGTGCTCAAATGATATAATGGAGAGGCAGAACAAAGTGGAAGAGAGGTAAAAGTCATGTGATAGCTGGGAGGTGGTAGCACACAGTGAGGCAGAGACAGGTGGATCTTTGTCAGTTCGAGGCCAGCCTAGTCTACAAGAGCTAGTTCCAGGACTCCCAGGGCTGTTACACAGAGAAACTCTGTCTTGAAAAAGAAAAAAGAAAAGAGAAAAAAGCCATGTGATATAATGTAAATTAATATTAATATAAATGGGATAATTTAAGTTATAAGAGCTAGTTGGAGCCGAGCAGTGGTGGTGAATGCCTTTAAGCCCAGTACTCAGAGATGTAGAGACAGGCATATTTCTTTGAGTTTGAGGCCAGCCTGGTCTACAGAGTGAGTTCCATCATAACCAGAGATACACATAGAAACCCTGCCTTGAACCACTATCCCCCTCTGCCCCTCCCCCCAAATAGAAGAGCTAGTGGGACAAGTCTAAGCTAAGGCCAACTTTCATAGTTAGTAATAAGTCTTCATGTCATTATTGGTCAACTGGTGGCCCAAGGACAAATCCAACCACAGTGGGGCATGGGATGAGCACGTGTGAAGCCTTGGGTTCTATCCATAGCACCTCTTCCAACCCAACTCTTCAAAAAGATTTCATTTCTTTATTATGTGTGTGTGAGAGAGAGAGACAGAGACAGAGACAGAGACAGAGAGAAGAGCAGAGCACTTATTGCCTCTAACTGAGCATCTACATTTTAAAGTTAAAACCTAATTGACTTTTTCCACTCTTAGAAAGAAATGGAAGATGGTCTTTGTTCCGAGTTTTCCCCCGATGGTAAAGACCTCTCAGGTTTTTCGGAAATTATCCTGAATACCAAAAGCTGGAACCGGTGGCCTACCACCACATTCTGAAATCTCTGCAGTGCAGAACCAGGCCACCTTGAAGTGCTGGTGGTGTTTGGTTTTACAGAAAAGAACAAAAGTAAAGGAAGTCCGTCTTCAAAATGCGGTCAGACAACATTGTGCCTTTAGAGCAGGGGAAGGGGTCAGCTCAGCAGAGCGCCAGGCGTAGCAACCACATAGCATGGCCTCTGAGTCAGTTACTGACGCTCCTGCTCCCGGGCTCAGTGTTTGCTTCAGTGACTCATCTGGGTCAAGCAGAGGGCAGGATATGGGGAGCTGGTGCTGGAGGAAATAGCGTGTGGCTATTAATTCACTTTTCTAAAATTATTATTGATTTTATGTACTTAAATGCATAGTTTATCTTTAAAATTTCAATAATCAGGCCTGGAGGGAAGGCCGTGATTAAGAGCTCGGGCTGTTCTTCCAAGGACCCGGCTCTGATGCCCAGCGCCCACAGGGAGGCTCACCAGTGTCTGTAAACCCAGAACCAGAGGCTCTGAGGCACTCTGGCCTCTGCAGACCCCAGGCATTCCTGTGGTAGACAGATAGACATGCAGGCAAAACAGCCATACACAACAAATAAATAAATAAATAGGTAGATCTTTAAATAAAAAAGAAAAATGAGGCTTTTCCATTTATTGAACAGATGAAGTGGTTAAAATGAACCACATATAGGGCGGGGTGATGGTGGCGCACGCCTTTAATCCCAGCACTCGGGAGGCAGAGGCAGGCGGATCTCTGTGAGTTTGAGACCAGCCTGGTCTACAGAGCTAGTTCCAGGACAGGCTCCAAAAGCCACAGAGAAACCCTGTCTCAAAAAGAAAAAAAAAAATGAACCACATATAATAGTTCATTTAGAATTTTATGAAACATTCATGATACTTATAATCATTTACAACTATAATCTCAAGCCAGGGAGTAGCTCATGCCCATAAAATAATACTTGGAGGCTGAGGCAGGAGGATTGTAATGAATGAAGACTAGCCTGAACTACAGTGAGATCCTATCTCAAAAACCCTCTAATCTCAAGAGGAATGAATGCTAGATCTGCAGTAGAGCATGAACATGGTGTGCGTATCCAACATCTTCCTAGGCTTCTAATAACGAGTTTCAGGGTTTACTCTGATCAAAGGAGCTACCACCTAGGCTAGGAATGTAGGGGTGTAGCTCAGTGACAAAGTGCTTGTCTCAAGTACACAGAAACTGGGTTTGATCCCCAACATCACACATACACGCACACACATATAAATAAAATTGATTTTTAAAAGAAAGTTTTAGATCAAGAGTTCCTTTCATTCCCCTTAATTACAATCTCCTTAGTAATTTCAGCACATCTTTACTTCATTTGGACATTTAGTATTTATTGAGAAAATTTGGAATGGAAAAAAAGTCATCAAGCGTTCGTTTATAACTCGTTAATTAGCAATACTGTTAGTGATTAACAATTGTTAATTGACAACATAATATTCTTTTCATTTTTTGTTTGTTTTTGTTTTTGAGACAGGGTTTCTCTGTGGGATGATTCTGGCTGTCCTGAAACTCACTTTGTAGATCAGGCTGGCCTTGAACTCAGAGCTCTACCTGCCTCTGCCTCTGCCTCTGCCTCTGCCTCTGCCTCTGCCTCTGCCTCTGCCTCTGCCTCTGCCTCTGCCTCTGCCTCTGCCTCTGCCTCTGCCTCTGCCTCTGCCTCTGCCTCTGCCTCTGCCTCTGCCTCTGCTCTGCCTCTGCCTCTGCCTCCTGAGTGCTGGGATTACAGCTGTGCACTCCCACCATCTGGCTAGCAATATAATATTTTAAAACATAATAGTTATATACGAGGCATGATCAGTCTTCTGCTTATAGACAGAGCATATTACATATTGTTCTTTTGGTTACAATAACAGAGATAGGATCTGGTCAGAATAAATCACAAGTAGGCAAGCACAGCGGTACTTTCCTGAGACTGAGGCAGGGGGATCATCTGTTTGAGGCCTGCCTGGTCTACATAATGAGTTTCAGGTCTGTTGCATTAGGAGCGGCAGGGCTGCGTCCCCGGCACCCGGCTGCCCGCATGGCTAGCTTATGCCCCGAAATAATTACACAGAAACTGTATTCTTTTAAACACTGCCTGGCCCAGCTAGTTCCAGTTTCTTATTGGCTAGCATTTACATATCAATCTAACCCATTTCTAATACAGGTCAACCTGGGCTATGTGACAAGCCCTGACTTTTGGGGTATAGCTTGGTGATAGAGCATGTTCATAGGATGCATAAGACCTTGGGTTTCACACACACATACTATTATTCCTTTAAAAACGGTGGCGGGGCGGCGTGGGTGTGTGGACAAACACAGAATAGACGCAAAAGGAAGAGACGGACACGCGGCTCCCACGTGGGTGCGCTTTAATGGGGAGAGGGGAACACAGTAAGGGGTGGGACGTGCGACACACAAGGGTAGGGGGGAAAAGGGCCAAGAGAGAGCGAAACCTCGTGGACGCTCGCTTTTAACGGGGGGCGCAAGGT
>NW_026067949.1:23170985-23175998 GCF_014885135.2 Alexandromys fortis | reverse complement strand
TTGTTCTTTGTTCTGCCAATAACTTAGGGACTCCAGACATTCCCATGCCACAGACATCGGTCAGAAGCAAAGAGACCAGCTATGCCAGGATGTTCCCAGCACCCCAGCCTTCTCTCGCACCCCTCCCCAAGACGACGCCCACAATCAGCCGGCCATCTTGGGACCTCTCTCTCTCTTTCTGCTTCCTTAGCGTGCGCACGCGTTTTCTCTGTCTCTCTCTTCTTTTATCTCTCCTCTCTCCTTTTATCTCTTTTCTCTGTCTTTCTTTCTCCCCCTTCCTTAATAAATACTTATGGCTATTTCCTGTGTTTACATGTCTGTTACCTGCCGCCACCGTGGGCCAAGGAAGCGTGCCCTCCCTGTAGCCGCTTTCCCGTGGCGGGCTCCGCTAGCCCGCCCGGGAACCGTTTGTAAGCTCTCTAATCGTTTTTTAAGAATAACACATACCCCAAAACAAAATAAAAAGTCTCTAAGTAAGAGTTGAACACTAAACCTTAGGAATGGAAGGTCACTGCTATGTTGAAAGCCACGAAGTTGTCCTAGCTCTTGAACTCTCAGTAACAGATTTCCTTAGGCTGAGAACCCATTGACTCAACTCAAGAAAGTTATTCATCTGAAACCAGTCCAGGCCAGAGGGGCAGTGCACAGGATCCCCAGGTAACTGCTGGAGGTCAGCCCTGGATCCCATTTAGGTTCAGTGTCTACATTTGTTTGTTTGTTTGTTTATTAGTCTTCCTGAATAAGTCCCTCTAAGTAGGGACTCAAAACTGTCCAGGGCTGGCTCCAATTGACATTTCCAAAACTTGGGATCCCCTATCTCCTGTCCTGACACTTGTTCCTCTTTCGCCCTTTCTGCATATGTGGTCAAATTAAAGGGGAAAATCGTTTCACTTTATGTGGTAGGAAACTGTATGGTGTTGAAATTTCCTTCTGAGAAATGAAAATGTCAGAAAGATGGAGCAACTGACCAGGTGTTTTTTAAAGTATTAAGAAAATAAAATAGAGGAATAACTTAGAGGTAAAACCTGAACTGAATGTAGATAGCACCATCCCATAGGCTGGATAGGATAAAGGGGCCAAAAGGCAGTGCTCGGGGGCACAGCTGGCTGGCTGCTCCCCCACATCCAGCCACAATAGCCTGAAATCGTGAGCAGAAGAAATCGGTTTGTGTCAACTGTTTTGCTACAGTGATGGAAAGCCCATCTAAAACAGAAGACAACATGCTATTCCTCCTGAACTGGCATTTCTGCGGCAAGCCCAAATCACCAATCCTCCAACGTTAGATGTAGTGAATTACCATAGATGACTTGCCCAGATTCTCTTGACCTGCATGCCTGCAATCCTGCTATCTGTTCAGAGCGTTGGCTCCTAATGGCTCAGACTGACTCTCTTCTGTTGAAACTACCTTCCATCAAACGTGGGTCAACTCACTCAGAAGGTTACGTCTTCTGACCAAGAGATCTTGGTGTTCAAAACATCACAACTTGGCACCTGTGGTGGCACACAGTGTCCCAGAAGACACTGGGGAGAATTGCTACAAGTCCAAGGACTACTTGATCCACATAGTGATATCCAGGCCAGCCAGGGCTACCCATGAGACCTTGTATCAAGAAACAAAAAATGTGACCTTTGCACACACACATGAGGGCACACAAATAAGTAAGTGTAATTTAAAAATTCAAGCAAAAACAGGGAGAGAGAAGGGAGTGAGAGAGGGTAGAGGGGTTGATGTGATCACGGTGCACTATATACAAGAATGATGCTGTAAAAAAAATAAAAGCCAACAAGAGTAGAAACATCTGGACTTTTTCCTGTGGACCCCACCGGATTACTTTGCTAGACATACTATAGCAAAATGCCAGAGTCTGGGTTGCTTAAACAGACGAAGCAGGTTTGTGGGTGCCATGAATGTGTGTTGAGGTCAGAGAAAAACTTCTGGGAGTCGGTCTTCTCCTCCCACCACGTGGGTTCCAGGGCTTGAACTCAGATGCTCAGATCTAGAGGCAAATGCCTTTCGCGGCTGAGTCAGCTACCAGCCTGATTACACAGTTGTTGTTTTAGCATTTTATTTTATTTTGTGCGTGCGAGTGTTTTACCTGCATATATGTTTGTGTACCAAGAGCATGCCTGGTGCCTACAGAAGAGGTCAGAAGGCAGTGGGTTCCCTGGAACTAGAGGTAGAGGTCTTGAGTATTGGGAATGGAAACTGGTTCCTCTGCAAGTCCAGATGTGTTCTTAACCACCGAGCCTTCTCTCCATCCCCTGAATACAGTTGTAACGACTTGGAGTGGACTCTTAAACTCCAAACAAATACTGATCTCAGAGCTTTGTGCTGTCTAGGAACACCTGCTGGCAAAAGTGCCGCTTCAGCCAGCTGCTCCTTCTGATGCTCCATGATTAGCAAACCAAGGCTGCTGCGTGGTTGCTGTCACATCTGTGGGATCTTCCTGTGATGATGCTCAGGATGAGATGGGATAGTTCATTTGTCGTTCAAATTAGGAATAAGCAAGCAAACGCTATATGCATGTCTGGCTTCCTCTAAATTCTCCCTATATGTGACATGATATCAGTTCTTACAGGCTAAATGCCATCAGTCACGAGAAGAAAGTAGAGCAAGTTTTATGCTATTTAATGAAAGCTGGAATAGAATCAAATCTTATCTGGAAAAAAGAAAAAAATAGGGTTTTTATCAAACTTCCATTCAAGATAGATTAAGATTGAAAACAAAACAAAAAATATGAACTCTCAGCTCAAAGATAAAATTTTCAAAAACTGATAAGCTCTTGCCAGCTAGGCTGGGAACAGGCTGTCCTGGCATCTGGGTATAATGCATACATCTATTTATAACACATGCATCTGCATGTATCTATATGCAAAGCATACATCTATATATAAAGCCAACATGGAAAAACTAATTTATACCTTACAGTTTTTTAAAAAGTGAATTTTAATCTGGTTTTGCATGTCTTTTTTCTTTTCTTTTTAAAATCATGCTTTATTTTATGTCTAGAATACAATTTACATATTAAATAACACCCATAGTTGTGACTGATGACTCAAGTAACCATACATAAACTTATTTTTAAGTATAAATGCTCAACAACTAGCTTAGGTTTGATACTAACTAGCTCTTTCGGACTTAAATTAGCCCATATTTCTTATCTATGCTCTACCAGGTAGTGGTGCCTTTTTTCAACATGGCATATTCATCTTCTGTTTTCTATGTGTCTGGCTGATAACTCTGCCCTTCTTCATCCCCACTCTTCTTTTTGTCTACAAGTGCCACCTAACTTCTATCCGCCTTCCTATTGGCCATTTAGCCCTTTGTTAAGCCAGTGAGAGCAATGCATATTCACGGTGTACAAAAAGATTGCTCCACAGCAAACATCATAGTGGAATGATTTGATATTGTTTTAAATAAAAGAAAAAAGGGAGTTTTTTATTGATAATCTGATTGGCCCATTAGCTTAGGCTTCTTATTAACTTTTTTTTAAAGATTTATTTATTTATTATGTACACATCATTCCTTCCATGTATGCTTGCATGCCAGAAGAGGGCACTAGATCTCACCATAGTTGGCTGTGAGCCACCATGTGGTTGCTGGAAATTGAACTCAGGACCTCTGGAAGAGCAGTCAGTGCTCCTAACCTCTGAGCCATCCCTCACTCCGTAACTCAGCTTGACCTCGTTGATCTGCCTCAGTCGTCTGAACTCAGGGTTTGACAGTGGGCAGAAGTCAGAGACATTTGAAGGATAAGGACTGAATGTGTAGCTGTAGTTGCTGGGGTGAAGAGGGAGGAAAGAAGTGTGGGCATCCTTAGAGAGCCCAGAAAGACCCCTGATGGTTAGCCCGCAGGAGACAGGACCTTGGTCCTACCCTCTAAAAGATCATAAGTCTACTAGCAAGAACTTGCTGAGAAGAGCTCCAGGTGTCAACAGAGGCCCCACCCCTTGTGAACCTGAGCACTGAGCTCAGTTAAGTCCACTGAAACTTCTGAGCTCCAAGGATACACACAGGTGTGGCTCCCATCATCTCTGTAGGCGCTAATAATGTGGAACGCTGCTACAGCGTCGATACTGCTGCAGAGGAAGTGACAGTGGCTCACAAAACTTAACTGGTTAGATTAGGTAGATTAGGCAGTTAAGGTTGGATTTGACGTAGGTAGACATCCCTGCCTACATTGCTTGCAGATGGTGAAAGAGAGATCAAGCGCTCCCTGACTGAGGAAGGGGTGACTCAGATTCCTATGTATTTTTAGACTCCAAGATAAAGCTATCCCGCACAATAGCTTGGTTTTTTGCAAGGATGGGGATCTGTGGGAGTGGCCGTGTTGGCTTGTTAAGGTGCGTGACTAGTCTCCTTTTTAACTAAAGCACAAGGTGACTGGTTGTCTACACTTGACAAGCCGGATGGACATAGGTAGATCAGCAGCAAGAAGCAGTTAGGGAGACAAATGGCTGGTCTTATTTACACACTGAAAACACACATCACAGAGACCTGTCAGTTTTAAAAGGAGGAGCTATTGCAGAGTTTGTCAACTCCAGCTTGACCTGCCCACTCCTCATTCCGCCTTAGGGCCCTCCGCTCCCTCCCCTCCCGTCACAGGGCCTACCTGTTCTCCTTAAGTAGCCAAGCTTTACTAACCCAAGCATGGAAGGAACTAAAGTTCTTCCTGCCTTCAAATCTCCCTCAAGAGGCACTTACTCTTTTATAAGGTATGGAGTATGCACGTAGCCTGTGAATGGTGCTCACTGCCTGTCTTTATCACCTTGCCCTATTTTTCATATGTGTGGGGTTGGGAAGGGTGGTGCAAATGTGTCCACCCACCTGTGAGTGCCCGGATGCTGGCATCCCCCTCTATCCTCCACCGGAGTTTGTGGGACAGCTTCTCTCACTGAACCTAGAGCTCACCACTTTGGCTAGACTGGCTGGCCATTGAGCCCCAGATCCTAGGGTCTCCCCATCCTAGCACTGGAATTGCAGGTGCTTTGTAGATGGGTGGGTCTTATATA
>NW_026067949.1:23160968-23170924 GCF_014885135.2 Alexandromys fortis | reverse complement strand
TATATATATTTTAATTCCAATACTAAGGGTTGCGCCTAGGGCTGGATGCCTGCAGACAAGTGCTCTGCTGCTGAGCTACACTCCCAGCTCCCTGTTTAATTTTTCTTCCCTAGCATTTAACAGCCTGATACACTTACATGCAAAAATGTACAGAGGCTAGGGATATAGCTTAGAAGCAGAGCCTAGCTTGCAGCATGTGTAAGACCCACAGGCTCCATCCCCAGCACCAAAAGATACATATGTGCATTATCAGTTAGGACAGAGGGAGACTTGTTTTTGTTGTTGTTTTAAAATTTATCGATGTATTTTTTTATGTGCATTAGTGTTTGCCTGCTTGTATTTCAGCCTTGGGGTGTCAGATCCCCTGGAACTGGAGTCACAGACAGTTGTGGGCTGCTCTGTGGGTACTGGGGATGCAACTCAGGTCCTCTGGAAGAGCAGTCAGTGTTCTTCACCGCTGAGCCATCTCTCCAGCGCTGGGAAGGAGTTTTGTAATCCTAGTGTGGAGGAGGTAGAAGTGTGAGAACTGTGAGTTTAAGGTCACTTTGGGCTATCTAACAAAACTCTGTCTAAACAAAATGAAGAAGGGAGACCAAGCCGGGGGTTGGGGGGAGGGGAGATGGGTGGGACCCATAGGCTGTAGGTCCACGGTAGACTGCTTGAATAGGTGCTCAAGACCCCCCAGGTTTGACCTCCAATGCTGCAAGAATCAAAAGAAGGAAGGAACCCTGCAGCCAGATGTGCTGGAACATTCCTGCAGTACTGGCACTCAGGAGGGGGAAGTAGAAGGATCATAAATTGGAGGGTAACCTGTGCTACATAATACATACCTTAGGGTTTCTATGGCTGTGAAGAGACACCATGACCATGCAACTGTTATTAAGGGAAGCATGTAATTGGGACTGGCTTACTGTGGTGAACTCCCTAACCAGCAGGAAAGACGGGCCAAATGCCATCTTGTAATGGCAGCCACTTAAATCGGCTCCCAGCAGCTTACAGTTCAAAGCTTTACTCCACTGTTACAGCAGGAAACACAGCAGCTGATGTGGGAGTGTCAATATCAATCTGTTGATTTCTTTGGTTAAGCAATAAAGAAACTGCTTGGCTGGCCCTGATAGGTTAAAACATAGGTGGGAGGAGTAAACAGAAGAGGAGGCTGGGAGGAAGAAGTGAGGTCAGACCCAACAGCTCTGCTCTCTGGAGCAGAGACACCATGCTCAGCTCTCACGGGTAGACTTGATAGCTCTGCTCTCAGAGACATGCGATGAAGCTCTGACCCAGGACGTAGGCTAGAATCTTCACGGTAAGCGCACCTTGGGGTGCTTACACACATTATTAAAAATGGGCTAGTCCAGGTACGAGAGTTAGCCGAGAAGAGGCTAGATATAATGGGCAAGCAGTGTTTAAAAGAATACAATTTGTGTGTTGTTATTTCAGGCATGAGCTAGCAGGCGGCTGGGGTGCTGGGGACGCAGCCCCGCCGCTCCTATTTCAACAAGCAGCATGCAGGCAGACATGGTGCTGGAGAAGGAGACCAGAGTTCTACATCTGGGTGGGCAGGCAGTAGGAAGGGAGAGAGAACCTTTGGTCCTGGTTTGAACTTCTGCAACCTCAAAGCCCACCCCCAGTGATGCACTTCCTACAACAAGGCCACACCTCCCAATAGTGCCTCTCCCTAGGAGCCTATGGGGGCCACCACAGGGCATTTCAGGATGGTCTGGGCTTAGCAAGACAAAAGAAAAAACAAACTACAACAAGAACAGACAGGCCAACAAAAGTAAGCCAAAGGGGATCCCCACACCTCAGGGGTCAGAAGTGTTCTTTCTGTGAGACAGGAAAAGATGCTTTTCTTTCAACTAGTGATAAACACTAAAGAAGGAAATAGAAGACCGTGAAAGCACAGACGGTAGGAAATGCCGAGTGAACATTACCAGAGAAGACCTTCCTGAAGCATTTCCTTAGACGACGAGACAGAGCCACCAATCCCGGCAAAGGGGAGGTGAGCTGGGATGGCTATTAAGATCTCTGGGTGGGAAAGGCCAGCCTACTGCAGCCCCCAGCTAGGTGAGGTGGGGCTAGCTACTGAGGAGACAAGTGAGCACACACACACAATAAATAGGAAAAAGACAAAAACAAACAAGCAAGTCCGGTGGTGGTGGCGTACACCTTTAATCCCAGCACTCAGGAGGCAGAGGCAGGAAGATCTCTGTGAGTCTGGGGCTGGCCTGATCTAGAAAAACCCTGTCTTGAAAAACCAAAGATGACAAAGAAGTAGTCGTGGTGGTGTTAGGAAGCAACAGATAATCCCTAAAGGCATGCCCTCCGGGACTCATTCTATCAATTCGGCTCCACCTTCTAAATTTCCAGTTCTTGGGCTGGAGGGATGGCTCAGTGGTTAACAGCATTGCCTACTCTTCCAAAGGTCCTGAGTTCAATTCCCAACAACCACATGGTGGCTCACAACCATCTGTAATGAAGTCTGGTGCCCTCTTCTGGCCTGCAGGCATACACACAGACAGAATATTGTATGCATAATAAATAAATAAATAAATAAATAAATAAATAAATAAATAAATAAATATTTTAAAAAAAATTCCAGTTCTTCCTAGTAGCCCATCAAACCTTGATGCAGAGCCCTGGATCTGCCCAACCTCAGATCGACCTCTGAACCTGCCATACGGGACTAAGGCTTCTGCGTGGGAGCCCTGGAGAACGGTCCCCATCCAAACCCTAACGCTGGTGCTCAGAGCACTTCGAAGCAACTAATTAGTTTTCATAATGATTGTTCTCCGTTGTTAATTGCCTGCATCACATTTTACAGGCCCTGGGGAAGAGCAGGTGCCCGTAATTTGCCTAAAGCCGTAGTAAATTGTCGAACTGACGGCAGCACCAATTAATTCCTGGAGTCTCGCGCTCTGCCAGTCTTTAAAGGAGCATTTACTTATCATGTATATGTATGTGTTGGTGTACACCATGCATGGGTAGCTGCTCGTGCTCTGCCAGTCTTTAAAGGAGCATTTACTTATCATGTTTATATGTGTGTTGGTGTGCACCACGCATGTGCAGCTGCTCTTGGAGGGCAGAGGGTGTTAGCTCCCCTGGAACTGGGGTCATGGGTTGTTGTGAGCTGTATGATGTGAGTGCTGGGAACTGAACCTAAGTCCTCTGCAAGAGCAGTCGGTGCTCTTAACCACTGAGCCACCTCTCTAGCTCATCCCACCCACCCCCATCTGCACTTTTTTTGAGAAAAAAAAAAGTCTCATTATGGAGTCCTGGCTAGCTGGAACTCGTGGATATCTGACTCCTTAATACTGGGAATAGAGGTGTGTGCTAGCACACTGGGTTTTTTAGTGGTGGTGGTTGTAATGGTGGTAGTGATTTTTAAACGAGATAGGGTCTCTTTGTAGCTCAGGCTGTCTCTGAACTCAGCATCTTCCTGCCTCAACTCCTGAGGGCTGAAATTACAGGCACACAGCACCACATCCAGGTCGGACCCTCTTCAGAAACCCTTTTGGTTAGGAAGGGGAAATTAAATAGCATTTCTGGTGAGAGGAGGGCATGGATTTTCATAGACCTGGCGTCGTGTTTTGACATTGTCTCTTGCTACGTATGAGAAATGGACGCATACATAACAAAACATTCCTAAGACTTGGAGTGAGGCTCGGTAGCACAGCGCCCGCTAGCAAGTACCCGGCCCTACATATGGTTTCAGCACCAAAAAAAGGGCATACTCCGGAGCCTCGGTTTGCTTATTTACAAAATACTCTTCTTTTTATTTGTTTGTGGATTTTGTGAGTCACTATCCTTGATTTTGAAGCAGGGTCTGTCTCACTGTGTAATACTAGCTGTCCTGGAACTGGCTATGTAGACCAGGCTGGCCTCAGACACACAGAGACATGCCCACTTCTGCGTCCCGTGTGTGTTACATGTCAGACCCTTTAAGGTTTCCTTCAATATGTATTCATGTTGAGTGTGCTCAGGTGCCCGTGTGAGCATGTGCACGGCATGTAGAAGTGGATGGAAGCCAGGACACGGCATCAGGTCTCCTGACACCCGAGTTATTGATGAATGGGAGCAGCCAGATATGGGCACTAGAAGCTGAATTCCGGTCCTCCAGAAGAGCAGCAAGCACTGAGCCATCTCTTCAATCCCCAAACCTCCAATTGTATTTTAAACTAGCAATGTCTCTCTTACAATAATTCAAACAATGAAGCATACTGGGAAAAGCATGGAGCTGGCAAGATGGTAAAGCCCTCATAAGGCAAGGTTGATGACCTAATTTGACCCCCAAATGCATGTAAAAGTGGAAGGAGAGAAATGATTCCAAAGTTGTCTCTGTGACTTCTACATAAATGCTGATGTGTGCACGCCTATATTCTCTCTCTCACACACACACACAACACTAAAACATAAAAATTTGAAATATAAATTTTTATTTTAAATAAATATTTATTTTATTATATATGTATATGCTTGTATATTTGTTTAAATAACTATATAAAAAGGCCAGGAACAGAGTTGCATATCTTTAATGCCTTTATTTCAACACTCAGGAAGCAGAAGCAGACAGATCTCCATGACTTCAAGACCAGGCAGACCTACATATCATATTACAAGTCAGCCAAATCTACACAGTGAGACCATATCTCAAAAAAGTAAAACAAAAAAGCCAGGTGGTGGCAGCACATGCCTTTAATCCCAGCACTCAGGAGGCAGAGCGAGGTGGATCTCTGTGAGTTCGAGGCCAGCCTGGCCAATTAAGCAAGTTCCAGGACAGTCAGAGTTGTTACACAGAGAAACCCTGTCTCAAAAAACCAAACCAAAACAAAAAGCAAAATTAAAAAAAAACATATATAGGAGTTCTGGGCTTAGTGATACACATCTTTAATCCCAACATTTAGGAGGCAGAAGCAGGAGGATCTCTGTGAGTTTGAGGCCAGCCTGGTTTATAAGAGCAAGTTCCAGGACAGGATCCAGAGCTACAGAGAAACCCTGTCTTGAAAAGACAAGACAAAACAAAACAAAACAAAAAACAAGAGCCGGGCGGTGGTGGCGCACGCCTTTAATCCCAGCACTCAGGAGGCAGAGGCAGGCGGATCTCTGTGAATTCGAGGCCAGCCTCGTCTACAAGAGCTAGTACCAGGACAGGCTCCAAAGCTACAGAGAAACCCTGTCTTGAAAAGACAAGACAAAACAAAACAAAACAAAAAACAAGAGCCGGGCGGTGGTGGCGCACGCCTTTAATCCCAGCACTCAGGAGGCAGAGGCAGGCGGATCTCTGTGAATTCGAGGCCAGCCTCGTCTACAAGAGCTAGTACCAGGACAGGCTCCAAAGCTACAGAGAAACCCTGTCTCGAAAAACAAAAAGAAAAAAACCAAAAACCCCACAATGGGTTGTTGAGTGTCATGGTTACGAAGACAATGAACAGGCTGATGCAATAGCTAGATACAGTGTAAGAACCAGTGTGGGACCACGGGCAGTAGCAGAAACTGATGGGAATCAAGTAAAGTTCATAGTTCACCTAATAAACTTGCATCTGTGTTGACTTCCTGGCTTTCATCATCAAACTCTGGTTATATAAAATGTGGGCATTAGGGAAGGACGGCTAGAGAGGACTCTTTGATCGGGTTTTACTGAATATTTGCTTCTTCAGTTGCTTAAAGGAGATGAGCGAGGGTAGAAGGGGTCAAGAGAGGGTGATGGGCTGAATATGATCTAAACAATTCTATACATGCACAACAATGTCATGATGAAGGTTGTTATTACTGCTGCTGTCATTGTTGTTATCGTTTTGAAACACTTCTCGCTCAGTAGCTCAGACAGACCTTGAGATTTCAGCCATCCTACCTCAGCCTCCTAAGTAACAGCAGTCAGGCCCAGCTTTTGGTTTGACACAAGGTCTTGACCTGTGACCCAAGCGCTATTACGTCAGATGTGTGTTTCCAGATCAAATCAAGCCGAGCATGGACTCCTTCTGCCCTAGGTAACTGTGGTGGTCTACTGAGCAGTTCACGTCCCCCCAGTCCCTCGGCACATGAGACTTTGGCTTGCTGGGCTCACTGCCTTTGCCCCAGAAACCTGGGGAGAAAAGACTCCTTTTCCAAGCCAGGGCTCAGTTCTCTGATTCAGGAGTGGTTTCTTTTTTCTCTAAACAAAAATAGAGGCAAATGTGTGCTATACAATCAGCTAGTGCACAGAGCAGGGACCCCAGCTTCCTGTCCAAAGAAAACACGCAAACAAAAAGCTTTGGTGACTCAACTCAACGAGAGAGGCAGAAAATACGTTAACCAGCGCGACTGGGCTAGAGGGGGAAGGGAGGGAGACGAGAGGTCGATTCATAAAGTCTGGTTCATTTGAAAAGGAAAGTCACATGCTACGAGATTGGGATTTGTGCTCGCTGTGCTGAGCTGAAGTCCGGAGCCTTTGTCGTCTCAGGGGTAACTAAGCCATTATTTCACCCCCGAACACAAAGAGCTCTTGCTTCGCATGCCCCTCACTGTAATTAACTCTCGCAAGCAGAAGATGAAGAATTGAACCTGAGAGGTCTTTGGCTACCGGCCAAGCACTCGGAGTTATTTATTTTATTTGGGCTAAGGAACTAGAGAAGAAGGCCGTGTCTAGAGAAGGAGGGGTCTACTTCGTGGGTCATTTGCTGCGACGGCAATGCAATGAGATGATAATTGTGTGTTTTTCTGTTGGAGGGCAAAGGGGATTTCATTCAAGAGCCCCGTGGGGCTGGCGCATGCCGTCTTAGCTGGTAGTGTGCTGGTGAACATTTAACCAACAGCTTGGGGAGGATGGAGAAGCTGGTTTTTTGTATTGTCTGTGGACTTCCGTAGTGAAACTATTACTCTGCTCTCGCGCATGGCCGATTCTAGGCTGCTCACCCATCACCCTGGCACACCATGTCACGCTATTCCCACCACTAAAATACAATGGAAAACAGATGGCTGTGGTATAATAACCAGGGACAAAAACAATGAATTATTTTCCACTTCATTTTAAATGTAATTTATCGAATTCAAGTTTACATAATTGTATTTTCGTAATATTTCGTGTTTGATTACTGGCTCATCAGATTCTTGGAAAGTGTTAAGAACCAGCTATTCATAATCTATCAGAGCTAATACCAGCCAGGTATGCCACTAAATAAGTGTATAATTCCAAAGAACAGAATGACAAGTTTGGGGTCCTCCTGGGCTGCATAGCAAGCTTCAGGTCACCTGGGAAAAAAAGTAGTGAGACCCAGCGTGTTGGGTGCTCTTCTAACTCTTGTGCTAAAACATCAGACAAGAAGAACTGAAGGAGGAAGGTTTAGTTCTGCTCACACCTCGCCAGCAGAGCCAGCCCATCACAGTGGGACGGGCATGGTGGCAGGGACACAGGCATTGTTTGCATTGTTTCTGAAGCTGGGAAGCGGAGGCAGATGAACGCTGGTGTGCAGCTTTCTTTCTCCTTTTCGCTCTGTCCCAGGTCCCCAACCCATAGGATGGTGTTACCTACATCAAGGGTGTGACCTCCATGCTCAGTTAAACCTCCTGGAAATGCCCTCATAGACATGTCTACAGGGACGTTTCCACGGTGTTCTGGCTTCCCTCTGTTGCTGCGGTAGAACACCCAGACCAAAAAGTAGCGGAAGGGAAGAGTAGGTTTATTTGACTTACACTTCCAGGTCACAGTCCGCCACTGAAGGAAGTCAGGGCAGGAATCGGAAGGCACAGCTGCTTGATCTTATTCAGTATTATCACTTCAGATCAGGGAATTCATAGCCAAGGAAGCATAGCAGAAACCACAGAGGAACGCTGATTGCCAGCTCAATCTCTGGCTTGCTCATTCATGCTCAGTCTCAACTACCTTCCTTTTATAGCCTACAACCACCTGATCAGGGAGCGATGCCACCCGGAGTGGACTGTGTCCTCCTGCATCATTTGGTGAAACAGTTCCCTAAAGACATGCACATAGGCTAACCTGAACTCTGCAATTCTCAATCAAGGCTTTCCTCTCCAGTGACTCTAGGCTCTGTGAAAATGACAATTAAGGCTAGCCAGGACATGAGGTCTCAATCCAGTCAAGAGACAATGAAATTCACCACCACCACCCCCAAAAAAGATCCAGCCCAAGGAGTTCTGGCACATGACCACTGCGTAGTCCTCCGGGGCAAGAAGCGCAGCAGGAATGTGCTTTCATAGAGAGCTCAGAGTTGTCATCAAGTGTCCCTTCTTGTGTGACAGTGCTGATTCTAGCTGTTTATTCTTCTCTTGCCGAAAAGAGAAGGCCACGCCCACTACTCTGTAGGTTATCTCCCCCAAGTGTCTGATTTTATAAATGAGGAATGGAAAGCAGCAAGTGATGAAGATGGCGCTGGGAACTGACATCTAGTCCTCCAGAAGAGCAAATGATAAAGATGGTGCTGGAACTGAAGTCTGGTCCTCAGAGCAGCAAGTGCTCTTCACTTCTGAGCCCTGTCTGTTTTGTTTTTATCTTATTTTTCCAGACAGGATCTTTGCTTGTTTTTTTTTTTTTTTTTTTGTTTGTTTTTTTGTTTGTTTGTTTTGTTTTTCAAGACAGGGTTTCTCTGCGGCTTTGGAGCCTGTCCTGGAACTAGCTCTGTAGACCAGGCTGGTCTCGAACTCACAGAGTTCCTCCCGAGTGCTGGGATTAACCAGACAGGATCTTATGCAGTTTAGACTGCTCTTAAATTCACTGTGTGAAGGGATCTTCTAACCCTTCAGCTTCTATCCCCCCAGTACTGAATTACGTACTGTCTTTTGACACCATGCCTCATTTATGTAGTGCTGGGTATCATGCCCAGGGTGTTATGCTTGGAAGTCAACCACTTTACCAACTGAGGTTCTCAGCCCTAACATTCTCATTTTAAACATAGAGAAGTCAACACACAGAGCTTCGCATCATTTCTGATTCTACTCTACAAAAAAAAAGTTGTATGGGAATTCTGGCAGTTTGGCCAAATGCCAATGCTCAACACCATGGTGACTGCACTTATGGTTTGTGGCTGAGGTCTAGTGGGGTAAGAGCAGGTGCCAGGCGTACGTTTGGAGCCACTGCTGAAAAACTGTAGACAGCAGGATGTGGTGATCCAAGGCAGGAATCCAGTGCTTGAGAAGAAGAGGCAGAAGATGGTGAATTTCCGCCCACGTTGGGCTTCATAGTAAGTGCTAAGCCACTTTGGTTTAGATAGGCAAGCAAGATCCTGTCTCACAAACAAACAAAAATCAAGAAAATATTTTAAAGAAAGAAAAAAAACCCCAATAATTTGGGGAGCTAATCTATTGTTCCAATTCCTATTTCTTATGTAGCAAATAAAAGTTTTAGTCATACATGGCGGCACAGACCTGTAATCCCAGCACTCAGGAGGCTAAAGCAAGAGGACTTCCAAGAGTTTGACATTAGCCTCAGCTACATAGTGAGTTCAAGGCCAGCCTGGTCTACTTGGTCTACAAGATCTAGTTCCAGGACAGGCACCAAAGCTACACAGAGAAATCCTGTCTCAAAAAAAAAAAAAAAAAAAAGAAAGAAAAAAAAAGAAAAACATACTCTTTTTTACTTTCTTGAATGGAAAAAATAGTGGCTTTTGTTGTTGTGTTTGTTTGTTTGTTTGCTTTAAGACAGGGTCTCAACAATGTAATCCTGGCTGGCAAATCTGGAACTGGAACTCACTGTGTAGACCAGGCTATCCTCAATCTCAGAGATCTGCCTGTCTGTGACTTTCAAGTGCTAGGATTAAAAGAGTGGACCCACCATATATAAATTTTTAAATAATGTAGATTTATTAAGAAAAGGTGAGCCAGGCACTGGTGGTGCACACCTTTAATCCCAGCACTCGGGAGGCAGAGGCAGGCGGATCTCTGTGAGTTCGAGACCAGCCTGGTCTACAAGAGCTAGTTCCAGGACAGGCTCCAAAGCCACAGAGAAACCCTGTCTCGAAAAACCAAAA
>NW_026067949.1:23147926-23158723 GCF_014885135.2 Alexandromys fortis | reverse complement strand
CACTCGGGAGGCAGAGGCAGACAGATCTCTAAGTTCGAGGCCAGCCTGTTCTACAGTGTGAGTACCAGGACAGCCAGGGCTACACAGAGAAACCCTGCCTTGTGAAAAACAAACAAAAATTTGCTTAGTGCTAGAGGGGGTCACTCAACAATTAAGAGCACTTGCTGCCCCTTCAGAGGACTCATCTTCAGTCTCCAGCCCCCACAGGGTGACTCACAACAGCCTGCAACTGTAGTTCCAGGAGATCTGATGTCCACTTCTTGAACCCAGGGCCGTGCCCGTGGCCAGCAAGGACACACTCTATGGAGCTGCATCCCCAACCCATGAAGAAGGAAGGGGTTAAGAATGGTTAAGGATCTCCCTACCTCTAACTGCCCTGAAAGCCTTTCTCCCTCAGTCTGTCTGCAATCAGTTTTGCCTTAGCATGTAGCTATCACATGACATTTGTGTGTCCCAGGATGGAATCTAGGGCCCTGTGAAAGCTTACCACTAGGCTCTATTCCTGTCTTAGTTAGGGCTTCTGCTGCTTTGATGAAATTCCGTGATCAAAAGGCAAGTTGGGGGGCTGGAGAGGTTGCTCAGTGGTTAAGAGCACTGCCTCCTCTTCTAAAGGTCCTGAGTTCAATTCCCAGCAACCACATGGTGGCTCACAACCATCTGTAATGAGAGCTGGTGCCCTCTTCTGGCCTGGAGGCATGCTTGCAGGCAGAATACTATATACATAGTAATAATAAAGAAAACATTTTAAAAAAAAAAGGCAAGTTGGGAAGGAAAGACTGACTCCTGCTTATTTTTCCACATCCATCACTGAAGGACATCAGGGCAGGAACTCAAACATGGCATGGAGGGGTGCTGCTTATTGGCTTGCTTGCTCCCCAAGTCTTGCTCAGCCTGGTATGGAGGGGTGCTGCTTACTGGCTTGCTCCCCAAGTCTTGCTCAGCCTGGTATGGAGGGGTGCTGCTTACTGGCTTGCTTGCTCCCCAAGTCTTGCTCAGCCTGGTATGGAGGGGTGCTGCTTACTGGCTTGCATGCTCCCCAAGTCTTGCTCAGCCTGGTTCCTATAGAACCCAGGACCACAAGCCCAGAGGTGGCACCACCCACAATAGGCTGGACCCTCCCCCATTATTCACTAATTAAGAAAATGCTTACAGACTTGCCCACAACCTGATCTTAGGAGGCATTTTCTCCATTGAGGATCCCTTCTCTCAGATGGCTTTAGCTTGTGTCAGGTTGATTGATATAAAACTCTCTGGCGGGCTGGAGAGATGGCTCAGTGGTTAAGAGCATTGCCTGCTCTACCAAAGGTCCTGAGTTCAATTCCCAGCAAACATATGGTAGCTCACAACCATCTGTAATGGGGTCTGGTGCCCTCTTCTGGCCAGCAGGCATACACACAGACAGAATATTGTATACATAATAAATAAATATTAAAAAAAAAAACTCTCTGGCACAGTTCGCTAGCCTAGAGCCAGATTTTTTAAAAAAGGAATCTTAAGAAATTGGAGTAAGTAGGTTGAGAGTAAAAAATCAACCCAAGGCCCTGGAGTCAGTTCATCCCCAAACCATAAGCAAATAAAAATTGGAGTAATCAATGGGAATGGGACGGCTCAGCAGCCCTGCATTGCTAACATGGCGAGACCACACCTCCCAGGCTGTCTGGACCACCTGTTTGAGCTAGGTTTCCCACACCCTTGTTTTGTTTTCAGACAGGGTCCTCTGTAACCCAGGCTGGCTTCAAACTCACTGTATTTCCTTCACCGTGTGGAAACCAGGAAATGAGCTCAGGTCATCAGGCTTGGCAGCAGGCAAATAAGGAGGCCAGTACCCACTGAGTACCCACTGAGTACTGGCTTCTTTATTTGTGTGTGTGTGTGTGTGTGTGTGTGTGATTAAAAAATACGTTTTAAAATTTATTTTTACTTTGTGTATGTATCCACCCATGGAGGTCAAAGGACAGCTCTGGGAGTCAGTTCTCTCCTCCTACCGCGTGGAGTCTGGTGACGAAACTCAAGCTGTTAGTGGCCTTATTTACACAGCCATCTTGCTGTCCCTTCTCATCTTCTTTAAAGGAACCACCCTGCTCCCTCTGCCCTGACAGTCAATATCTAATTAACAAGGTCAGTTTCCAAAAGGCCAGAAAAAAGCCAAGCATGATGTCACACCTTGAATCCCAGCACTCACAGAGGCAGGAGGATCTCTGTGAGTTCCAGGCCAGCAAGGTAGGGCTGTGCCTCAAAAACTAACTAAAAGGGGGTGAGGGCAGAAGGATTCTTTTTCAGCCTTGATGACTCACCAGGACAGTTCACAGTGTGTGTGTTTCTGACTACAGCCCAGCCCAGATCCCACTGATGGGTAAGCCATTTTCTGAAGTTAAACCTGCCAGCTGCTAATCTCTGGGAATGTTCCGGCGTTCTGATGACTTTAGCCAGATGGCACTCTTAGTGACAAAATTGTTCAAAGGAATTTCTCTATTTTCTCTCTACTCTTCCTCATATATGTGCATCTCTGCTCATAGACAGAGTTTCTCTGTGTAACAACCCTGGCTGTCCTGGAACTAGCTCTTGTAGACCAGGCTGGCCTCAAACTCACAGAGAGAGATCTGCTTGCCTCTGCCCCCCAAGTGCTGGGATTAAAGGTGTACGTCACCACCACACGGCAATAAACACTTTATAAATCCTAAAACACAGACCATCTACAATGGAAACGGGTGTGGGTCACTGACACACCAGAGTGGCCTCGAACCATCACGTAGACCCTGTTTAAGCAGCCAAGAAAATGATACATATTTTCCTTAGTCTCGCTCACATTTTGCGGGGAAGAGGGTGAGAAAGGGTCTCACTACATAGCCCTGGCTGACCTAGACCTCACTGTGTAGACCAAGCTGGCCTCACACTTAGGAGGGGTCCTCCCTATAGCTCGGATAAAGCCCATGTAACAGCACACATCTGTAATCCCAGTGGTTTTATGGTGAGATGGGGGCAGAGCTCAAATCCAGCCTCAGTTATTTACCAAGTTTGAGGCCAGCCTGCGCTGTACGAGATCCCATCGTGATGGTAGTGGTAGGGGGAGTATATACCAAGTTGGATGAAGCTGCCGCTCTGGTCTTCCCGGTGGACCTTCAAGTTGCTCAGTCTCAATGTCCCCATCTGTAAGAAGGGAATTGCCAAGCGTGGTTCACAATGTTGGGGATGAATCTAAAGACAGTATGCTAAGGGCCCAACTCAGTGCCTGGCACACAAAGTTCTCTGGGAAGCCCAGTGTCATTTATCCAACGGGATAAATACAAGGATTACGTTTTCACTTTAGTTTTTCTTCTACATCCCAGGTTAGCTGCAAACATGAATTCCTGATCCTCCTGCCTCTACTTCTGAAGTGCTAAGATGACAGCCATGGGATACCATGTCCCGGTTTATGCAGGGATTGAACCTAGGACAAGCATTTTGCCAACTGTGCTACACCTCCAAGCTCTTTCTTTTTGTTTGTTTGAGACAGGGTCTCACTAATCGGTATTAACGTCAGCAGGCCACCCAACGTGACCCTTGAAACTGCACAGTCCTCCGACCGACCGAGTAACAAGGCCTCTTTGGGAAATCGCGGCTTTCCAGACAGGACTCTCCTCCCACGTTTATGTTTGGCTCTTAGGACAGCAGTAAGAGGCTTTCTCGTGACCTAGCTCAGCTTTCCTGCTTCAGACTTCAGAACCGAAAGTAGGGTAGTACGTCACCCTCCCTGCCTCTCACTGGGTCTTTCTGGTCCTAACCAAGTGTAGAAGTGTGAGCCATCCTTACCCTGCCCCCACTTCCTCTCTTCTTTTTGGAGATTTCCCAAAAGTTGAGTCAAAAGTCTATTCTTGCGTGCATGTGTGATTCTGGGACAGGAAGCCAAGGCCCCAAGCAAGCAAGGTGGGCACTCTCCCACCGAACTATCCCCTGCTCTAGACTTGGTTCTGACAACTCCCTCCCCTGCAGTTGTAGTATCTACCTTCCAATGTACTCAAGGGCAGGGCGCTTACAAAAGCAAAACGAGAAAAAAACGTGTGCCCAGTGTTGAGTTAGGACTTTGGACACGTGACCTAAATCAAACCATGAGCGCTATCACGTGCTTGTATTGAATTGCATATGAATTATTTTGACGTAGGTTTCATTCCTTATTAGCAGGGAGGCCTGGGGATGGGTCATTTAGCCTCTCTGGGTCTCTTTCTTTCTTTCATTTGTAGGATAACTACAAGAGCTCAAAGGGTTGGTTTGTGGGATAAATGAGTGCCACCTGCTTGTCACATGACAGCCCCTAATGCCAACCCCCTGTCCCCTTACCTAATTATTTGCCTTGCTATACTCCGCATTATTTCCCCCACAGCCAGCATGGCTGAACTCTGGTCACTTTGCCCTTCTGGCTCCCCATTTCCTATGCCTCAGGTTGTTTGTTCTTCTCCCTTTCTGCCCAGCAGGGAAGGTCCACTTTCCTTCTCCAGGCTCAGAGGCATGGTTCTGTTTGTTTGTTTGAAGTCTCCTGTTGCAGGGATGAGCCTATGCCACCCGTTCCTACTGCTGGAAGCCTTCAGAGGGCATCAGGTCTCCCTTGGCAGTAAACATTTAAAACATCCCCGAGTCTGGGTTCAGAAAGTCAGGGGACCCGGGTGTGCGAACCTCCGGCTGCAGCTGCGGCTCCACCTTGGATGCCTCCACAGGATCGCATCCCCCTTGGGGCTATTTACCCAGCCTCAGCTGATGCCAAGTTCGGGTTTTACCACCACCCAGTGATAGAAACTGCAAACACAGCAGCTCCCTTTGAGGACTGAAGGCCTTTAGGTGCCTGAGTCTTTATCTACAGTCATTTTCATAACGTGGGCCCACTGTTTGTGCTAGCCCTCAGGCATAGCTTCTTTCACACCCTTGCAATTTACTCCCAGGATTCCTGGGCAAGGCAGCCGGGAGACCAACCCGGCAAGGAATGGGGAGGGTCCACGTCCTCTCAGATCTTAGGGGCAGGCCCTGTGGACAGAGCATCAGAGTTCTCCTAACCTCTTCTCCAGGTTGGAGAAGAATGCCCCGGGCCAGGACTGTGGGTCCGGAAGACGGCTTCCGACTGCGTTCTGCGAGCAGAGTTGTGCAGGAAATCAGCGACGCTTGAGGACTCATTCATTCGTCAAATATTTATTGGGCTTCTACTCTGTATAAAGCATCCTGCTGAGGCTTTGGTTTACAAAGACAAGTAAGTCATAGTTTCTAGTGAGAGCAAAGTCAAACACGCCCACATACGATCGCACTTCGAAGGCTGTGTGAAGACGGTCCAGGACCTTAGGGGGAGGAAGCCCTCAAGCCAAGGATGGTGGAACTCGATGGGTGGGATATGACTTCACAGAACCTTCCAGAAGCAGAAGCTCAGGAAATAAATGACGTAAGGGCCAAGCCAGGGAGAAAGGGGCTGTTGGTTTGGAATCCCTGGAAGAAGGCCTGGGAACAAGGACTGCAATGCCCTGGCTCATTTAGACGGTCCCAGGAAGCAGCAGCCCAGAGTTGCCAAAGTCCTTGACAGGAGTTCTTGTTGAGCACATCTAAAGGTCACCAGGAGGGCAAAGCTGGGTGGGGAGTTGCTCCCAAGGGCGCCTCCGCTTTGCCTAGGGCAAAGAAAAGCCGCAGGAAGAGCGCGTGGGTACTGGTGGCATTAATTTTCTTTTCGTCTTTCTGGGTGTGGAGTGTATGTGCGCGCATGTGTGAGTGGATGCCAGAGGACACCACGCGTCTTTCTCTAGGCATGTTCACCTTATCTATTTTTAAAGATTTATTTATTTTTTATGTATATGTCTGGATGCCTATGTGAGTTTATGTGCACACACCATGTGTGTGCCTGTGGAAACTAGAGAGCCCTGGATCCCCTAGACCTGGACCTGAAGGTGGTGTGGCAGCTGGGAACTGACTGCAGATTCTTTGCAAGAAGAGTTGGTGATGTGAACCAAGAAGCCATTGCTCCAGCCCTTCACTACCAAGGGGCCATCACTCTTGTCTTCCCTCTGCTCTTTCTTTTTTTGCGGCAGGGTTTCCTTTTGGTTAGATTGACTGTCAGGAAGTCTCTGGGATCCTCCTGTCTCTTTCTAGGCCCCAGCATTAGAGTAACAATCACATATGGAAATCTCCAGCCTTTTCTTTTCATTGTTTCTTTCTTTGTCTTTTCTTTCTTTGTCTTTTCCTTCTTTCTTTCTTTCTTTCTTTCTTTCTTTCTTTCTTTCTTTCTTTCTTTCTTTCTGAGGTAAAGGTCCTGGTTGTTCTGTAACTAGCTCTTGTAGACCAGGCTGGCCTTGAACTCACAGAGATCCACCTGCCTCTGCCCCCTGAGTGCTGGGATTGTAGGTGTGTGCCACCGCCGCTCCCCAAGTAATTGCCCACTTTTATGTGGGTGCTGAGGATCCGAACTCAGGACCTGATGCTTGCACAGCAAGTACTTCACCCGAGTGGGCCATTTCCTAGCCACCACCCCCACTAAAACAACGTTTAAAGTGTAGAGTAAACGCAGCCAGATGTCAGAGCAGCTGCCATCCTGACTGCTCCTAAGGAGAACAAATGACCTGGAGACAGGAGGGGACACCATATTTAGGGGTAGGCCATTGAAGCAGTGAAGCGATGGATCAAACTTTCCAAGCTACTGGACTTGCTAAGGAGCTGGATCTTTTTTTGAGGGGAGGGGGTGTGGTTTCAAGACAGGGTTTCTCTGTGTAATGGTCCTGGCTGTCCTGGAACTCGCTTTGTAGACCAGGCTGGCCTTCAGCTCATAGCAAACAGTTGTCACTAAGGGATCTATAGAGCAGAGTGCCAAATTCAGAAGCACATAGGCTGTGTCTCGGAATGCAGAATGGCACACAGGCACTAGCCCCACCAACACACAGGCTGGATCCATTGGCAGCATTTATAAGGCATGAATGCATTAGAAGTTCAGAAACCTCAGGTACTATTACCTGCCTGTGTTTATCCGACCAGAACAATGGCTTATAGCAGTGATTTCTGGGTTGTTGTTGCTTTATTTTTTTTCCTTGCCTTTATTATTTATTTATAGTGTTTGTTTTGAGGTAGAGTCTCCCTGTGGAATTTCAACTACCCAGAAACTCTCTAGGTAGACCAGACTGCCCTTGAACTCACAGAGATCTGCCTGCCTCTGCCTCCCAAGTGCTGGCATTAAAGGCATGAGCCACCACCAAACTCTGCCTTTTCTTGTTATGAATTTTAACATTTTTCTTTTTGAGACAGGCCTTGCTGGTCTTGACCTCACCATTGTCCTCGTGCCTTCACCCCGGAGTTCAGCATCACAGATAGGAACGATCACGCCTAGCTTGTATTTTGATATCATTTTCTTGAGCCTAGCCCGCCTTGAAGGTACTAGGGAGATTGCTGAGAGCTAGGTCCATATTCTACCTGGAGTCCCTCCCTGTGCACCTTGAAAGATTATCAGATGCCAAAGAGCACTAGATTGCCTAGTATATGTGTCTTTTGGAAGCGACCTGGAAAGGCAGGGCTGGCAGGATGCAGAATTTTGTAGCTCCTCCTGTCCCTCACCCCACAGAGCACCTTTCGTTCCCCTGTGTAGCTCCAGCAAGCCCTCCGTGGAGCTCTGCCTGATGGGCAGCTCCCTTGCAAGGCCTTGTGCTGTAGCTCTGGCATCATCAGAGGTGCCTGGACTTTCCCTTTGGCCTTGGCCAACTGAGTGGCCTAGCGCCCTCTCTTCGTAGATGGATAATAGTTGCTCTGACTGCCAACAAGCAGAAGTTATCCCTGTCATTCAACAACAGGATGGTTTTCTGAAGTGGTTGTGTGGCTTTTCCAGAAAATCCCCATGGAAAAGGAAATATCCTAATGGTAAACAAGGGAAAACAGAAGCATCCAGAGGGCACAAATCCTTCCTTGAAGGGAGCTACTAACGCAGACCTCAAGGTCACGGGGATCCAGTTAAGAGGATTTTT
Source organism: Alexandromys fortis (assembly GCF_014885135.2). NCBI lineage: Eukaryota > Metazoa > Chordata > Mammalia > Rodentia > Cricetidae > Alexandromys > Alexandromys fortis. Next base: position 23,150,774 of record NW_026067949.1, on the reverse strand, counting down.
CTGTCAAAGAGTCCATGAATGTTGGGGGGGCGGGGGCAGTGTGAGTCCCTCCACTCTATTACTGTAGGCACAATCAAACTTAAATCATTGCCTGGCTTTTTTTGTTTTGTTTTGTTTTTGTTTGTTTGGTTTTGTTTTGTTTTCTTTTCTTTTTAGAGACAGGGATTCTCAGCCCTAGCTGTCCTGGAACTCACCTCATAGACCAGGCTAACCTTGAACTCACAGAGATCCACCTGCCTCTGCTTCCCCGCCCCCTCTGCCCCCCCAGTGCTGGGATTAAAGGGTGTGTACCACCACTGCCCTGCTTCATTGAGGGTGTTACTACAGTGGTGTTAGGAAGAGATTCATCTCATCTCATGAAGGATCAAAAATGTCTTCAGGTAAGGCATCTTTCTTAGAAATAACAGAATGTTGCCCATCAAAATCCCATCAAAATTCTTCGAAGACCTTGAAAGAATGGTACTCAACTTCATTTGGAAAAGCAAAAATCCCAGGATAGCCAAAACAATCCTGGGCAATAAAAGAACTTCTGGAGGCATCACAATCCCTGACTTCAAACTCTACTACAGAGCTACAATAATGAAAATCAGCCTGGTATTGGCATAAGAACAGACAGGAGGATCAATGGAACCAAATAAAAGACCCGAATATCAATCCACACATCTTCAAACACCTAATATTTGAAAAAAAAAAAAGCAAAAAATATCAAATGGAAAAAAGAAAGCATATTTAACAAGTAATGCTGACATAACTGGATATCAACATGTAGAAAAATGAAAATAGACCCATATCTATCACCATGCACAAAACTCAAGTCCAAATGGATAAAAGGCCTCAACATAAAGCCAGCCACACTGAATCTTATAGAAAAGAAAGTGGGAAGTACACTTGAACACATTGGCACAGGGAACCACTTCCTAAATAGAACCCCAGCAGCACAGGCACTGAGAGAAACAATTAATAAATGGGACCTCCTGAAACTGAAAAGCTTCTGTAAAGCAATGGACACAGTCAACAAGACAAAACGACAGCCTACAGAATGGGTAAAGGTCTTCACTAACCCCACATCGGACAGAGGTCTAATCTCCAAAATATACAAAGAACTCAAGAAATTGAACACCAAAAGACCACATAATCCAATAAAAAAAATGGAGTACAGACCTAAACAGAGAACTCTCAACAGAGGAGTCTAAAATGGCTGAAAGACACTTAAGGAAATGTTCAACATCCTATGTCATCAGAGAAATGCAAATCAAAACAACTCTGAGATGCCATCTAACACCTGTAAGAATGGCCAAGATCAAAAACACTGATGACAACTTATGTTGGAGAGGCTGTGGGGTAAAGGGAACACTTCTCTGCATTGCTGGTGGTAATGCAAGCTGGTACAACTCCTTTGGATGTCAGTGTGGTGATTTTTCAGAAAATTAGGAAACAACCTTCCTCAAGACCCAGTAATACTACTTTTGGGTATATATCCAAAGGATGCTCAATCATGCCACAAGGACATGTGCTCAACTATGTTCACAGCAGCATTGTTTGTCATAGCCAGAACCTGGAAACAACCTAAATGCTCCTTAATCGAAGAATGGATAAGAAAAATGTGGTACATTTATACAATGGAGTACTACACAGCAGAAAAAAATTAATGACATCTTGAATTTTGCAGGAAAATGGATGGAGCTAGAAAACATTATGAGTGAGGTAACCCAGACACAGAAAGACAATTATCACATGTACTCACTCATAGGTGGTTTTTTAAACATAAAGCAAAGAAAGCCAGTCTACAAACCACAATCCCAGAGAACTTAGACAACATAGAGAACTAAGAGAGACTTACATAGATCTAATCTACATGGGAAGTAGAAAGTAGAAAAAGACAAGATCTCCTGAGTAAATTGTGAGCATGGGGACCTTGGGGGAGGATTGAAGTGGGGAGGGGAGAGGTAAGGAGGGGAGCAGAGAAAAATGTAGAGCTCAATAAATATCATGGGAAAAATGTTTATTTTCATTTTATAAAGGTTGGTTATAAATGATTAATGGTCAAAATCAATTTCTAAAAAAATAAGGGGGATATGATATAGAGATGAATATTTGCACTGGTATGGATCTTGAGCTATTGATATATATTTAAGGTCAATTTTGTTACACTGTGTATATGTATTTCAGCGGTTTTTTAGGGTGTTTGTGAAGCTCATTTAAAATATAATGTATAGTTAAGAAAAACAGATTAATATAGTCATCTGTAATAATCAAACTTTTAATTATGATAGTTGAGATTTTCTAGATTTATAGAAATTATTTCAATTAGATAGATATCCTTCACCACTTCAAAGACCATTTAAAAGGTTTTAAGAGTTGGAGAAAGCCAGGCTTGGTAGCATACACCTTTAATCTGAGCACTTTGTAGGCAGGGGCAGGCAGATCTCTGTGGGTTCAAGGCCAGCCTGGTCTACAGATCGAGTTCCAGGATAGCCAGGGCTACACAGAGAAACCCTGTCTTAAAAAAAAAAAAAAAAAGAAAGAAAGAAAAAACTGGAGATGGCTCAAAAGTAAGAGCATTGGCTGCTCTTCCAGAGGTCATGAGTTCAATTCCCAGCAACCACATGGTGGTTCACGACCATCTATAATGAGATCTGGTGCCCTCTCTGGCTTGCAGGCGTACATGCAGGCAGAACACTTCATACATAGCAAATAAATAAGAATCTTAGAAGCCGGGCGATGGTGGTGCACGCCTTTAATCCCAGCACTCGGGAGGCAGAGGCAGGCAGATCTCTGTGAGTTCGAGACCAACCTGGTCTACAGAGCTAGTTCCAGGACAGGCTCCAAAACCACAGAGAAACCCTGT
>NW_026067949.1:23133083-23147767 GCF_014885135.2 Alexandromys fortis | reverse complement strand
GCCCTCTTTTTTTTTTTTTTTTTTTTTTTTGAGACAGGGTTTCTCTGTAGCTTTGGAGCCTGTCCTGGAACTTCCTTTGTAGACCAGGCTGGCCTCGAACTCACAGAGATCCGCCTGCCTCTGCGTCCGAAGTGCTGGGATTACAGGCATGCGCCACCACCACCCGGTGGTGGTGCACACTTTTAATCTCAGCACTTGGGAGGCATAGGCAGGTGGATCTTTGTAAGTTTGAGGCCAACAAGAGCTAGTTTCAAGATAAGCACCAAAGCTATAGAGAAACCCTGCCTTGAAAAACCAATACATAAAAATAAATACATAAAATAAAAATGAAGAAAAAAAAAAGAACTTAGACTTTTCACCAATTACTCTAGAGAGGTTAATGTGCACTGAAGAAACTCATGGAAATTGCCTTCAATGTGACAAGGGTAGCCATTTGGGAAAGAAACTGCTCTTGCCTGGACTGCTTGATGGTATGCTATATAAACTGAACATGCAGGACCCACAAGAAAGTGACAGCTTTTGTGAGCTGTCACCCATGCTGGGGTGGGCCTTGAAGATGCAGCTGTCTTTGGGTCATTTCTGCTCCTGTAAGTAACCCCTCATCCATACTTTTGTAGGTATCCTCAATAAAGCTTATTGGTTTGCTTTGGTGGTATCCACACTTCAGTCTGTTGTGGGCTCCCTATCTGGGTGAGTAGATGTGTATCTTTAATCTCACTAGGAAAAGCTTTGTTACCCAGAAGTTGTGTTTGCGTTTTCTTTTGAAAAACACACCATTGATCATGTGACTTAATACTCAAAAAATCTTTTCAACTCATAAGAACAAGGATCACCATCCTTTCAAATCTTCCAGTCTGGTCCCTACTCCCCTCCAGTTGGCAACCCTGCTACTTCATCACAGGGTCAAGCTTCTGTCACAGAAGATAGCCTCCGCCTTTTAACTCCACGCTACCCACTTCTTGTTCCAGAGTATCCTGGCTAGAGTGTCTTGTGGTTCTTTTGCTTTCTCACTTTGAATTCCCAGTCCAAATGTTTCCAACTCAGCTGGGAGGGGCGATGCAGACTTGGAATTGCTGCGTTTAAAAAGCTGAGGCAGGAGACTTGAGAGTTTGAGGCTAGTTTGGGCTATATGTATAGATCTTGTCTCAAAAAGCAAAAGCACATGTTACCCCTCTAAGAAATTCAACTCGCTTCCCCTTCTCCCACCAGCAGAATTCAGTGAATTCCACCTGGCATTTTGTGTCCACTGCTATGGTCTCCTCACTGTGTATGATGGGCGGTTATGTCTGTCTGTCTTCCATGATGAAGATAATGGATCTTGCTGCTCTTTTCATCTATGTATCCTCAGTGTTTGATTCTTAGTAGATAATAAATGTATACTAAATAAACGGATGGGTGGGTAAATGAATGAATCCTCCTGTGTCTTAGGGACCTCCTCTCTCTCTCTCTCTCTCTCTCTCTCTCTCTTTCTTTCTTTCTCCCTCTCTCTCTCTCTCTCTCTCTCTCTTTTTTTTGGAGACAGGGTTTCTCTGTGTAGCCCTGACCATCCTAGAACTCATTCTGTAGACCAGGCTGACCTCAAACTCAGAGACCGGCCTGCCTCAGCCTCCCAAGTGCTGGGATTAAAGGTGTGTGCTACCACTGCCCAGCTAGGGACCTCAAGTCTTATTTTGTTTTGAGAAAAGATTTTACAAAGCCCAGCCTAGCCTCACTATGTCAATAAAGTTGCTTTGAACTCTTAACCCTCCTTCTTCCACCTCCCAGGTGCCAGGATTACTTGTGCATTCTACTGTGCCTGGCTGGATCGGCTTTTTTCCTTGTTTATAAGTGTTCTTAAGTTCTTACTTCAAAAAGTACCCTGTAGGCTGGGAGTCCTGGGTTATGCCTGTAATCCTCATACATAAGAAGTAGAGACAGAAGGGGCAGGAGTTCAAGTAATCCTGTACTGCCCATCAGACAAGCCTGTGTGAGGAAAAAGACAAAGAAGAAAATGAAGAGAAAGAGGAAGTGGAAACACTGGGCAAGGAGAAACGACAGTGTTGTGACTCAGAAACATGAACTGTAACTGATTAATAATTTCTACTAATCTTCCATCTCTTCTCTCCTCCATGACCTGATTGGTCACTACGCTTTGTGACCTTTACCCTCAAGTACATCTTGAATCCTATCTTCTTCCTCTAGTTTGACACGACCGTGGGCCCACACCGATATGTTCATTTTATTTTGTTTTGGTTTGGAGACAGGGTCTCACTATGTAGCCCCGGCTGGCCTCAAAGCCCACATCCTCTTGACTTGGCTTTTTCTGAGTCCTGGGATTGATACCATGCCCCCAACCCAGCAGGACATGAAAACCTTGGGGCTGCATAGGAGGACTCAATTATAGATCCCCAGCACCCATGTTAAAGGGGGAGCCGGAGAGATGGCTCAGTGGTTATGAGCACTGCGTTCGATTCTCAGTGCCCACAGAATGGCTCATAACCATGGGTAACCCCAGTTCTCCCAGTACAGGGTATGCAATAGGCACACATAATGCATATACGTGAGTGTGAACAAAATATCCATACCACAAAACAACAAACAAGTCAGATGTGATCTGTGTATCTCTACCTCTAACATGTGAGCAGTGGGGTCGAATGGGGTGGCAATGAATCGACTTCCATGTGTGCACTCACATGCATCTACCCTACACATGTATGCATGTATACAATCATACATACACCATACACACATACACCCACACAAAAGAAAACCTTTCTGTAGACGGGTGTGTTGCTGTCTGCCTGTAGTCCCGGAACCTGGGCAGAGGTTAGAAGCATAACATATCTGAGGGCGCCCTGGGCTACAATAATGAGACCCTGCCCTAAAACAAGCAAGCACTCTCATTATGGCAGACAGGATTCCCTATGGCCACCAGCCCACCACCCGCTCAGTTCCCTTTCCTCCATCATCTCATCCTCTAGCCCCAGAGAACTCCACCACGCACTCACGTCCTGCATCTCTTTGGTTTCTTGGTGGCTTGCTGAGGGTACTTTTCCTCTTTTTTTTTTTTAAACCTGGCTAACTCCTAGGCTACCCTCACACTTCTCAGCTCTGCTTTCGTCTCCCCAAATTGGCTCTTTAGAATGTGTGAGTCCTCTCACAGCCTCCTGGGCTTCCAGGCTGTATGGCCATTGGCTGGTTGTTGACTTCTCTCTAAATATATGTTCCTTGAGGATAAGAGCTAAGCCTCATTTCTCTTTTTTATCTATAGCATGATGTACAGAGTCTGACGCATAGTATCACCTGATAAATATTGGGGGATAAAAGAATAGACAGAGCCAGGCATGGTGGTGTACTTCTGCAATCTCAGCATTTGACGTAATTGGAGGCAGGAAAATTAAGAGTCCATGAGTTCAAGCTCATCCTTCATTCTCTGAAGCTAGCTCGTCTAGGCTAGCTGAGACTCTATCTCAAAACAAGAGTAAAAGATTCCCTCAATACAAAAACAAAACAAAGGATTTAAGGTCATGTAAATAATCATAACACAAAATGCCAAGATGGAGTTTATCTGGTTCTGTTCCCTGTATGCCATTCATGGAACCTCTCTAATGAGATGGGTAGCAATGAGGAGTCTAAAGACCCCAGTGGTCAAGAGACTTGATCATAGGGCATCGGGACAGGGAACAGGTTTGATATTTGGCTCTAGACTGTGTTCTTTTGGAGGGAAGGTCAAGTGGTAGGGTCTCAGAGAACCAGGGCAAACTTGAATTCTTGATCCTCCTAAACTGGAATTATAGGCGTGTGACCCCACACTTGGCCAACTGTGTTCTTAACTATTGTGCTTACACTGTGGATGGGATGGAGACTACCCTGCAGATGGATGGATGGAAGGAGTGTACCTTGTGATGAACGGATGGAGGGTACCCTGCTGATGAGTGGATGGAGGGTACCCTGCTGATGAGTGGATGGAGTGTACTCTGCTGATGAGTGGATGGAGTGTACCCTGCTGATGACAGATGGAGTGTACCTTGTGATGAACGGATGGAGTGTACCCTGCAGATGGATGGATGGAGTGTATCCTGCTGATGGACGGATGGAGTGTACCCTGCTGATGGACAGATAGAGTGTACCCTTGCTGATGGATGGAGTATACCCTGCTGATGGACAGATAGAGTGTACCCTGCTGATGGATGGATGGAGTGTACCCTGCTGAAGGATGGATGGAGTGTACCCTGCTGATGGATGGATGGAGTGTACCCTGCTGATGGATGGATGGAGTGTACCCTGCTGATGGACGGATGGAGTGTACCCTGCTGATGGACAGATGGAGAGTATGAAACCAAAGGTATTCCAAGCAGTGAAACAATGATGTTTCAAAACAAAGATGTTCACTTTGGGGGCTGGTGAGATGGCTCCCTGGGTAAAGGCACATGTATTAAGCACATGACCCGAGTTTGATCCCTGGGACTCACATAGAGAAAGGAGAAAGCTAACTCCCACATGATGCCCCCCAACTTTTACAAGTGCCCCCACAATGCACATACACACTAAATAAGTAAATAAAAATAAATAAAAAATTTAAAAATGTACTTTTTCAAACTTTTATTTTATTGTGTGTGTGTGTGTGTGTGTGTGTGTGTGTGTGTGTGTATGCAGGAATGCATTATGGGTGCTCACTTAAACCAAAAGAGGATGTTGGATTCCTTAGAACTAAAGCTGAAGGCGGTTGTGAGTCATATTATGTGGGTGTTAGGAACTGAACTTGGGTCCCCTGGAAGAGCAGGCACTCTTTAGCACCCAGCACATCTTTCTATCATTAAACAAATGCAGCATAAACGAACATAACACACCTTTACATATAGTCAAAGTAATATTCCACAATACCCTCCCCCCATTCCCAAGGGTCTTGCTATGTACGTGGCCTTGAATTTGCAATGTAGCCTAGGCTAGCCTCAATCTAGAAGCAATCTCTGGCCTCAGCCTCCTAAGAATCAGGACTGCAAGCATGTGCCACCACACCTCACTCGAGCACTCTGATTGGCCCCATTGGATACAGCCGGGAGGATAGCCACCTGGATTCATATGGTGCAGTCCTAGACAAACATGGCGTCTTGTGAGAGGCCATGGGATGGCACGGTTAGGACCACAAGGCCAGACTGCCTGGCTCTGCCGCGTTCCAGCTGTGGGTCCTTGGCTGTGTCACCTCCCTGCTCTGTGTGCTGATGTCCTCATTATTAACAGGAACATCACAGTGGTCTCTACCTCATGGCATTCCTGTAAGGTTTACATAGTTAGTACATGTGAAGCACACGATACTGACTCACAGTGGTCTCTACCTCATGGCGTTCCTGTAAGGTTTACAGAGTTAGTATATGTGAAGCACACGATACTGTCTGGCAAACACTTGAAGAAACTGTTGATAAATATTAGCAAATTTACATTGGCAGTCTCTTCTGGTAAGTTCTGCAGGTTTATTGAATTCTTGTGTGTGGCTGTTTCCTTTATGAAATAAGCAGAAATTGGGAGATCTGGTGGGGGAATAAGTCTTAAAGAGATACAAAGGAACTGAGGCACTTGTTTTGGTCTTGAGTGGGTCTTTAAGGGCCTATAGTTTACATTAGTGCTCCCTCCTCTCAGCGGGCCAGCTTTGGCAGAGCCATTTGTGCGAGAGGGACGAAGGTCAAGGGACTCCTGTCTTGAAGTCCTTTTGCAAAATGAAGGATTGGGCTTCTGATTAATGTTCAGAGGGAACCCCTGCTACACTTAATTCTCTTTTCTGTGAACTCAGTACATTTTTAAAATTCAGTTAGAGGCCCTCCTACAGTGTGCCATGAAAACTGCCAAGCCAGACTCCTTCTAATAGATTTCTGAATGGCCCTCCACACTCTGTGGGTAGTGACTATGGTCAGGGTCTGGCCACTGGTTTTAATTCTTTGGATTAGAGTGTTTGGGGAGGGGATAATATGTCTTGCATTTGCACATATTAGATCCAGTGGGGGATTTAGTATTAAAGTTGGATATTAAGTGGGTTTTTTTATGATGGGGAGGAGAGGACTTTGAGGTTTGGTTGCATGTTCTACCTTAATGTTGGATTCAGTTTTTAAATGATGAGGAAATTATTACCAGTCTCCATAGAGTTCGGGGCCCAGGTGGGTGGTTTTATCTCTCATCTACCAAAACTTGCTCTGGTACAGATAAAATTGAAAGAAATGAAAGTGAGAAGAAGCAAATAAAATTACTTTTATTATATCTTGGTGATATAGTCAACTCCCATGAGAAATAAGTGTCCCTACACTAGCCCAACCAATAAACTCGGTGATTTATCATGACTTCATCGTGATTATGGCAAAATATTGCTATGTAGAGAAACAAGAGCACTGGTACCCTGTTCCAGGCACCAACTTAAGCTCTTTGCACACGGTCCCTTAGACATCACACGGACCAATTAATGGAAATAACTAAGGGATGTAGCTCTGTGGTAGAATGTCTGTCTAGCGTGTAGGGAGTTCTGGGTTTTCATTCCCCAGTAGTAAAAGAACAAAATGATTGGTGAGTAAAACCTCTGTGTACGTGTGTAGCCATTCAATCCTCAAAGTGAACATAGATTCTGCCATCATCCATGAGTTGACGTTTGGAAAAAGAAAATAACTTAAGACACACTAGACAGGGACTCACTATGTAGCCTTGGCTGTCCTGGAGCTTGCTGTTTAGACTAGGTAGACGAGGCTGGCCTTGAACTCCTAAATATCCTCCGGCCTCTCTCTGCCTCCCGAGTGCTAGAATTAAAGGCATTGGTCACCATACTTGGCCAAAAGCCACCATTTTCAGCTCCCTTCATCTGTTCCTCAACTGGGTGCAGGAAAAGCAGCCACAGCTTCCATAGCGTGGACTAGTGAGAAACCGCAGCTCGGCCTCAGTCACATGGTAGAGGCTTGGAGGAATCGCAGCCAGCCTCGGTCTTCTTATCTGAGCACGTGCACGACTTGTGCCTTACCCATCTTACTACACACAGCTGTGGTGATCAGAACTGATAATTAATGCATCTTTGGAAGTGTTGCGTGCATGCGTAGTTCTTATTATATTGTGGTTCTTTACAAAGGTCCAAGGCTTGCCTCTTTTAATGAGAATGTCTTGGCATAGCACTGGGCTAAGATTTAAATATAAGGAAGACAATTCTTTTGAGAGCCCTGGAGTAGGTGTTTTCCAGGTACCAAGGGAAATACCATTTCCTGTGTATTTTCTAAGTGCCAGGAATCATGTTGAGAACTCACCTCTCACTTAACTCCTAAAGACCCAGAGGGTAGATGTTGTTTCACAGACGAGGGAACTGGAGCTCAGAGTAGCTCAGATGTTTGTGCGGCAGCATTCAGCAAAGAGGTTAAACCGAGATCGAATCTCTCTGTGTGTATGTGCGTTACGTGCGTCTGACATACATATATGAATTGTGTATGTATGATCAAGTTTGTATGTGTGTGTGTATGTTCGTGAGCATGTGTGGAGGTCAGAGGACAACCCTGGGTGTTGGGCCTCGCCTTCCAAATTGTGTGAGACAGAATCTCTTTGTTGTTAGCCATGGTGAGAGACAGGCTAGCTGGCCCGCAGGCTTCTGGGGGGGAGTCTCCTATTCCCGCCTCCTGTCTCAGCATAGCAGCATTGGCTTATGTGGGTTTTGTGGGTTCTAACTCAGGTTGCCACACTTGTGCAACAAGTGTTTACCCACTGAGCCAACTCCCCAGCCCAGGATTCAAATCTTCGTGTTCTTGGTGCTCATTCTAGAACACTGCCTCTGAGGCGGGATCGGACAGAAGTGGAAGGCCCAAGTCAGAGGTCTCAAGCCTTAAATGATTCGGAGAGTGGGACTTAGCTGGCAGGAAGGTCAGCCACAAAACAGAAAAAAACCAAAAGCTTATATTTAGCTTTCCATAGTCTGTCATTTAAAAAGTTTATTTTAGCCAGGCGTTGTTGCACTGGCATAGGAAGGTGACTTGTATATAAGTTCAAGGTCAGCCTGGGCAATATAGTAAAAAATAGTTTTTTTTTAATTTAAAAAAAAAAATCTGGCACGCCTTTAACCCCAGCACTCAGAAGGCAGAGGCAGGCAGATCTCTGTGAATTCGAGGCCAGCCTGGTCTACAAGAGCTAGTTCCAGGACAATCAGCACTGTTACACAGAGAAACAACAAACAACAAACAAACAGAGTCTGTATTATCTTTGCCAAGTCCCCAGGGAGAGTAGGATAAAGAATTCTCCATGTTTTGCTTGGCCAGCCTGGGCTACATGAAATCTTGTCTCAACCCTCTCCTCAATTCCCTCCCTCCCCAGTCAAAAACAACTCACAAAGGAATTGCGCCCACTTGGAAGTGCATGCATGCAATTCCAGCCCTTGGGAACTGAGGCAGGAAGATAGCGCCTTCCAGGCCAGCCTGGACTACAGTGCCACACCGTGTTTCACAGATGAGCCAAACTGTGGCTTACCCAGTTCACTGTGCCAGCCAGCGGGCAGAACAGAACAACAGGCATGGACGGTCAGGTCGCCTTCGAGCATTTGGGGACAAGCAAGACTCGGCTTGCTATCTGGCTTCTGGGAACGTTGGGCTCTGCTCCCAGGTGTAGCTAGGCTATCACCTAGCTTCCACTGGCTTCCACACATTCACCTCCTTCCTAGCCAAGTGCTGAACCTCTGAGCTATGGCACCTCCATCTTCTTCCCTTCCTCTCCCTTCCTTTCTTGTGGACACAGGGTCTTGCTGTGTATATTCCTGACCTTAAAAGACACCTTGCTGGACTTCATTCCAGTGGTTCTCCACCTTCCTAATGCTGCATCCCTTTAATACAGTTCCGCATGTTGTGGTGACCACACCCACCAGCAAACTGTAAGTTTGCTACTGTTATGAGCCATAATGTAAATATCTGATATGCAGGACATCTGATAGGTGATCCCCCAAAGGGGCCTCAATGCCCAGGTTGAGAACTATTAATCTAGTCTATTATTCATGGTCCTTGCTCCTCAAGGTTTAAACCTATTCTGACTCCTCCAGTTCAGAATGTCCCTGACACTAAGGAGTCTCTTCAGGCTGAGGTCCTGACGGAAAGGCAAGGACACTCGGCCTAGTGCAGAGCTGGGTTTCCAAGCCATCTCAGCTGCGCTGTTTCCTGCCTGGCTGTATCAACCCCTAGGAACGAACAGTGCAGGAACTGGGGGTCCTACGGTCAGTGATTCCCTGCACACACGTGCAACCACTTGACAAAGGCAAAGTTCTGGAGTTAGAATCCAGAACACGGTTAAACTGGTCTGGCTTGCGTTTTGCTGCCTAAAAAGATAAAAGTGCAAAAGGGAGCTAAAGCTTCAGAATTCCTGGCTGGCCTCAGAATTACTTTTGCCAATGGGGTTAAGACGTTGCTTTTCCATTAGACCGGAAGGTCAGAGCGCTCAGGGGAAAATTGGACTGATCACCTAACCTCTATATGGACAGTGTCTCACCTCCAGAATTGGGACAGACCTGAGGTGAACTGGGTGAAAGTGCTCCCGAGTAACACAGGCCTCAGCATAAGGAGATTGGGAAGCCAAAGGGCAGAGGCATGGATTCCCTTTTAGACTCCAGTATTCCTTAGTATTGCTATTTATGAGTTCTCAAAGCATTTTCTGAGGTCCATTGTTTCCTAGCACTGACTTTTAACCAACAGAGTAAATCGCAGGATGGCCCTGCAGGCCAGGTGCCTAAGTCTGAATCAGAACTATGCACCGTGACACGGACACTTGCTCCCAGAGTCCACTTGTGCACGTCGTGGACCGCAGGGAAAACTGTACACCCCTCTACAAAGACTTGATTTTCCCTTCTACCTGAGACTGTCCACAATGAACGCAAAACTCCCACCCGTGGAGTCTTCCAGAAACTCAGGGGTTGACGGCTAAATAACTTGCTCGTATCCTCACAGATAGGGAGGCACAGCGTTGGGCGGGGGTCTCCTCCTCTCACTGCACCTTCTCTGCTGAAAAAAAAAAGCCATAATACACAATAATATCACTAACAATGGCGGCTAATACTGTATATTATTATTAGAAGTTAGTCTTCTAAGCTTCATGTTAATCCATTTAACTAGAGGGGAGAAACTTGGTACAGCATTCTTTTAATTAAAGTAGTCCCCTGCGAAACAATGTTTTTTTTTTTTTTTTTTTTTTTCTGTCTCTTTCTCAGTTGCAGGACACTGCAACCCGAAATCACAACTTGAGGTTCCTGGTGGTGCCCGCTTCCTCTTCTAGTTTGTTTAGTCACAGAATTCGATTCCTGTTGGCCGATTCCGCGCCTGCAAACAGGCTTAGCGCTCTATTGAAATGCGTGGGGCTCCTTAATTCTTGTATAAACAGGTAACCCGAGGGGTGAGGCGGGGACCGCGGCCCTAGGGTGGGTTTCACGGGAGTGGGGATGGGGTCGGATCTGGAGCCAGCTTCCCAGTGGTCGGAGGCAAGGCTAAAAGAGGGCTTGGCTGCAGCTTCTCCAGGCTCTGTTTTTGTTCCCTTTCTAGAAACCAGCTGTAACACTAGGTCAGAGCGCATTAAGAATGAGCCACTTTGAACGAGCAGCGCCCAGGCCCCAGGCCCTGCTGTGAAGGCCCCGGCAAAGGTCAGGGTTTGGGCCCCGTGACGTGCCTGCCGGTGCTCTGCGAGCCATGCTCGGCCCCAGGTAAGGACGGCTCGGGAGGTCCCGGCTTCCTGCAGGCCCGCGGCGGGGCTCGCTGCCGCCCTACCTGCTCAGCGCCTTCCCGCCCCGCGAGGCCGGTGGGGTGGGGTAGTACTGCTCGCCTGGGATCCAGGCGGCGTAGGATCCTTAGTCCTCGGGTGGCTTACTCTGTACAGCCCCAGGCGGCCGGAAACCACTCTTGCAGATGTCCCCGTGTGGGGCAGGTGCCACTTTTCTGGGGTCCCTTCTGGATGTCTGAAATGGATGCGACTTTTTTAAGCGGCCAAAGTTCCTAAATCTTTTCATCGGGGCCAGTTCGTCATGATTTTTTTCTTTTTAAAAAAACCTTCAGCCAAGGTATCTGCGCTCCTAAAACAACAGGAATGTTGCACTGGCCTTCGGCCAGCGGAGGCTCAGCGAGCTGGATAAAATTTCAGTACAGATTTACGGGAAGTTGCCGGTGTTGGGAGTAAAAATCTGGTTTGGTGAGTTTAAGGGAAGGGAGTATACTAGACAACCTTGCTACTGTGAGGCGAATGGCCTCGGCTGGGGGAGGGCAGGAGGCGGAGGGAGGGAACCGGGAAGAGCCGGGATCGCAGAGGCACAGATTGCTGCCGGACTCCGCCGCGCGCTCCGCGGGATCCGACCCCGCGCCGCTCCGTCCGGGCCACAGCCGCCCCGCAGCCCGCTCATACAACCCAGTCCCGCAGGTCGCCGAGCGCCGGGACCCCGAGAAGCCAGACTCTGGGTTGGGGAGTTTCTCTCCTCAGGTCGCCCAGGTTAAGAAATTGTGACAATCTGGAATTCCCAGTGCCCGAGAGAGTTAAAGCCTAGAGCGAGCGATCTGTTGCTTTAAGCTACACGGTGGGAAGGAGCTTGGAGTCTCCTTAAAGTTGGTTTTCTGTTTAAAAGAGGGCGGCCAGAGAAGATGTTGTAGGTGGTTGCCTAGCCCGGCCGTGAAAGGTGTTAATTTCTGAAGTGGGCGACGCCGAGTACTTACTGAAGGTAAGGTGGACTTTTGGCAGTCCTGGCAACTGTCCCCGAATCTTCCATAGGGTCCTGATTTTTGCAGAAATTTTTGTCTTTCTCTCTTTTTCTTTCCTCTTTAGTACTAACTCTCATTTGACCGCCTTCCTTCTTGAGTGGGAAGTTAAAGGGTTTCTAAAAAGATTTTTAAAGCGTCAGCTTTTGGAAAAGCAGATAATCACACAGTCAGCCGCTTCATGTTTCCTGTAGAAATGAGCCTTTTTCCATAGTAAAAAAAAAAAAAAAGTTTTGTTTTTTTTTTTCTCCTTGAAAAAAAAAAAACCGGCCGCTTTGAGGCACAGGTGACTAACCGGGGATTATTAGCGTGAGATTTCGGAATTTCAGGTGACTGGGGCTTCTGATTTAAGTGCTAACCAAAGCAGAGGGGGGTCTTCCTGTAGACCTTCACCTCTGAAGGCCTCCACTTTGCTGTTGTTTTCAGTGGAAAATTCAATCTGGAGAAACGAGTGTGACAGCTGACAAGGTCTGCCGTTCAGGGGTGTTTAAGAAATCCATGCAAATGAATGGAAGTAGAATTTTTTCGATAAATGACTCTCAATTAGGTAAAAGTTGACTGGCAAGCTAGTACCGTCCTAAGGCACTTTGGGATGTGGCTTCCTTATTAAGTCTTATCAAAGCGATAAAAAAAGATACGGTCTTCTAGGCACTTACGGGCCACTTTTGATTTGTTTTTTCCATTGCTTATTTGAATTAAAAGCCAAACTTCTTTCCCTTCCAGTTAGCACGTGAGTGACTCACTTAGGAGTTTTCCTTGGGAGGGTTACCAATGAAAGCTGTGTTCTTTAGGCCAGTGAAGTCTGAGGGCCCCCCCTACCCCATGGTGTCCAAGTTGTCTTCTGACTTCCACTCACGGTAGTGGCACCCCTCCAATCAACCAATTAATTAATAAATTTAATTAAATAAATAATACAGATGTATTCTTAGGTCAGGCATGGTGGCTCATGCCTTTTATTCTAGCACTAAGGAGGCCGAGGCAGGGATTTGGAAGGTTTAGGGCCGCTGGGAAGCAAGGCGCCATGGCTCACGCCTTAACCCCAGCACTTGAAAGTCAAGGGCAGGAGGATCTGTCTGAGTTCAAAGTCAGCCTGGAATACAGAGCAAGTTCCTGGCCAGCTGGGACTGCACAGTGAGACTCTATTTTAAATAGATTTTATTTAAAATACAATAAAAGACCAACCAAACAAATAGTAACTAAGAGTCTTACTGCTGAAGTCAGCCTAAGGAAAGCAAAGGGCGGACCACACAACTTGGAGGGTGGGGGACCAAAGGGTGGCTGGTCATCAGAAGTGTTTGAGAATTGCAGATGTAATGACCGCCATATGATTATTTCGTTACTGCTTCATAACTGTAATTTTGCTACAGTTATGAATCGTAAAGTAAGTATGTGATGGGGGGGCTGCCGTGAAAGGGTCATTCGACCCCCATAGGGGTCATGAACCACAGGTTGAGAACAACCGCTCTAGCTGGACCAGAGCCCCCAGCCAAGGGGAGAAGGTTGCATCTTGTGGGGTTCAGGCAGCCACTCGTTTATACAGTGGTCTCTCAGAGCCATATGTGATGGCTTTGGGGGTGCTGCTGAAAACACAGCTGTCGGGGGCAACTGACAGAAGAAAGGAAGGAGAATTTGGGTTCTTGTATTTTCTATGTTCTCCTTGACCTTCCCCTTGCTCTGCTGGGGACACTGGAGGCCTCTGGCCCACCTTCGCCTGACTAGAGAGAACGCACTCATTTCTTCTAGAATGTTTGCAGTCCAAGCTCCAGTGCCACACAGGAGATGTTGTCCCCATCTGAGGACTGAACTCGGTGTCTAGTGCACCAGGCCAGTGTGTTACCCCCAACGACATTCCCAGCTGTCTTAATTTCATTGTATATTTATTGAGATAGGGTTCTTTGCATTGTCCAGGCTGGCTAAAACTTGTGAACTTCCTGTCTTAGGCTCTTGAATAGGTGGAGTTATAAATGTGTATAACTCGAAAAAAAAAAAAAACCAACCAAACAAACAAAAAAACCACTTGTGCCAGCAAGTGTACTTTTTTAAAATCCAAATTCTTAATATAAATAGAATTATCTTTCTGTCCATTATTGCCTTGTCAGAAATGTGTAGGATTCAGAATTTAGCGGTGTTATTTTATGACAGTCTTCAGTTTTTAAAGACTTTTTAAATTTATTATTATTATTGTTATTTTATGTGTATGAGTTTTTTGCCTGAGTGTCTGTGCACCACATATGTATCTGGTGCCTTTGAAAGCCAGAAGAGGGAGTGAGTCCTCTGGAACTGGAATTCCAGAGGGTTGTGAATCTCCATGTGGGTGCTGGGAATTGAACCCAGGTCCTCTGGAAGAGCAGCCAGTTCTCTTAACCAGTGAGTCATCTCTCCAGCCCCAAGACGTACATTATTTGTGTGTGTGTGTTTGTGTGTGTACGCTGCATGTGCGTCTAAGGAGATCAGAAGGAGTCACTTGTGAGCTCACTGTGGGGGCCGGGATCTAAACTCTGGAAGTTCTTAGGAAGAGTGGCCAGAGCTCTTGACCTCTGGGCCTCCTCTTCATCTTGTGCAGTGTTTTGTTTTGTTTGTGTGTGTATGCGCACAAATGTGCCGGTACCTGAGGAAAGAGGAGAGTGAGGCAGATTCTCTTAAGTGGAAGTTACAGGCAGTTGGGACCAACTCAGTGTGAGTGTTGGGAAATGAACTTGGGGTCCTGGAATGCTCTTAATCCCTTAGCCATCTCTCCACAGCACTCAACAGTTTTCTTTAAAGTAATTTAATTTTTGTGTGAGCACATATGTGTGTGCACACATTGTGTGTGTGTGTGTGTGTGCATGAGTAAGCCCTGGTGTATATGTAGGGGCCAAGTGATAACTTTGTGGAGTTAATTCTCTCTTGCACCTTTTTGTGAGTTCTGGTTTTTTTTGTTGTTGTTTTTTTTGTTTTTTGTTTTTTGTTTTTTGTTTTTTTGGTTTTTTTTTTTTTTGGTTTTTT
>NW_026067949.1:23107546-23133061 GCF_014885135.2 Alexandromys fortis | reverse complement strand
TTTGGTTTTTTTTTTTTTTTGGTTTTTCGAGACAGGGTTTCTCTGTGGCTTTGGAGCCTGTCCTGGAACTAGCTCTGTAGACCAGGCTGGTCTCGAACTCACAGAGATCCACCTGCCTCTGCCTCCCGAGTGTTGGGATTAAAGGCCTGTGCCACCTCTGCCCAGTTCAGAATTAATACTCTTGAGCTCAAGATCAAAAGCAAATTACATTCCAAGTGATTGAGCTTTGACTGGCATAGAAAAACATCTGCTTGTGAGATAGCGCTTACTCAAGACTTCTTCCCGCTTTTCTGGATTGTCAAGGGTTAATATTTGCATGTTAGTGAGGGAATGGAACTTTCCTTAAAAGTGGACCTAGGCTCATGTTTCTATGGTAGGATATAACCGTAAGGGGAAAAAGAAAAAAGTCTTGCTCTGAGGGTAATTCATAGGACTTTGAAAAAGATATGTATGTGGATGCTCACCTTACGAGACCTGGATGGAAGAGGGTGGTCCTTGGACTTCCCACAGGGCAGAGAACCCTGATTGCTCTTTGGGCTGACGAGGGAGGGGGAGGGAAAGGGGAGGCGGCGGTGGGGAAGAGACAGAAATCTTTAATAAATTAAAAAAAAGGAAAAAGATATGTATGTATATATATTACATGAGTAGAGAATGCACATAAAAGAATTCTATGAATCTACAATGGAGACATTAAACACGGCTTGAAAGGCTTGTCAGAATGATTCCAAAGTAAAGGTCATATTGGAGTCCTTGGATTTCTGGCCTGATTGAGAGAGAGAGAGAGAGAGAAAGAGATGTTTCCTCTTGGGAGCAGTGTCTGTGTCTTGTGATGATATGGATTTTCTGGTCTAATATCTTACAAGGTGTGTGTGTTAATCAAGACAACCACTTGCCGAGACTAAGTCCTCCAGAGAACAGCTAGCTATGGATTTCCCACAGCAGCAGCAGCGGATACTTGACTTGGGTTCCAAGCTAGGAGGCCTGGGGGGTGGGGAGGACCCCTCCACAGAAATTGGTGTAGAAATGAGCTTGGTTATTCAGTTGTCACCTCAGATTATTGGAAACACCCCTGACTAAGAGATCTGGGTGGAACTAGCACCCTGTCACCTTCTCTGTGTGGCCCCGAATCCCCAGGTCAGTAAAACACTCCAGAAAAGGTCTGAGCTTGACTCCTCATTGGTTCTGTTTCTCTGATAGTTGCTTCTCCTGTATTCTGTTAGTATCCACGTACCGGAGGGGAGGGGGCAGGAGATCGATGCCCCTTGGTTCTCCCTCAGTACACCGTATTAAACCCCAGGGCCTTGCATATGCCAGGCAAACACCCTGCCATGGTTCTCAGCTTGTTCTCCTTTTATTTGAAAAGGGAGTCCTGGTGAATTTCCCAGGCTGGCCTTGAACTTAGTTAGAGCTCTGCCTTAGCCCCTTGAAAAGTTGAGGTTATAAAGCTGCAGAATTTATAGTCTTAAAAAAAAAAAAAACCCATGAAGGGGTGGAATTTTCCACTGAGAGTCAAAAGGAAAGTCTCTGGAGAAACAAACGACCGAGAAACAGGTGATTGCTGAGTGTGCCAGTCTTGTGGCATTTACCGGGAGCTCACCTGGAGATTACCAATGCTATCAACTACTGCAGGCAAACTGGCCACTGCGGGAAATAGGGACTGGACTGTCTCCTTTCTGCCTCTCTGTTTGTCTGTTTGTGTCAGTTCTTTTCCTTGTCCTTGTCTGTTTTCTGTGGCTTTCTTTTTTCCTTCCTTTGTTTTGATTTTTGAGACAAGAGTCTCACTCTGGAGCCCAGACTCGCCTTAAGATCGCTGCCGAGCTCCTGTGTCAACCTCAGAGTACTGGGATTACAGATATGGGCTACTGTACCTGGCTCCCGCCCCTCTCTCCTATTGTGTGAATGTTCCTAGTAGGCTGCCATAGACACCAGTTTGGATGAGTTTGAGATTCAACCAGAGACCTGTTTGCAAAGGGCATAAGTCCTCCCACAGCATTTGCCATCATAGGAACTTAGACTGTATAAACATGACTTGTGGGTGTGTTTACATGTACGTGACATACGTTTATCAAACAGTATAAGGTAAGCATGCAGGTAGGAGAGAAGGGGCAGAAGCACAGACAGGCGGTGGTGGCACATCTTTAATCCCAGAACTAGGAAGGCTGAGGCAGTCGGATCTCTGAGTTCGAGGCCAGCCTGGTCTACATACACAGAGAAACCCTCTCTGAGAGGGGTAGTGGGGACCAGAAGCACAGTCACGATAGTGCTGAAGGCCATCAAGACCAGGTGTCTATCATTAGAAGACAAAGTGTCTTGAAACCCTGTGTGTACTGGGAATGTAGCAGTCCTTTGGTTCCCTATTTTAAAAAGCGGTACTTCATTTTATAGTCAGGTCCATTAATCAAGAAAACAGTATCCATCTAGTCTCCCCAGCTCACAATGTTTGTCTTTGGGGATAGTTTTCATGAATGAAGTACTGGGTATGGTGAATGTCTGGATGACAGGGGTCCCTAGATTCCTAATAGAGCCTCACTTTATCTCCTGGCCAGTTTTGGTCATACTCCTTGAGAACGGATAGAAGACAGCCTGCTCCCGGAAAGGATGGGTGAGCCTTGCATGGGTGAGCAAGGGTTATCTATGCATTCCGGGATGACGTGGGCATGTGCGCTTGTGCGCAATGAATAGTGCACATTGTGCAATGAAATGGGGACAGGGCTCTTATACCTGACAAGGAAATGCCAGACTGTAAAAATTATCACAGAAATATTATTTACCTTGGGGGTAGGGCCATAGCTGGGTGGTAGAACAGGTACTTCACACGTGGGGAGCTCTGGGTTCTATCCTCTGTACATGGATATAGACACGCACACACGCTCACAGATGGTGTCTACATGTCTTTGTT
Source organism: Alexandromys fortis (assembly GCF_014885135.2). Classification (NCBI taxonomy): domain Eukaryota; kingdom Metazoa; phylum Chordata; class Mammalia; order Rodentia; family Cricetidae; genus Alexandromys; species Alexandromys fortis. The sequence goes on along the minus strand of NW_026067949.1, from coordinate 23,130,162 downwards.
TCTTAGCACTGTAATCTGGCTTAGTCCTGTGTGTGTTTCTGTATGTGTGTGTGTCTGTGTATATGTGTGTGTGTATGTGCAGTGTGTGTTGCATGTGTGGTGATGTGTGTTTCTGTATATGTGTATGTATGTGTGTACACATGCATATGGAGGCCTGAGTTCGATGTCAGATATCTACAGTCTCCACCTTACATTTTGAGACAGGGTCTCTCACTGAACCTGGAGCCGACTGATTCAGCTGGCCTCACCGACCAGTCAGCTCTAGGGACCTTCCTGTGTCCATCCTCCTGGTGCACGCGTTCCTGGGTTGTTATGTGGATACCAGGGATCCAAACTCAGGGATCCATGGCTCCGTAGCTCGCACTGCACCGACTGAGCTATTTCCTCTACCTCCAGCTCTCATTTCAAAAAGCATTTCACAGGTCAAGAGAAAGGAAAAATATTGCCAGGCGTAGTTGTGCAGGGCTGTAAATCTCAGCACTCGGGATGCAAAGGCACAGGGATCGCCATAAATCAGAAGCCAGTCTGGTTTATATAGTTAATTTTGGGATAGCCAGGGGTATATAGCAAGACCCTGCCTCAAACAAAATACTTCTCCCTCCCCACCCAAAATCAACCTTAAGTAATGGAACAGAATTTTAGTGTTTGAGACAGAGACTTTGCAACGTTGGCCATCCTGAAGTTACGGTGGATATCAGACTGGCCTGGAATGGGCAGGGATTACAGGTGTGTGCCACCACACCAGCGAGGCTTTTTGTTGTTGTTTATTTTTTAATATACTTCCTTCAGGTCAACTGGATTCCTGCTAAAATAATATTTCTTTTTGTTCTTTATTTCCAAAAAATAATGACACGGTTCTCAGGACAGCAAGCCCTTGCCAAGGGTAGGCCCACCTTCTCAAGACAAAGTTGCCTTTATGTAACCACAACTAGGAGGATTTGGTGCCACGGAGAACTCAATGGGGCACCGCAACTGTATTGACAGAGGATCCCATGCCTAACGTTGTCTCTTTGTTTGACATCTTACCAGCGAAGACCTGCAAGGTGTTTCTCTACGTAGACAATCCTGCTGCTTTAGACTTGCCCAGGGAAAAGAAGTCCTTGGTTGTTGATTCACCATGGGGTTGTCTAGATGACAAACAGCTATCCAGCCTTGAACTTGAGATCCACCTGCTGAGAGCATAGGCCGATACCCCCAGGCCTGGCACCTAGCTCTTGGGTTTTTATCTCACACCCTCCTCTGAGAAAGCCCTTTTTTTCTGGGGTCTCTCCTAGCTAGATCCATAATTCCCTTCCCAATGTCACATGCAGCTTTCGCTGAAAGACCATTGCCAGTGTATTCAGACCCTGTTGCTGTGTGACTAAATTTCCTGGGGAAATCCGGCACTTACTCATTACATGGGGAGCCCACAACACACCAAAGTTTGAACCCCACCAAAGTCCAACCTGGTGAACCACTGAGTTTCATTGGGGTCACTTACAGGAATATGGGTGAGGGGTTACTCACAGGAGCAGAAATGACTCGAAGGCAGCTGCGTCACCAAAGTCCACCCCGGCATGGGTGACAGCTCATAGCGCGAAGAGCCTGCAGGCAGATCACAGGTTGGAGAGTATCCTCTCCAGCTGCCTCAGTTGGTCTAAACCTCTTCAAAAGGACTCAGCTGGCTTTTTCTCTTCCGGGCAGATTGTCTGGTCTTAGAGTCTTCGCAACTCAGCTTCAGTCTGAGGGGGACTCTTAGCTTTAATTGCTTGTTCTAGCAGAATCTGGTCAGTTTCGGGGACTTCCTGGAGCTGTTTTGAGGGTTTTTTTTTTTTGTTTTGTTTTTTTGTTTTTTTGTTTTTTTGTTTTTCGGGACAGGGTTTCTCTGTGGTTTTGGAGCCTGTAGACCAGGCTGGTCTCGAACTCACAGAGATCCGCCTGCCTCTACCTCCCGAGTGCTGGGATTAAAGGCGTGCGCCACCACAGCCTGTTGAGTTGTTTTAGTAGCTTCATGTTTCAATCTCAGAGGAAATTGTTACACAACATTTTTCCCATTAGTATTTTTGGTATTGTAGTTGTGCTACTTATGAAGAAAAACACTGTTTGTTTAGGAATCACCAAGGGGCACAGGAATGATACCGTTTAACTGTTAGCGTAGTATTGAAAGTGGACTCCGTTCTGGAGGTGGCTAATATGAATTAGACCTTGTGTGTATATAAAATTATAACACTTCAAACTTGTACAGTTCTTTCTGGGCCTTATTGCCTAGCGTTAACTAGCCATCATCATTATGTGGGACCTTTTGTGTAGCCTTGACTGGCCTGGAACTCACTATGTAGATTAGGCTGGCCTTGAACTCACAGAGATCTGCTTGCCTTTCCCTCCAAGTTCTGGGGTTAAGGTGTAGACCACCACGCACTTTTACATATGCACTTTCTCCGGAACGTAGAGTAAGTTCCTGGGAAGTCGGCAGCGTTTGTGTCTGAGTAATAGTCACATCCTTCAGGTTTGTGAGTGCCCTGACACAAAAAGCAGACTTTTCCTCCAAGCATGTTATCATCTAAAGAAACGTTTTTGCATTTCATAGGCATGTGCTCTGTGTAAATAGACACACTTACCCAGATAGCATCCTCTGTTTTCTTCCAAAAGCATTTGACCAAAATTTGTCAGAGATGAGATAGGTTGCTACAATGAGCCGAGGCGGGAAGGAGCCAGAACCGAGATCACCCTGTAGCAGCAGCTAAGCGGCTGAAACCACGGCCAACGGGGTGTGGTGGGGACTGTCGGGAGCTCAGCTCCCGTGCTCATTACCCTATTCTGAAGGAGCAGGCTTTAAATATTGAACTTGCTGAGCTTTTGATCTGTATGAGGTTTTTTTGTTTTGTTTTGTTTTTGTTTTTGTTTTTGTTTTTAGCACTCAGTGCCCGGCAGCTAAACCTCCACACATTCAGCCCTCTACTTGCTGGTGCACAGTTAAGAAAAGGAGAAAAAAGACGTTTCCTCATAATTATGAAACGCTTCTTAGATAAGTACTAGGAAAAAGATAGACTCAACTTAACTTTGAGAAAATCCCAAAGAGGAAGGTCAGTCTTGGGTGACTGTCCCAGCCCAGGAGCCTGGGTACCAGTGTGGCTTTTCTGGTGGCTGGAGGTGTGACTATCAGCTGAAGAGGGATGAGGAAGGAGGGTGGTTGTGGGAAGTCAGGGGAGCTACCTCCAGTGAGTTGGCGGAGCACAGAGAAACCAGTGAGAGCCAGTTCCTGCCGCCTCGGGTAAGCAGGAGTCCTGCCCAGGGAACTTCTTTTGCCTTTTGCTTCATATTGTGGGTTCCAGAATCTACCTCGAGGTGTATGGAGATTTTTCAGAGAGTAACAGAAACCACCAGCTCAGCTGGTAGTAGTGAACCTCTTAGGAAATGAGCCAGTTGGACCCTTCATAGCGCCTGGGCCCTGAAATGAAGTGCCTGTGACCTGTGTTCTCAAACATCCCACAGACAGGCTCTTTCCACTTTGACCGAACTCCTCCTCCCTTGCCTTCTCCCCTCCCATGTAGGCCCTGGTCCATCAATCACACCTCAGCCTTCTGAGTGCTGGGATTACAGGTATGTGCCACCAAGTCCATGTTTTATGTGGTGCTGGGGATTGAGCTCAGAGCTGTGCATGCTCCGCCGCAGAAGTGCTGTCTGTCTGTCGTCTGTCTGTCTGTTTCTGAGATGGGTTCTCACCGTGTCGCTCAGGCTTGGCTTGGCTCCAGTTCCCGGGTTCCAGCCATGCCCGAGTCTCCTAAATTGCTGGCACCGTAGGTGCAGATCACCTGCCCCGTCACAGCCTCCTGTTTAAAACAGCAGTTCTGTCTTTCATGTTGGTTCTCTCCTCACTCTTCTGACCCCTGTACTACCCCCGATTCCACTTAAAAAAGATTTGGTTTAATTACGTGTGTCTGTATCTGTGTGGTTGTCTGCGCAGTTGAATGCAGGTGCCTGTAGAGTCTAAAGGTATTGCATCCCCAAGTGGTTAGGAGCTGCCTGATACGGGTGCGGGGGACCAAACTTGGGCCTTTTGCAAGCGCAGTATGCAGTCTTAACCACTGAGCGATTTATCCAGCCGCTATTTATCACTTTTCAGCATGCTGTACAGTTGTGCAGCTTATAGTCTCTCGGTCTCTCTTTGTCTCTCTGTCTCTGTCTCTCTCTCCCTGACTGGAATGCCTGCTTCATTTATTGCTGGTATCCCAAGCACCTTAGGAGTGTCCTCTGCCACAAAGTGAGGGGCTCCATAAATACTTGAATGAATGAGTAAAACAGCCAGGCTTTTACTTAGCACAAAGCATGACCCCCAAATGTATTTATTATACCTTGTTTGTAATCATCAAAACACAACCACGGGTACATCTTCTCAATGAATATGTTTTTTTCTACTCGACCTCTCTTAAGCTGCCATGTTCCCTGTGGTTTCATTACTTTCTGTGTCCACCAGCTCTTGCTAGAGCCTGATGACTAGATAACATCCGGGGCAGAGCCAAGATCTGGGATGTCTCAATCCTGTCAGCGCTTCCCCATTTCCAAATCAAAGCCGCCCCTTTGGCCGTCTCCCTGTGATTTCCACTTAAGTCCCAGTCGCCCGCCTGGAGCTGGTCTTGTGAACTGCGTGTCCCGCGGATAATTGCGGGACTAGCTCTTGTTGCTCTGTTGATGAGCACGTCTTCCTATTGTTTAATTGGAATGAATGGGTTCTGAAAGTAACTGTTGACAGTGTTCTTCGTTATCTTTTTTGGCTTCTGAGGTGTTGCCAAGTGCCAACTGCTGCTGATGGGTTTTCTCCATTATGGTACGTGTGTGTGCGTGCATGTGTGTGGTGCTGGAGACTGAACCCATGTATGCCAGGTACACACTCTACCACAGCAACCCTGTCCCCTCACTCCCTCACCCCCGCAGCCCTTCAGTTAGGCATTTCGCCTTGACCTGTCGTGCGACAGAAATGCTGGTATCTTGCGACAGAAATGCTGGTATCTTTACTATTGCTGGAGAACCTTTGCATGAGACCTTGGCCTGTTTTTTACTGATGAGTGGCAAACATCTTTCTGGTCTGTCCCACTGTCCTGTTAACTTGTTAGCTCTGTTCCTCCTTCCCTTATAGAATTACCTTGGTCACTTTCTCTGCTTTTTAGTTTTTCGAGGCAGTTTTTCTGTGTAGCCCTGGCTGTCCTGGAGTTCACTCTGTAGACCAGGCTGGACTTGAACTCACAGAGATCTGCCTGCCAGTGTGGGATTAAAGGTGTTCACCCCCATCCCCAGATACTTTCTCTGCTTTCTGAGGCTCCACTACCCTTTGCTTGCCCTTCCTTGTTTTCACTGAAATGGGCTTCCCCAGTGGCTGGTAGAAGCCTGTGGTTGCTAGCTAATGCCTGTGGTTATTAGCTAATATTTATGGTTTTGTCGTTGTTATTGTTTTGAGACAGGGTTTTGCTATGTCACCTAACCTGGAACTCTCCTTGCCTCGGCTCTCCAGTGCTGGGATTATGGGCATAAATCTTCATACCTACCAAATATTTTCATTTTTTTCTCCCAGTTTTTTTATTTCTTATCATGTATATTGCATGGGGTGATAGGGGTAATTTATATTGCATATAAATATGAAATTAGATTTTTCTTTAATAAAATACTATCTTACAAAACAAACACAAAGCTAAATATGTAAAGGGAACTTGTAGTAATGGTTTACAACAAATAGAATAGATATCAAACTTTTAGTTTAATCTCGATACACTGTAGGTGCCTGTTTTTCTTGGGTAAAGAGAACCTCAACTTTGTCTTTCTTGAGGCACAGCCCCATGTAGCCCAGGCTAGTCTTGAACTCCTGATACTCCTGCTTCCACTTCCCAAATCCTGGGATTGCTGCCACATGCCACGACACTCCGCTTTGGATGCAAGACTCACCATTTGGAACTGTGTGCCCGACTGTAGTCACTAGTTAGGAAGTGGTGCACGCAGATTGTCCGCTGTGAAGAATCTGTTTTCTGTGGTGGAGATGGTGCCTGGTGGAATCAACCAGCCCCTGAAAATAGAGCACTCTGGGGTGTTCTGGGATGGCCAGGAAAGGGTGTTCCAGCTGGGCCTGGTGACACACATCTGGAATAGCAGCACTTGGTTGGCTGAGGCAGGAGGAGCGTGAGTTTGAGGGAGGCTTGTCTCAAAGATAAGAACAAAAATGAAAAGGAGTGGGCTGGAGAGATGGCTCAGCGGTTAAGAGCATTGCCTGCTCTTCCAAAGGTCCTAAGTTCAATTCCCAGCAACCACGTGTTCACAACCATCTGTAATGAGATCTGGTGCCCTCTTCTGGCCTGCAGGGATACACACAGACAGAACACTGAATACATAATAAATAAAATAAAAAAAAAAATGAAAAGGAGTGCAGGAGAGAGGGCTTGGCCAGCAGTTCAGAGTACTTGCTGCCTTTTTAGAGGACCCGCGTTGAGTTTCCAGCACCCGTGGCAGGCATTCATAATTGTCTGCAATTTTCAGGGGATATGTTGGGAGCAGTGAGCCCCCAGATCCTAAATTTCTTGTAAACAACTTGTTTTCCCCTGATCTGAGTGCCTGCAGCTGCTCTGAGCACAAGACCCTCAGGAGATCCTGATGGCAGGGGAGCGGTTTCTGGTGCGTTTGGCTGGGGCGTGGCTATTCCTATATAAGCTGCCCCTGGACACAATAAAGGGGGCATTCTGGCTTCAAGGATGACCCGTGTCCCTGTCTCTCTGTCTGTGAGTCTCTGTGTGTTTCACAGCTCCTTGCCCTGCTCAAGAATGGTTTGGCGGTGCATAGAGCCCAGACGGGAGTGGTGTGCCACAGGGATGTGCATATGCCTGCATATACGCGAGTGTGTGCGCACGCGCACACACACACACACACACAAACACACGGCAGCACTGTGTAAACTAGAAGTGGTGGCTCACACTTGTAGTGAGGTACAAATAGAAAGACCAGAAGTTCAAGGTTGTCCTTGGCTATAAAATGAGTTCCAGACCAGCCTGGGATATATGAGATAATCACATGGATTTATTAAACATTTAATAGTTGTATTATATACTTAACATGCTGATTAGTTTTTAAATGCCAGGTAGACGCAACCGCAACTAGTAGCCATCTAGAAATAGTGTCTTATTGAGGAACTTTCTACATCAGGTTAGCCTGTGGGCTCGGCAGTGAGGAACTGTCCTGTTTGCTAACTGATGGGACGGCCCAGTCCATCATGGACCATGCTGTTCTTTCTCTCTCTCTTTCTGGTTTTTTGTTTATTTTATTTTAATTTAATTTTTTTGTTTGTTTGTTTTGTTTTTTGAGACAGAGTTTCTCTGTATAATCCTGGCTATCCTGGAATTCTCTCTATAGACTAGACTGGCCTCAAACTTAGAGAGATTCACCTGCTTCTGCCTCCTGAGTGCTGGGATTACATTCATGCATCACCCACACTATTCTTATGTAGAAACCCTGAACAGTGTGTATTGAGGGCTAGCAAGCAGAAAGCAAGGCTACATACATTTGTTGTTTGCTGCTCTTACCCGTGGATGTGCTGTGTGACCTGCTTCAGGTTCCTGCCTTGATTTCCCCTTGGTGATAGATCACCAGGAATTTCAAGTCAAAAACCCCTTTTCCCCCCTGAATTGCCTGTTGTCAGGGTATTTTATGACAGCAATAGAAACTATTAAACTTAATGCATAATTCATAGTAGTATAAACCTATTCACTTTTTTATCAAATATTATATTTTCCACATATAGTTAATACTGGATATTATTTCAGTATATGCATTGTTTTATATTGTTTAGTATATATTTACATAATTTACAATATTAAATAACACTTAAACAGCAGGGAAAACTAAGTATAAACAGTTACATAAACAAAAACCATCTATCCAACTTTACAAAAGATGCAAGGAGATATTGTAGGACAGAGTGGTGAGTTCCCTTGTTAGTTCCAATTAATCCAAGGGATGCAGATTTATGCTGTAAATATGGATATCTTATAGGAGATACATTTGGGACATCTAAACACCTGTGTTGCCTTTCCCTTACTAACTTCGTAGAAGGTCTCCACACCTTCTACGTGCATGTGGATGTGCATGTGCTGGCTAAAAACTGAGACCCGTCCAACGTGTTCAGTTATGGGAGGCTGGTGTATGGCTCCGACAAAATCAGGTTTTATCATTGGTCTTCAAAGATGAGGTTTCATGAAGTCCAGGCTGGCCTTGAATTCATTACGTGACTGAAGCCGACCCTGAGTTCCTGATTTACCTACCAAGTTCTAAGCTCACAGGTACCTACTGCCACACCAGACAGCAGTCATTCTAAGACAAAACACTTATGCTTCCGGATCCATTGGGATAAAGAGTTTAAGATGTTCCCAGCTGTTCGAGCTGGCTGGGAGTGGGAGAGAGGTTAGGGATGGACGTGGTTTTGCAATCACAGCTACAGAAACCCTGGGTAGTTGCAGCAAGCTCTATGTCAACGCCAGAGCGGCCTGGGTAGCGATTGAGTTCGTTATTGCTTAATTGGGTCAAGTGGTGTGGGTTTTGCTTTTGTCCGAGATGGGTCCATTTCCAAAGGGGTTGATAGTGCCTGGAGTTTTCTCTGGAGTTATTTCAAGTTTGTTTTAGCAGTTTGAGGGTAAGAAAGGTGGGTTAGCGAGCACCTACAGCAACCATATGCACGGTGAGGAGGGTGTAACTGCGGACCTGAGGGGCAGTGATTGATGAGGTTAACGAGACAGGCTGGCATAACTCTGTGCCAACACTTGGTCAAGAGTCTGAGGCAGAAAGATATGAGTTTGAAGCCAGCTTGGGTTGCATAGTAAGGTATCCTCAAAAAAGGAAGGAAGGAAGGAAATAGGGAAGGTGGGAAGGAAGCTTTACAAGAAAGCTAAGAACAAATAGTAATGTCTAGCATTTATTAAGTGCCTATTGTATACCAGGTATTACCTAACCTGATTAACAAAATCACCCCTAATGAGTTGTTTACACGCTTTACACCATGTGTCAGGTGTTGGGACAAATCAAGGATGTGTTGAGTAACTTGCCCACTGTAAATGCTGGCCAGAACCCAGGCTACTTATAAGGCCTCCTAAACCAGGTCAGGTTTTGGGAAAACTTGATCCTTGGAACAAGACCAGGTCTTTTCACCTAGATCTGCTAATCACACAGCTCTAAAACTTTGCTCTCAAAGTCGTCTTGTTTCCATGGTTCAAATACGAGTCGTTCATGTGTCTCCGAGGGGAAGATCAGAAGAGGAGAGGATGGGGGCAAGGGAATTGCTAGGCTAGCTGGCTGGTTCTAAATCTCACAGGATTCTTTCAGAGCTGAAACCTGAATCCTATGTGAGACTTGGCATTGCTGGTGTATGGAGCTGGGGAACACCAGTCACTGGTTTTCCATGGGATGTTTTGTCTTCCAGAGGACCTTTGACCAAGTGGGGAGACAGTTTGGTTGGCGTGTTCCTTGGGCAAATGAGGACCGAGCTTTCCTCCTCATAGAGAGTTAATAGAGGCTGGGCATGTGCTTAAATATCAGTACTACAGTGTACCCCAGAGCCACTTCCAGCCCAGAATTCTCCTCTCTTTCAGCAGTGTGGAGAGTGAGAGTCTGCTTTCCCCGTGAGTCTTCACTAGGGCCACGGCTGCATGCATGCTCCCAGGACTGTTTGTTCATTTTTTTAAAATATTTTTAAATGGGGAGGTTAGAAATTGAAAAAAAAATATGTATGTGCACATGAGTGCAAGTGCCTGGGGAGGCCAGAAGAGGGCGTCAGGTTCCCTGGAGCTGGAATGAAAGGAATTTGTGAGCAGATCAAACCTGCACAAGAATAGTCTGTACTGTTGACTACTGAGCATCTCTCCAGCCTGTTTTATGTTTATTTATTTATTGCTGAGGAAAAGCCCAGAGCATCACCCCTGCCCCAAGCCCCACCTTGGTTGTGCCCACCTCGTCCTCCCTCTCCCCCTTCACTTATTTCCTCTACTGCAATCCTTTTAACTCACTGGGTAGCAGCTCACTGTGGCTCTGAGCTTCTGCTTCCTGCCCAACAGCTTCGGCTTCATTTTGGTAAAACCAAAATGTTTTTTTGCTTGTTTGTTTGTTTGTTTTATTTTTCAAGACAGGATTTCTCTGTGTAGCCCTGGCTGTCCTGTAACTCAGAGACCCACCTGACTTTGCCTTCTGGGTGTTGGAACTAAAGGTACATGCCACCACGAGTGACTTTTTTTTTTTTTTTTTTCAAATCCCGAATGGAGTCAGGCTCCAAAAAAAGTATTAGCATCCTTTCAGAATTAAGGACACTTCAAGCTTAAAGATTTGGGTAAGGCAGAATGAAGTTGTCCTATCAAAACTGATGATGATATCATGTAACATGAAAGCTATTTGTATAGCACTGTTAAGTCCAGGAGAAGCGCTCCAGGAGATGAGTAGATGCCTGGATGGTCAACATCTTTATGAAAACATCAAACATCCAAGGATAGCTAGAAGCAATCTCTGTGGGCTAAGCAAGTGATTTTCCTTTGAAGAAACAGTTCTGGTCAATATTTGATGTCCTGTAGATTTGGAACAGAGAGATGAACACATTTGTTCTTGGCTGTTTACCTGGTTTCCATAAAGAAGTAATTATAACTTTTTTTTTTTTTTTTTTTTTTTTTTTTTTTCGAGACAGGGTTTCTCTGTGGCTTTGGAGCCTGTCCTGGAACTAGCTCTGTAGACCAGGCTGGTCTCGAACTCACAGAGATCCATCCGCCTGCCTCTGCCTCCCGAGTGCTGGGATTAAAGGCGTGTGCCACCATCGCCCTAGAGAAGCGGAGGCAGGAGGATTGAGGCAACTGTGAAACAAGTGTTTCTACTCGTGGGATTCTAGACTGGCTAGAGGCTGTAGTGAGACCCTATCTCAAAAAACCAAAATGGGACTAGTGAAATGACTGAACAGGTAAAGGCCACTGTCCCCAAACCTAAATGGAACCCACACGGTAGCAGGAGATGTTGTGATAAAGCACCAACAAGAAAAATAGTTATAATCAAAGATGGAAGACCTGGAGCTAACAGATTTGGCTCGTCTGGCCAGCCAATGAGCTCCTGAGATCTGCCCGTCTCTGCTCCCACCAGCACCGGGGTTATAGATGTACTCTGTGTTCCAGTGCTGGGGATTTGAAATCAGGTCCTTACACTTGTGTGGCAGGTACTAACAGACTGAGTCATTTCCCCCGTGTCCCTTTATGTCCCTTTAGACTGAATAGATGGAAAAGCAGTGTGTACTGAGATTCTGAGAAATTTTTTCGTGACTTTTGGTGATGTGCCAAGTCTGTTCAGAGCAATTGTGACAGACTCCTTACTGGATCCGATTAGAGCATGTCTCGTCCTGGTGCGCGCCTCCAGCAGGGTTTGATGTATACGTATGTGGATGCTGTCATTCACTGAGGTTTAGCTGTGCAGAGTTTTTTGGTATTTGGGGGAGGGGGCAGGGTTTCTCTGTGCAGCCCTGGCTGTTCTGGAATTTGCTCTGTAGGCCAGGCTGGCCTCGAACTCACAGAGATCCGCCTGCCTCTGCCTCCCGAGTGCTGGGATTAAAGGCTTGCACCACCACTGCCCGGCTTTTTTTTTTTTTTTTTCCCTACTACCAGGTATTGAACCTAGCACCGCATCTTGCTGGTCAAGTGTTCTGTTGCTGCGCTGTATCTCATTGTTGACTTCTTATACTTTTACATTTGGATCTCATTCCATCTCAGTTTTCATCTCTCGGTTCTGAGGAGCCCGGGTCCTGTGTGGAACATTCACACCTTATTATCTGAGTCGCTTCTCTCATATGTCTTGTTGAAGAAACCTTTCTTCCTGGATGCTGGGATAAAGATGTGGGCCCCCACAGACAGCACTACTGTCGTTCATAAGATATAACACTTTGTCCCAATTAATCTGGGATGCTCTGTGTTTTTCCCCAGGTCAACTCTTCTGCAAGATTCTGTGTGGTATTTGTTTATCTATCACCCATCCTTCTTTCTTTCCTCCTTCCTTCCTGCTTCCATTCCTTCTTAAAAAATATTTATTTATTTATTATGTATGCAATATTCTGTCTGCATGTATGTCTGAAGGCCAGAAGAGGGCACCAGACCCCATTACAGATGGTTGTGAGCCACCATGCGGTTGCTGGGAACTGAACTCAGGACCTTTGGAAGAGCAGGCAATGTTCTTAACCGCTGAGCCATCTCTCCAGCCCCCGTTCCTTCTTCTTTTTTTTTTCCCCCTCTCTTTTTGATAGTAATCACTCCTGACACTTGTTCATTGGGTGGATACAGGTTCTACATCAGGCATCCTGCATCTGGCATTAGAGATATAAAATGTGTAGAGGATGCTCTGGGTAGCAAAGGCGCCGAGACATGCAGCAAACGAGGTTAAAAGTTCTTCCTGCTTTCTGTGCTAGAGTCCTCATTTCTTCATCTGTTGGTTTATATTTTGGGACTACGTTGACCTTCTGGAATAAGAAAAGCCCCCCTGTTTTAATGTTTCTGTGTTCTACTACAGAGAGGCTGACGACTATGGACTATTGTAGATGCTGTGATAGGAATCAGTAGCATCCGTTTCACCTGAAGAGACTGAAGAGACGTCCAGATGAGCCTATTTAATATACTTGACACTTGCAGAGCCTTTGTTAGGTGCCTGGTTTTGTCCCAAACACTTTGCAAAGATGGTCTCATTTAATCTGTTAATGAAGCTCACCGAGTTGTTATCTTTATTTACAGATGGGAAGATAGACCCGAGAAGTTAAGTTGCTCTGTGTTACAGGACTGGAAAGGGCAGAGTCAGGATTCTTCCTAATCCAGGCAGTTTTGCACCAGAATGAGAGATGATTCTCGAGTGAGTCTTGAAATAGATTCAGAGATGTGTTTAAAAAACATTTCAAAAACTCCCTCCATCTTTGGGGAATCCCTGGGCTTCAGAGAGTGACAAGATTAAAAACACAGAGAGAAACTGTGTTATAGAGATCTCACCCTCTGGAAACGATATCTTATAGACAGCAAAGAAAAATGGAAGCTTTAAAAACTATCAGGAAAATAAGCTGGCGCCGACTTCCTAAAGAACCTTATTTGCTTTTTGTTGTGCATATTAGGAGACGAGGTCCCCTGCAGCCCATGAATTTTCTCTGGCGCTGAGGGTGACTTTGAACTCCTGACCCTCCCAGCTCCACATTCCAAATACTGGGATGGTAGGCATGTGTGTTAGCTTGAGTGCCCATCCATACCCTTCTCACATAGCTCTCTCTGAACCCTATGGCAAGTCTGTGTACTTCTGTTTCCCCAACAGCATCTCACCTGCTCCTTTCATGACCCCTGTGACCGTCCTTGTCCCACTGCCGGACAATGCGGCTCCAAGGAGACAGGTGCTTAATCCTTAGTGAACTTAAAATGGAATCCAAATGCTCCAGATTTTCTTTTAGCTGGACTTTTATTGTTTGGTTGTTTGCACATATAAATGTGGAATAAAACTCATCATTTAAAGTGTAAATATCAGGGCCTGGAGAGATGGCTCAGTGGTTAAGAGCACGGTCTACTCTTCCAGAGGAACCCAGGTTCAGTTCCCAGCACCCACATATAGATCACAATTGTCTGTAACTGTAGTTCTGAATGATCTGATGCCCTCCCTTGCCTTCTTGGGCAGCAGCACAAATGTGGACAGACAAAAATGCAGGGAAAACACTTATGCACATAAAATAAGTAAATAAAAATTTAAAATAATGAAGTGTAACTATAGGGGCTGGTGAATGTAGCCTAGTTGGTAGAATATTTGCCTAGTTTGTGTAAGGCCCTGATTTGACCCCTATCACCACATAACTGTTTTTATTTTCTTTGAATCGATCACATTCGTTCTACTTGTATTTACTTAGGTTGTGTGCATTACAAATGCTGGTAGTCTTAGCCACTCAGGAGGCTGAAGCAAGAGGATAGTTTGAGCCTGGGAACTGGGGGCTAGCTTGGGCAACTAAGTCCTTATCTCAAAAGTAAACAGGGGGCCAGGCGGTGGTGGCGCACGCCTTTAATCACAGCACTTGGGAGGCAGAGGCAGGCGGATCTTTGTGGGTTCGAGACCAGCCTGGTCTACAAGAGCTAGTTCCAGGACAGGCCCCCAAACCACNCAAAAAAAAAAAACAAAAACAAAAAAAAAAAAAAAAAAAAAAAAAAAAAAAAAAAAAAAAAAAAAAAAAAAAAAGTAATAGGTAGGTAGAGAGATTGGGGGGGGGGTCTTTCTTTTTTCCATAGATAGATTAGATCTTTAGTCTATGCACAAATGGCTCCTACGTTTCTGTGCCCCATGTGAATGACAGCTACCATAGGTGTGTGTCCCTTTTTCTTGGGCTCTTTGCGGTTTTTTTGTTTGTTTGTTTGTTTTTTGATGTAGCATGTCATTCCTTTATTCTTCCCTCTTTGTATCCATTCTTTCCCAGAATGAGTCTCAAGAAGTCCTCTTCTGGCGTCTCAGATGCTCTGGTACACTGACTCTGATATCCTAAGGTGCATGGCTTTTGTTTCATGAAGTCTGTTGGGGATGAGGATATTATTTGTTGAACAGATAAACAATTAATTAGGGCCAAAGGGGGAAGACCTTAAATGTGATTGTAAGTGTTATGAACCAAGGCATAACCCAAACTGGGTTTATTAGGAGGCACCGTATTTGGAATTTCATTTCTTTTCTTTCTTCCTTTCTTTCTTTCCTTCTTTCTTGCTTTCTTCTTTCTTCTTTCTGTCTTTCTATCTGTTTTTTGTTTGTTTTTCAAGACAGGGTTTCTCTGTAGCTTTGGAGCCTGTCCCCAACTAGCTCTAGTGAACCAGGCTGGCCTTGAACTCACAGAGATCTACCAGTCTCTGCTTCCTGAATGCTGGAATTAAAGGCATGCACCACCACCACCCGGCTTGATTGGGATTTCTTATCTGCCACATACCTACTATAAATGTAATTACTACCTTATGGAAACATTGGGTCATATTGACTTTGTTATATTCCATCTTTAGATGAGGGCTCATTCTTTGGAGGGTTTTTAACTTTTTAAAAATTTTCTCTGGGTATGTCTCTCTGAGTGTGCCATTGGTGTGGGTTCTCAAGGACAGATTCAGATCCATAGTTGTAGGCAATAGTGAGCTGCCTCCTGTGGCTGTTAGAGCCATCCTGGGTACTCTGGGAGAGCAGCAAGTGTTCATAACCACTGAGCCATCTCTTCAGTACCATTTTTGGATTTTTGAGACAGTGGTTTGTGTTAGTCAGTGTTCTATTACTGCAAAGAAACACCATGACCACAGCAACTCTTAGTAAAGAAAGCATTTAATTGGGGCTGGCTTGCAGTTCTGAGGTTTAGTCCATTATCATCATGGCAGGAAGCATGGTGGCATGCAGGCAGACATGGTGCTGGAGAGGTAGCTGACAGTTCTATACCTGGGTGCACAGTTAAGTGAAGCAGTAGGTTCTCCAAGATCCATGGTCTCTATAGTCCGTGGTTGGCTAGGTTTCCAATACCAGGCTTGATTTCCCTCCTGTTGGGTAGATCGTAAGTCCAATCAGAGAGCTGTTGGCTGCCACCAAAATATGAGTCCTGCTATTGCACCCGTAGAGTTATCATACTATGCTGACTATACTATGGTTGTCATGATACATAGGTGTTCCAGATGGGTGGGATTATTGGCAGCTTCCTTCCCTTGGAAGCAGGGTACCATAGTACCAGAAGGTGCCATGAAGCTAGCAGAGGACTCATTCTTATCCTCACTCCTTAGACAAGAAAACCAAAGCCTTACAGAATGTTATTTTCTCTAGTTTAGGTGATACCGGAATAAAAACAATTTCCTCTTAAGTCTTTTTTTTTTTTTTTTTTTTTTGTGGTAACTCAAGGGTTACATTGGGTGGACAGTTGCATTGGGCTATTATTGATCTTGGGAATTGAGAGTAGTAGAAAGAGGGTGTTGTTTAAGGTGTAGAACAATGGTAAGTGGTGTACTGAACTTCAGAGGAAGCTTTGTAACTCACTATACCCACCACTAATATGTAAGCAAGGGAAGCTTTTTTTGTATATGAGTTCAACCCCTTTGTTCCTTCCCTTCTCTTCCCTTCCCTGCCCTCCCCTTTCCTTTCTCCCCTTTCCTTTCCCTTCTTCTCCCCTTCCCTCCCTCCCTTGCTCCTTCCTTCCTTCCTTCTTCCTTCCTCTTTCCTTTCTTTCTTCCTTCCTTCTTTTTTCCTTAGATATAGTTAAGAGTCTTAAGTACAAATTAAGTGACCAAATTAAGTTAACAGAAAGAGAATGTCATTGACTTGATTAAGATGTGGTTGGAAGGCCTTGGGTAAACCCCAGCTTTCCAGAATGGCTGTGGAGTCAGAGGGCATGTTTTTCAGTTGGACAGGCCCACAGGGGATTTCTGATTTGACATTTTATTTTGGGTAGAGAAGCTTCTCCAGCATTAGTGATACTCAGATCTGGTACCTGTGTGCACAGTTCCCTGACACGGCTGTTCTAAAGTCTAGTGACTTTATTTTACAGAAAAGCAGATAGACTCAGAGAAACTAAATAGTTTCCCCCTAAAACGAGCATCCAATTAGACCCAAACAGACCCAGTCTCGGGGAGCATCTTACTCATTTATGTAGAAACAGGATCGTAGCCCTCATTGGCCTACAACTCGTCATGTAGACAAGGATCTGCCTCTGTCTCTCAAGTGCTGGGATTAAAGGCTTGTTCCTCTCTCCCCCTTTAAAAAATAGTGTCTCGCTTTGTAGTCTAGCCTGGCCTTGACCTCATGATCTTTCTGCTCTGTTTCCCAAATGTTTGGATTATAGACATGCCACCATCCATGCTTGGCTAGAATTTTCTCTCATATAACTTTGATACATTCTGCCTAGTTCTGCCTGTAAGAATAATATCACAGAAGCTGTCTTTTGGGATGTTTCCAGGAAGGTGAATGGTTGGTTATATTGGTTTAGTTTCCAGAATGTTTCTGGGCCTCCAGTGATCCCCAGTATTACCAAACCACCTATTAGGTACGACAAGCAGCAACAACTTGTTGTCTCTTGATGTGGCCTCTCCATAACATTGTTCCTGCAAGGTTGATGAACTTTGAAAGAAATTGTTTTTTTTTGTTTTTTTTTTTTTTGTTTTTTTTTTTCCCTTTTAAGGCTGGTCATGTAGGCATGCCCCTTTAATTCCATCATTTAGGAGGTAGTGGGTGGCAGATCTCTGTGAGTTCCAGGTCAGCCTGGTCTACGTAGTGAGTTCTAGTACAGCTAGGGCTAGAGAAACCCTGTCTCAAAAAAACTGGGAAAAGAGAAAAAGAAAAGAACAGAAAGAAAACAAGGAGTAGATCAGTGTCAGTTCCAGGTCACAGCAGCCGCAGCATCCACCTAGGTTCATTGGAGCGTCCGTGGGAGAAACATCAGAATTTGCCATACACCAAACAAGTCTTTCCTCATCCCGCTTTCCTGGTTGTGGGCAGTAAAATATATATATTTTGTCTGAAAGACCTCTTAGTGAACTATTTTGGAGCATTTGGACTTTTGAGAATTCTTCTTAAATAATCTATTTAGTTATATATCACTTTTTTTTTCTTTTAAGAGTTATTTGTTTTTATGTACATTGGTGTATTGCCTCTGTGTGTGTCTATGTGAAAGTGTCCTCAGGTCCTCTGGAGTTGGAGTTACAGACAGTTGTGAGTGGCCATATGGCTGCTGGGAATTGAACCTGGGTCCTCTGGAAGAACAGCCAGTGCTCTCAACCCCTGAGCCATCTCCCCAGCCCAATATCACAATTTTTATCATTGTGAATTATTTGTGGAAGGGATAATGTATCCACTCTCCAAGCACAGGTTTTCCACCTCTCAGGACCTAGGGTATCTTGAATTGGGCAAGTGCTCTACCGCTGGGCAAACATCTCCAGGCTTTTAAAAGTTGGTTGAGATAGGGTCTGGATAAAATTTTTCTGGGTGTCCTTAAGCTCACTGGGTGTCCTCTTGCCTCAGCCTTCAAGTAGCTGGGATTATAGGTGCTCACTACCATGGCAGACCTTGTGCTAATGCTTTGTAGCTAGACCATATAAGACATGTGGGGTGTGGCAGCATATAGCTTTAATCTCAGCATTCCTGAGACAGAGGCAGGAGATCTTTGTGAGTCTTGGTCTACCTAGTGAGCCCCAGGTCATCCAGACTACATAGCGAGGACAGAATGATTGGATGCCATGAAATATAGAATGCAAATACCCATACCACTAATATATCTTTCAAAGTTTATTATATAAATTATTCATCATTGTAAAGCATTTGAGATCTTTTCATCTTCCCTTCTTTTTAAAAAGATCTTATCAATTGTATTTATTTGTTTAACGTGTAAGTGTGCGCGCTCATGCCACGGCCTGTATGTGGAGGCCACGACTTTCAGGACTTTCCTCCCACGTAGGACTGAACCCAGGTCATCAGGCTTGGTAGCAAGCACTTTCACCCTCGGAGCCCTCTCATTGGTTCCCTGTCTCTCGGAGATAGGATCGCCACCTTCTAGCCCTGGCTAACTTGGAACTTGCTACGTAGAGCAGCATAGCCTTGAATTTGTACCTTTCCTTCCCTAGTGCTGTGATTTCAGGCTTGAGTCATGCACCCGGCCTTGACTCTTCAATGTTGCATTTTCAAGTACGATTTCTGTCAGTCATAAATCTCCCGTAGGCATGCTTTGTTTCTCGTTAGAAGCAGCGGCCGGATTCAGGGGCAGTCTCTAGCTGTGTCAGCTGAAGGAGTCCATTTGTTTCTAATCTGTTGATCCTTGTCACACTATTTGGCTATGCAGTAATACACTCGAGAATTTTCAGAAGGTGCCGGGGACTCCATGTAGCTCTCCGCCTTAAAGTCCATTGTGCGGAGTTCAGCTGGGCGCTGGTGTGTACTCTGGCCCCAGAGAGCTGTGTAGAAAACAGGAGCTGCTGTATGTTCAGGAGAAAGGGACGTCTTTGCAATCTGTGTTTTGCTGGACGCCTTGCTCCCTACTGCTGGAGACACTGAGGAAAAAAATTTTGTGATAGTGTGCTGATTCAAAATCTGAGCAGGCATGGTGGCTTTGTTTATTTCATTTTTTACTAAAAAGCCATTTTTGCCAAAAATAAAAAAAGTTCTAAACTTGGTAAGTTCATTTTAGCTACCTCTTAAAAACCAAAATTTTAATATTTATTTTTTCTGTTTTTGGTTTGAAAATATTTTTATTTATGTGTGTGTGGGGGGGTGAATTATATATGCAAAAGTGTGGTCCACAAGGGTGTTGTCGTGTCCCTTGGAGTGAGATAAATTCTGTGCTGCCTGACTGGGTGCTGGGATCTGAGCCTGGGTCCTCTAGAAGAGTGGTCTGCAGTCTGAACCACTCTAAACCACGGAGCTCACTCTTCAACCTGATTTTGCTTTCTAAGATGGATTTTGCTGTTTAGCCAAGGCTAGCCTCAAACACACAGCAATCATTTTTTTTGTTGTTTTTTTGTTTTTGTTTTTGGGTTTTTTGTTTTGTTTTTTTTTTTTTTGTTTTTTTTTTGTTTGTTTGTTTGTTTGTTTTTCGAGACAGGGTTTCTCTGTGTAGCCTTGGTTGTCCTGGAATTTACTCTGTGTAGACCAGGCTGGCCTTGAACTCAGAGGTCCACCTGTCTTTGCCTCCCAAGTGCTAGAATTAAGGTGTGTGCCACTATCACCACTCACTTTTCATTCTTTCTCTCTCTCTCTTTTTTTTTTATTGATTTTTATTGAGCGCTACATTTTTCTCTTGCTTCCCTCTCCCCTTCCCTTTAACCCGCTCCCATGGTCCCCATGTTCCCAATTTACTCAGGAGATCTTGTCTTTTTCAACTTCCCATGTAGATTAGATCTATGTAAGTCTTTCTTAGGGTCCTCATTGTTGTCTAGATTCTCTGGGATTATAATTTGTAAGTTGGTTTTCTTTGCTTTATGTTTAAAAACCACTTATGAGTAAGTACATATTATGATAATTGCCTCTCTGGGTCTGGGTTACCTCACTCAATATGTTTTCTAGCTCCATCCATTTGCTTGCAAATTTCAAGATGTCGTTATTTTTTCTTGCTGTGTAGTACTCCATTGTGTAAATGTACCACATTTTCCTTATCCATTCTTTGGTCGAGGGGAACTTAGATTGTTTCCAGGTTCTGGCTATGACAATCAGTGCTGCTATGAACATAGTTGAGCACATGTCCTTGTAGCATGATTGAGCATCCTTTGGATATATACCCAAACCACTTTTCATTCTTAATAGATGGAAAAGTAGATGAAAAGAACATTTTTTTTTGACTTAAAAACCATCTGAAGTTCACATTTCTGTGTCCATAAGTAATTTTTTTTGTGGGGAATAAAAGTCTTACATATTCAGCAGATCTGAGTAGTTCTGATAGAAGCTGTATGGCTTAAAAAAGCCTAAACTGTCTATGACCATCTCTTGTTGGCATATGGAGACACACACACACACACACACACACACACACACTAGTAATCTGGTTAGGGGATAAGCGCTGGGAAGTCTGGCCCAGGGGGAGGCCGAAATGAACAAAGTCTTTATTTTTAAAAACCAGGAATTCTCCTGTCCTTTTATTCTCAGGAGATGAGGACTCACTGACTTGTTCCTTCCCGGCATCTGTCCCCAGAGCACCGCCTCTTGCCACTCTATGACTCTTTCCTCTTGCTCTCCGTCTTCCCACCCTCTCATCTACAAGCCAGCAAATTCCACCAGTCTGTGACAGAAAGGCTGGCTCCCAGGACAGTTGCCTGCCCCTCTTGAGAGTGCTCTGTGGGCTTCGCCCCTGTCTCCTGTTGACTCTCATCGGGCACACCGTGTTCCCATGCATTTGCCTTGGCCTTTGTCTTTATGACTTCTTGCTGGCAGAGACTGTGTTCACACTGGCTGCAGAAAGAGCAGCATGGCATAACTGAGCACATAAACTTTTAAAGATAGACTGTAGGAGCCAGGCCTTGTAGTGCAAGCCTTTAATCCCAGCGCTTGGGTGGACAGCGGCAAGAGAGTCTCTGTGAGTTCAAGACCAACCTGGTTCTAGAACAACCAGAGCTACATAGTGAGAACCTGTCTTGAACAAAACCAAAAAATCAAAACACACACACACACACAAAAACCCAGCACAATCAAACAACAAACCAAAGAATCTGCGGGGATGAGGTGATTTCAGTTCCTTTTGCGAGTAAATCAGAATGCAGATTCTGAGTAATAGCCCATCCTTATTTCGTAGTTGAGAGTTTTCTGCCTTTCCTACTGAGATTCTGCAGCTGCGGTTGTGGCGATTTCATCTTCCAAGGCTAGCTGAGGAATGTGTCGATAAGCCCCAGTGATAATTCGCCCGTGGGGTTCACGGGGCTCTGGGGCCACGCTGCACATCTGTGAGCGGTGAGACCTTGGTGTTTGGTTAGCAAAGGAAAGAGGAATGGCTCTTGTAGGGACCCTCAAGGTGCCTGCCAAAAACAAGAGAGCCTGCAAAGATGAGTCATACGATAATTCTCAGGCAGCAACCTCGAAGCGTTGCTAAGTGACGTAAGACTATGAACACAGAAAATGATGAGGCTCCCAGGTGAGCACTCAAGGTCCAGAGCAATGAAGGTCATTTAGGAAGGGTACTAGGATGGAGGTGAAGGAGGGGGCCACCTGAAGGAGGTGGCAAGAAAACCTCAGGAATGTAGAACAATATGAAATGTACAATGAGAATGTTCTGGGCTCCGGCCAGCCTGAGCCAAGACACCAAAGCAGAGAGATCCATCAGGCTGTACATGGGAAGCAGGGAGCGGACAGTGCTGGTTGACACCCTCAAAGGGGAGAAGGAATAGAGTGGGGTTGAGGTCTCTCTTGGCAAGGCTGCTTCGTGTACCCACATACCAAGAGTCTTCCCTGCTGAGCTCTGACCTCAGTTCTGCAGGGTTGCTGGGTGACAGAGGCCTTGACTTTCGATGTCCTGGTCCAGTGTCCCTCCAGGCAGATTTGCTATCTCCTTACAAAAGATGTCTTACAAAACAGGCAGAAAGAACATTGTGCTTCTGCTTTTGTCACTTCCAAATCAGAGAAGTATCCTCGGGCCTAGCAGAACACATCTTCTGTTGAGCTGGTGAAAGAGGTCACGGTGGAAGCTGTCACATTTGAAGCGAGTGGGCGTGGGGGAGAGGAGAACAGTTTCTTTCCCAAGCCCTTCCCTTGGCCCGTTAGTGTCGAGCTTTGATGGCTGTGCAGGCACCTGTGGCGTGGCTTCTGTGGGACCTTTCCTCACTCAGGTACTGTTTGATACTTTTGTACAGGTCGATCATAGAGTGTAAAGTTACTTAATGTGTGTGTTATAAAGTGTGCCCCGGTCGTTTTCATTGACATTAAGTTGGGTAGCAACTAGGGTTGAGAATGCTGTTTGGGAATCTACATGAAGGAACAGGAAGTTCTCTCTGTGAACCCCTGCATCAAAGTGATACCAGACTAGTCCTAAACTTTCAAGTTCCCATCCCAGAATCCCAGACCTGCAAAATAGGGATATGGTTGCAAAGTCTCCGAAGTGTGTGTGTGTGTGTGTGTGTGTGTGTGTGTGAGAGAGAGAGAGAGAGAGAGAGAGAGAGAGAGAGAGAGAGAGAGAG
>NW_026067949.1:23020925-23107165 GCF_014885135.2 Alexandromys fortis | reverse complement strand
TTGTTTTTTTTTTTTTTTTTTTTTTTTGCTTCCAGTTTCACAGGGAGAATCCATAACCGTGGGAGAGACGTGGCAGCTGACAGCCCGATCAGGAAGCTGAAAGATGTTCTTCAGCCTCGCATGTGAAATAGAGAGAGTGAACTGAAAGTTGGAGCAGGCTATGAGCTCCCACAGTCCATCCCCCAGTGATATCCCTTCTCCAGCAAGGCCAGTAAGGTCATCCCATCTCCCAAACAGTGCCACCAACCAGAACCCAGTGTTGGAATACCTGACCCTATAGGGGGACAGTTTCGTTGAAACCACTACACTCAGGCCGTGATCCTCCTGCTTCAACTTTCAGAGTAGTTGAGATTATAGGTGTGTGCTGCCAGCCTCCAGATATGGGTAGGGTGACCTCTATTCTGACTGCCACTTCAAGGGAAAACAGTTCTTTTGAAAAAGTTTTTCTATGTATATAACAGAAAATCTATCACTTAATCTTTTGGTTTGCTTCCCTTTGGGTTTGTAGGACAGAACGCGGGGTCCTACCACGCCAGGCAAGTGCTTGGCCTCTGAGATATATTACTAGCTCTCTAGACATTTTTAATGTTTTTATCTGCATATATTAATTATTATACATATTTCTAGTTCTGGAGAGATAGCTCAGTAATTAGGAGCACTGGCTGCTCTTCAGAGGACCTGGGTTCAATTCCCAGAGCCTACCTCAGCTGTCTGTAACTCCAATTCCAGGGGACTCGACACTCTCTGTACACAGACAACATACATGCAGGCAAAACACCAATGCACATAAAAATAAATAAGTCTGCTTCCGTGTGTGCTGGCTCTATGGGTAATTCTTTTTCATTCAAAAAAAATTTTATTTATTTATTTATTATGTATACAATATTCTTTCTGCGTTGTGCCTGAAGGCCAGAAGAGGGCACCAGACCTCATCACAGATGGTTGTGAGCCACCATATGGTTGCTGGGAATTGAACTTAGGACCCTTGGAAGAGCAGGCAATGCTCTTAACCACTGAGCCATCTCTCCAGCCCCCTCTTTTTCATTTTCAAAGAAGTGTCCATGTCCTTTTCTGCAGCGATTGTACCACTTCATAGTACCCCTTGCAGTGACTTAATCTCAGCACTCTAGTGGCAGAGGTAGGTGGATCTCTGGGTTGATGCTAGCCTGGTCTACCTATCGAGACCTGGTATTTGGAAGGAAGAAAGGGGGGGGGAGGAGGGAGGGAGAGAGAGAGGAAGGAAAGAGAAAATGAGGAAGTTCAAGTAAAATTGATACAATATAAAATCTGGTTTTTTGGGGTTTTTTTTGTTGTTTGTTTTTCGAGACAGGGTTTCTCTGTAGCTTTGAAGCCTATCCTGGAACTAGCTCTTGTAGACCAGGCTGGCCTCGAACTCACAGAGACCTGCCTGCCTCTGCCTCCTGAGTGCTGGGATTAAAGGTATATGCCAGCATCGCCCAGCTAAAATTTTTTTTAAAGATTTATTTATTTATCATGTATACAACATTTCTTCCATGTATGCCTGCATGCCAGAAGAGGGCAACAGATCTCATTACAGATGGTTGTGAGCCACCATGTGATTGCTGGGAATTGAACTCAGGACCTCTGGAAGAGCAGTCAGTGCTCTTAACCTCTGAGCCATCTCTCCAGCCAGCTAAAAATTTTTTAAGTTTATTTTAAAACTTGGTTCTTATTTAAAATTTTAAGTTTATTTATTTGGGTTTCTTTATTCTGTGAAAGTGTGTGCACACATCGAGGTCCCAGGACAACATGTGAAGGTGTAGGAATCTATTCTCTTCTTCTACCTTGTAGATCCCGGAGATTAGATTTAGGTGTCAGGTTGGTGTGAGTGCCTTTATCTACTGAGTCATCTGGGCCCCAAATTAGCATTTTGAAGTGTACAACTCAGTAGCACTTAGGATGTCAGCAAGTTGTGCAACTGTCACTTCTATTTAGTTCTAACACGATTTTAATAGTGTAAAAACGACATCTAATGTATTTCTCTGTGTGGGGGGTGGCTTGTGGGGGGGGTGGTTGTGTGCCGCCATGATCTTCTGTGGATGTCAAAGGACACTCATGGGAGTTGATTCTCTCCTACCATGTGGACCACAAGGATTGACCTCGGGTCATGAGCCTTGGCTGCAGGTGCCTTTACCCTCCATGCCATCTTGAAGGACGTAGTGCCAACATATTTTTATCTCTATTAGAGGAAACCTCGACACCGTTTTTAAAAAAAAACAATCACTTCTTTCTCATCTTCCTCTGGCTTCAGGAAACCACAAAGAAAGCTCTCTGCCTATCCTGGATATTTCATATTAGTAGAATCATGCAACTTATGACCCTGTATGTCTGACCTTTGGGATTACATTTACTTATTGGGTTTGCGGTATGGGCAATGGTGCATGTGGGGGGGTCAGAGGACAGACTGTGGGACTTTTGCTTCTACCGTGTGAGTCCTGGGGGCCCAAACCCAGATTGTCGGGCTTGGAGGCAAGTGCGTTCACCTGCTGAACCTTCCCACTAGCCTTGTGCTTGTCCTTTTGGACCTAGCATCAGGTCTTCAAGTTCATCCGTGGTAAGGCAGGTTAGTACACCACCACCTGGCTGTGATCGCCTTCTTGATGTTACACATTGTCCCTGCCCACATAGTTCCTCTTTGAGGTACTGCCTTTGACCCTGGTCTCAGCTTCAGCCTTAGTTCCTGACACCCTAACTGCATCCTTACAGTCATCAGTGAAGGTCTCCCAAACACACCATGCGGACTTGCCAATCCTCGCTCTGTCTTTGTTCTAAGTCTTCTTTCTCCTCTCTGGGAAGCCCATCCCAGCTGCCTCTGCAGGTAGACTCATCCTCTGAGTGTTAGTCCGTATGACATATTGAATATTTAGGTTGATAGCTGCTGGCAAGGCAGAAATCATTGTTACTATTCATTCCAAATCTGATCTTAGGGCTCTAGCTCACCTGGAGATAGGCAGTGAGGCTTTGAGTACATGGAGTACATAAAAAAAAAAAAAAAAAAAAAAAAGCTCCAAGAAAGTCATGTGATCAGTACAGAATTATGCATGATGCTATCTAGAATAAATGGTTCTTGTTTGCACACAGCCATTTAAATCCCCTCTGTTTAGCTCATCATTCTGGCATCTGCCTTAAAATGTTGGGAGTGGAGAGAGAGTCACCAGTGGGTGGCCCGGTCTGCCTAACAGCTACTCTTGTTTTTAAAAGTCCCGTTCTCCCGGGATGACTCTCCCAGTTGTCCCTGCTCCCCATTGCCTGTCTTTAGAATGATGCTGCAGGGTGCCTGGGGAGATGGAGCCAGCACTGAACGGGATGCGAGCTAGAGATCGGTTCCTGGGATGAGCTCCTCTCATCTTTGCTTGCGGCTGATTCTGCAGCATCCTTTACACCTCACCTCCAAAGGCAAAGCCGTCCAGAATGCTGTGCAGCCGTGTGCCATTGTGCACACACTTTGGAGGAGGGGCATTGCACCAGAGATGTTCCAATCCCTCTCTTCCCTTAAACATGCTACGTTTTTAAGAAAATCACCTCTCTTGGGCATTTAGTACCGGGCTCTAGTGGTGTGAGAAGAAAGAGAAGAATGCCACCTTGCCTATCGCCTTCCACCCCACCAAAGACACCCACTCTGCTTCCCCCTAAAATGTATCCATTCCTCATTCAAAACTTGTCTCTAGAGTACCCGCTGTTTGTCTGGCATTCTGTTTGGGTTTGGACATGGACAGCCAACAAGCATCTGCCCTCCCGGTGTCTTGCTTGGATGACGACCTGTCAGGATCTTTGTCAGAGGGAGCTAACGGTTTTGTGTGGTCGTGTGCTGAAATGGCCGTCTGTGGAGGTACCTGAGTTTGCTTTGACTTTTGATAAGGAATGTGGGTGCTGAGATGAGTTGGGACTTGAGGATCAACACCACTGTGGTTACTCTGGGGGAGTATGACTGCCACGTGAGGCGAGGTGATCCCAGGCAGGGGGATGTACAGACCTTTGCTTTACGGGTCTTTAAAGGTCAGTTTATTAGAGTCTAATAAAACAATAGAGATGAATATGGAGTAATTGTGTTGCCTTCTGACTTGTGCAACTAAACTTGTAGTCCCTGATAATCGCAGCCCAGTTCTGGTTCTCTGGTTCTCACAGAGGAGTGTGGTCCTGATCCCTCCCCCCCCCCTTTCTTTTTCATCTGATACATGAATTCCATTCCATACCAACCAGCCCTGCTGTAACACAGCTACGTTTTAAAAGTAAACACGAGAAACCCCATTTTTTCCCAGTTTAACTAACATGGAAACGCCTAATCCTCTTAGTTTTCTTGATTTTGCAAGCCAAGATTTGTTGGGCTAAGAATCTTTAAGTAGTCAGTCACGTGCACTAGGTGTTCACATGGCGACCCTCAAGTGAAAGCTGCGGGAACGGTGAACCAGTGGCTTAAGGCTGTCCCCCACCCTCGTTCGCTCGGCTAATTTTCAACCCCCGGTTGAGCAGCTTCAGTGGAAACAGTGAATGTGAACAATTGATCTTAGTCCAGAGGGAACAGGCACTTCACATTATTACCTAATGCCCCGCTCAGCTTTCAGATCCCTCTATTTTTTAGCCTGTGAGAGAAAGTAAAGCCCAAAGCCATGGGCTGTCACTGTACTGTCCAGTTCAGTAGCCGCATGTCAGGGTGCGGTATGGTCAGCGTGGCTGGGTCAGCTCAAATCTATATTGATTTCCATTTAAAAAACAAATCATGGGCTGGGTATGGTGGCACACATCTGGAGGCAGAGGCAGGTGGATCTCTGTGAGTTATGGGCCAACTTGGTCTACACAGGGAGTTTCAGCACAGCTAGTGCTACCTACCTAGCGAGGCTTCATCTTAAAAAAACAAAACAAACAGACAAACAAAATTCGTGGTGTGTTTATACTATCAGCGCCCGGTCTTCACATTTAGAAGCTAGGGTTAGAATCCAGAACAGTTGTGCCTAATTATCAAGCCTTCTGTTTTCTGTATTTGACCTCGGACCAGTGTTTTAGATTCCTTAGTCTTTGGGTTTCTCGCCCGTGAAAGGGCACAGTAGGGACTGGAGAGGTGGCTGCTCTTGATTCTCAGCACTCGCATGGCAGGGCACAACCATAACTCCTAACTCCAGTTGCAGGGACTTTGATGTCTTCTTCTACTAGCTTCTTTGGGCACTAGGCACGAAATTGCATGCACATAGATGAAACACCCATACACATAAGAAAAATGAATAAATAGGCTCTAGTTTATAATGTCTGAATGAAGACTAAAGGACATAGCATGTAAAATACCCGGCACACAAGAAACCTTTGTTTTCTCATGATTGCTGTTCTGTTCCAGATGATGTAGGTTTTGTCTTTGTAGTGTGTATGGTCCTGGGGGTTGATTTGAGGGCCTCACACCTCTTAGGCAGAGCGTCTGCTGAGCTACTGCCCTATCCCCAATGTTGATGCTATTAGCATTCTAATTATTTTTTTCTTCTTGGCAGAGTTTCTCTGTAGCTTTGGAGCCTGTCCTGGAACTAGCTCTGTAGACCAGGCTGGCCTCGAACTCACAGAGATCCGTCTACCTCTACCTCCTGAGTGCTGGGATTAAAGGCGTGCGCCACCATCGCCCGGCTATTAGTATTTTAAGTATTCAGCCGTGTTCTCAGAATCACTCTGCCCTTTTTCTATTGGTCCTTGAAGGGCTTTGTTGGAGTTGTTCATTTGAATTTTGTGTTTGGTGGTAAAAGTACTTATAAGCTGGGGCTAGAGAGGTAGCTCAGGGTTAAGAATGTGCAGTGGCTGGGAGTTCTGAGTCTAACACCCATGTCAGGTAGCTATCAGCTGCTTGGCACCCCAGCCCCAGTGGATTGGGCACCTCTGGCCTCCTGGTGCAACCATACTCACAAGTCATACCCCCAACATACTCATACATTTTAAGAAAAAACAATCTTTTAAAGATTGCTAGTGTACATTCTTGTGGCCAGGCCTAATGACCTGAACGTACCTTGCTTTAATCTCCTTTGTCGTTCTTTGCCCCCATTCCACCATTAGCCTACAGTCCTGAATTTGCTTCTTTTTATTCCCCCCCCCCCCCCCCCCCCCGGAACTTGGCATAGTCCATGTAATTTGCAAATTTTTATTTGTTGGTGTGTATAAAGCCCCTGTCATAGGCCAGGATCTCTGATCGGTGCTGGAATGCAAATACGAACAATAAAATCCCTGACTTCCAGGGGCTGGCTAACCTGAAGAGAGTCTAATTGAGGCGCTCACATGTCCCTGGTGCCCTGAAAGTGGTGGTGAGAGAGAGTGCAGGACAGTGTGGGCAGGGACAGGGACAGCAGTGGCCTCTACCCGGCTGCAGAGGATGTGACGACCGCACCGATCTGATGAATGAGTCGGGACCCAACGGTGAGCAGGACACAGGCGGAAGAAGATAAGCCCTGAAAGAGCCCGAACATGTTCAAGAAGAGTGGGGTCATGGCATGAAAAAGTAGGAATTAGGGCCAAGTTGACAGGAGACGGACTGGGGAGGTCAGAGAAGATAGGTCCCCCCCCCCCCCATGCTTTACTAATAGGCACACCAGAATCTCAGTTTGGGAAGGATCTCTCTGGCAGCAAGGACTCTAGCTGGGGATGAGAGCGACTGTGTGTTCATGGTGGAGAGAGAGAATGAGGGAAGGGAGCCGAGGCACCAGGGTTTCGGCATCCATTGTTGCTTCTTTTCCTCCCCTTGGGTCTGATGTCCCGTGGCCAGCTCTCTGATTTACACATGCACCCATTGCACGCTCTCAGAGCTCTCCAACAGAGTGTGGATTCCTGTGTGCTCAGCACCTCGTACCTAGTACTTGCAAGTGTGCTCACGTGTTTGATGCTCATTAGATTCTTGCATAAAGCTTCGGGGAAACAACCTTCAACTAAGGCGGCATTCCACAATTCCAAGCAATGGTTGCTTAGTTACTTTGGAAAGTTGGATGTGAGAGAGAATATCCATTTTCTCTCCTCCCACACCTTCCCTGTCTCGCTTTCTCTGCCTCATTCTCTGTGGTGCTAGGGAGGAAACCCAGAGCCTCAACACACACCACACAACTGTACTCCTGAGCTATGTTCCCAGTGCCAGACTCTCAGAAAGAAACAAATGCACGCACAAGCAGGGTAAATTGGTGGGAACTAAATAAAATAGTTCTCAGGCCAGGTACTCCAAAGAAGGGATGGAAAGTACTGCTAAGAACCCAGCAAAGGGGCTGTAGAGATTGCTTGGCGATTAAGAACACTTGCTGCTCTTAACAGAGGACCTGGGTCTGGTTCCCAGTACCCACATCAAGTGACTCACAATGGCTGTAACTCCAGCTCCAGAGAATCTGATGCTGGTCTTCTCCAAGGGCACCAGAACACACGTGCACACACCGCAAGCTCTCATTTGCATAAAAAACCCTTAGAAACAAAACCAAAAATAAAAGACCCTAACAAAAATAGCTACAGCCACCCTGCTGGCAGCTAGAAGGGCGGGAGCCTGGGAATGAACTTCCAACCTCTTCTGTCCATTTTGTGCTCCAGGTCAGGAGAGCTGACTCTGCAGGGACTGGCCTGCAGGTTACAAAGAAGGACACAGAGTGGGGAGGCCTAGCCTCCCTGGCTGCCACCGTTTATCTGCTCACCTGATGTAAACAGGAGCAGGAGCCATCCTGACAGTGTCTTTGTGTTGGCACCCCTGACTAGAATGCCCTGGGAGGGATCCGTTCTGTGTGTCCCGTTCTAAACCTAACTGAATGGTGCGTGGAAGCTTGCTAGGTAATACATTCTGAAGCCAGTGTTTTGTGTAAACCTTAGCAATTTAACCTTCCTTAAGAACATCCCTGGACTACCCAGATGTCCGGGATGCGCTACAATAAATGGTCCTTGGGTGTGTTGCTTTGACCTTTAAAAATTATTTGCATATATGAATTGTATAGAGAGGTATCATGTCATTTCCACACATAGTTTATAGCATCAATCATATTCATCTCCCTCTTTTACCTCGTCTTATCTTCCCATCAGTAGTCCTGATAGTCCTGTTCTACTTCCTTGCTGTGTGTTTTAAAGACAGGTTCTCACTATGTAGCCTGGGCTAGTCCGGAACTCCTATCTAGACCCTGCTGGCCTAGAACTCACGAGATCAACCTACTTCTGTCTCCTGAATGCTGGGGTTAAAGGCGTGCTCCACCATCCTGACTCTTTTCGAGACAATGTCTAGGATTGCCCATGCTGGAACCATCTTCCTAACGTGGGTTGAACGCAGGGTTGTGGGACTGCTTTGTTGGGAACACAGAACTGAAGGCTGTCCCGATGAGTCATTTATTTTGCCATGCTGTGGGAGATGTAGATGGGGCAGGAGAGGACAATGTCCCTGCCAGAGGATGCCAGGGAAGCAGTTCACAGTTGTACTGCCTCTTCTCCCAGAGCTTGTAGGCCTGTTGCCACTGATGACAGTCGGTGAGTCTCCTCTGCGGCATCCATCTGATTACCTAAGCCAACCCTTGTGCACGGGAGTCCTATCTGGTGTCTACAAGGTTATCCTTGTATTCCGAGGAATTCTCAGAGCCTTGAAGCCAGGAGAAAAGTAGAGTGTAGGTTCCAAATAGAGAAACAAATATCACTTGTTTGGTATGATTATCTTTTTTTTTAAGCTGTATTTGCTTATTTACTGTGCACTGGAGTTTTTGCCTGTATATACTCTGATATGATTGTCCTTTACAGCAAAAGGACAGTTACCATAGTAACTTGGATCAGGAACATGGGCAGAGAAAGTCACGTGGATTCTACATTAAACTATTAACATTTTTGTGTGTAGGTAGCTTGTGTATACACCTACATACACATGTGTGGTGACGTCATGGCACACATGTGGGAATCAGAGGGCGATTTGGGGCGGTCAGTTCTCTACACCATGTTATGATTACAGTGTGAGTGGGACCTTGGCGGGTCCCATGGCGGGAGAGGAGTGTGGGCAGGAGAGAGAAAGGGCACACAGGCTGAGCTTGAGTGTGGAGTTCATTGAGAGAAGGGTAAAGAAGGGGAAGAAGGGAAGAGGGAGGGGAGAGAGAGACAGACAGAAAGCCATGTCCTTAGAGAAAATGGCAGAAGTGGGAGAGAGCGGGAGTAGGTGGGCTTGTCTCTTAAAGGACCAGGGTACTATCTGCCATGCATGCAGGCGTGACACAGGGCACAGGGCATGACACACTGTGCCAGGTTCCCAAGGGACAGGGCCACAGTGTGCCTGGTTACTAACAGTCTGGGTGCCAGTCCTAACAGTCACTGTTCCTTTGCTTGTTTTGTAAAGTACTAGGAAATGCCTTTAGCAAATCAGTACGGAGTAGCATCCCATGGCTTTGTTCTTTAAACTAAGTTCAGTAGGAAGATGACTTCGTCAGAAGTCAGGGACATCACTATATTGGAAGTTAGAGTGAATTAGAATTTTGGAATTTTCTAAAAGCATTTCTGGGTTCAAAAAAACGATATATATTGGACTTTGAGTATGATTTTTTTATATATATATATAGAATGATCAGTTTGGGAGAAAGTGTTCCGAGCTCTGTTGGCCAATAATTCCCCTAAGTCCTCTTCCCAACAGAGCCATTGCAAGATGGCTGGGAAGATGGCCGCAGAGAAAGACCACCAGGGAAGAATGTGTTGCAGGTTTCTGCCAGGGCTCCTTGGAAATGTGGCTCTATGCATAGGAGTGGGGTTGCTCTGGTGTGAGAAGTGGTGTGTGTGTGTGTGTGTGTGTGTGTGTGTGAATTTTCCTCAGGCGTCTTAAATTAGAGAAGCCAGGTCTCCCTTAAGGCACACGATTTTAACAACTTATACGCGGAATTTTACCTACATAGAGAATCCGAACTAGTGGCTTCTACATCTAATGTAGGGTGTGATTCCACCCCATCCCCCTTTTTATTTTGAATCAGGATCTGTGTAGCCCAGGCTAGTCTCCCACTCACAGCAATCCTCCTGCTTTAAGCCTCTCAAGTGCTGGGATTACAGCATACACCACTGTCCTGTCTATTTGATTTAGAGTTGACTCCAGCTATGATGTTTTGAGCATCTACTGTGTGCCAGACATTTTGCTAAGCACTTTTTAAATTCTGAGGCAGGGTCTTATTAGTAGCTTTGGTTGGTTTGGAACTCACTGTGTAGATCAAGGTGGCTTTGACTCACAGGGTTATGCCTGCCTCTGCTTCCCAAGTGCTGGGATTAAAGGTGTGCGCCACCACTGGGTTCCTTGTTAAGTACTTTGTGTCCTGTCAAAGCCTGATGAACTGAGGTCTGGAGAACTCTGATGTGAGGGTGAGAGACAGAACAGGCTCCCAGAAGGTAAGTTTGCAGGTTTAAGGGCAGAGTAATTGAAATTGCTAAACCAGCTAAGGATGTGGGAAGAAAATCTTGAGGCGATTGCAGTGAATGAAGTAGACATGCAGGCAGGAGGCCTTGCAGGCTGCAGAAATCTCCTAAGCTCCAGGATGGAGACTCCCTCGAGCCTGCCTGGTCTCTTCACACAGTGCCTCACTCTGTCTCATCTTCATTTGGTGCCCATGGGCTACGGAGGAGACAGATGCTGAGTTTGAAACTTGGTGGGAAGATTTTTTTAAAAAAAATCTGACAGCAGTTTTTTTTAAGCATGGGTTTAATAACTTCTTTTAAAAAAGAGTCTGAAATGCAAAATAATAAAACAAAATAAAAAGGAAGAAAAGAAAAGCAAAAGAAAATAAATGAAGTCCAGGAAAGAGAAAATAGGCTTTTAAAATATTTGAGTCGGGATTTCACTGCCCAGCCATGGCTTTCTTAGAACTCGCTGTGTAAACCAAGATGGAATTAAAGGCATGCACAACCACACCCAGCTCCTGAAAACAAGGCTTCCAGTAATCGAGACCAGCCCTGTGTGGTGGTGCACACCTTTAATGTCCTGGAGGCAGAGGCAGGCAGATCTCTGAGTCTGAGGCCAACCTGTTCCTCAGTAAGCCAGGGATTATAGTGATAACCTGCCTCAAAAATAAATAAATAAATAAACAAATAAATAAATGGATGGCTGGTAGTTGAGTAAATAAATAAATAAAGCCATTTTCTGTCCTTGCGCTGTCCCCAGGCTGTTCTCTGGCGCCTGGTCTCACCGTGATTAACTCCAGGGCCACGGGATGCTGAGTGTGCTCACAGCTGTTGAGGAGAACCCTCGTGAGCACAGTTAATAGAGGAAGTAGCAGCAGCTTGGCTTTGCTCAGGGCGTGCAGGGAGCTGCGTGTGGGCTCAGAAACCAGGGAGACGGGCCTCCTCTCTTTCCCAGAACTGGAGCCGCTGTGGGTCCCTGGCTCAGCCCTGCTCTAGGAAGCCCATAAGGAACTGAGCAGTCACGTGTTCATGAGCGGCTCACTCCAGACTGCTTCCCTAACACGTGACCCTCAGGCCACCCAGGGTGCGCTCCCTAGTCTGGGAGTCAGCAGTTCACGGCCTTTCCAGGGGCACTCACTTGAGCAACTCCCGTTTTCCTCCTGGGTAGAAGAAGCCTAGGGTAGACTGTCTGAACCTAATAGCCATCACTTCTCTGACCCTGGGAGAGCTCATTTCATGGCGGCTTGCCTTAGTTTCTCCTTCTGTAAAATGGGCACTACACCTTCTTTTCTTTCTCTTTTTTATTTTTGACACAGAGTTTCCCTACGTATTCCTGGCTGTTCTGGATCTCACTCTTTTAAGCCAGGCTGGCCTTGAACTCAGACACCCACCTGTCTCCCTCCCCAGTGCTGGGATTAAAGCGTGAGTCACCGAGCTCGGCTCTGTACTTGATTTTCTTCAGCGAGCCCTCGTGGTACTTTGGAGTTAGCGTACCTTAGTGGCTTATTATTTGATAGAAGAATGGAGAAATTTCTAGTGAGCAAAAGAAAAACTAACTAAATAAAGAATTCCTCCAAACAGCTACTTCAGATGAGTTCTGCTTTCTCCTTTGTGTCCCATAGTTCTTATGATTAGAGTTTATTATAAAAAGATGTAAGTGTTGTAAAGAGAAATTGTCTTCAGTGCTTAAGAAAAGAAAGAATATTTAAGAATATTAAAAATTGGAACAGAGGGCTGGAGAGATGGCTCAGACATTAAACGCACTGGCTGCTCTTCCTTCCATAAGGCCAGGGTTCAATTCCTGGCACCCACATGGCAGGTCTCAGTTGTCTCTGACTCCATATCCAAGAGGATCTGACACTCTCCTCTGGCCTCTCACACACTTAGCGCACATACATACAGACAAAACATTCAGACACATAAAAAAGTAACAATAAATAAGCAAAATCTTTTTGCAAAAGAATGGAAAAGTTTACAGAAATATGGACTTCTTGTTTCTGTAAAATATCAAAATATTATTGGACATTTGGGGCTTAAAATGCTCATTTGTTCAGAGCTAAATGGGAGGTCGGATGACTCACCACAAGCTGAGAGCAACTGAAGAGCAGGGCTTAGAATGTTTGTCACATAAGTGAGAAAGACGGCAGTGACCACACTGGGTAGACAAACCCAGGCTGTTCTTCAGCCTTTGCGGGGACCATAGGCTATTAGGTTTGGGGGACTTAGGATATTCTTCAAGAGTAGAAGAAACTAACATAATTTTTTTTTTACTTAAAAGATAAATTCATTATTTCAGAAATAGCCTGAGCAAAACTAACACCATGAAAGGAAGTGAAATTTCTAATAAGAAGATCAAGTTTAATTAAGAAAGAAGGACATTTGATTAGAGGGGAACTAAGGAGACAAACAGAAAAGTTAAACGGAGGAATTCAGGTTAACAAAAAAAAAAAAAAAAAAAACCAAAACAAAACAAAACAAAAGCCACCGTCAGTGGAATGAATCTCCCCAGATTGCTGTAGACAAACCTGTGTTCCGTAGTCATGCAGAGGAAGGACACCGTTTATGGACAAGGTGTGTACATCTGTGCCTATTACCTGGAAAACAGTGTGTTGTGTATAAGCTAATCTGCAGACTCCTACTGGGAAAGACCGGAGCTGAGCCACTGGATTTTTACACTGCACATCACTTCACTAAGGTACCCATTGTACCGAGGATGGCTTAGTAGTTATCGGCATTCGACATGGCTCCCTGACGTTAATTGAGCTTCCAAAATCCTGTGTCATGTGAGATATCAGTGAGGCAGGATTTGAGATTCTGTGACTTTAGTTAGTGGGTTGTGTTTTGTTTTTATTGTTTTGATAACCAGATCTCACTTGGTGGTGCATGGCTTTAATCCCAGCACTAGGGAGGCAGAGGCAGGCGGACCTCTGTGAGTTTGAGGCCAGGCTGGTCTATAAGAGCTAGTTCCAGGACAGCCAGGGCTGTTAGTTACACAGAGAAACCCTGTCTCAAAAAAAAAAAAAAAAAAAAAACAATAAATAAATAAAGCAGGCTGAGCAAGTCTTAAGGTGCAAACCAGTAAGCAGCACCCCTCCCTGGCCTCAGCTTCTTTCTTCAGGTTCCTGCCCACTTAGAGTTCTGCACTGACTTCCCCCAATGGACTGTTTTCCAGATATGTAAGTCAAATAAACCCGTTCATCCCCAAGTTGCTTTTGGTCATGGTGTCTTATTACAGCAATAATAACCCTGACTAAGTAAGATATATGGGATGAGCCAAGAATCCTACTGGGTGAAAACAGAATTAATCCTAGGAAGGAGAGGGGACCTGTAATGCTCCTGTTTCAGTAGCCTGAGCTAACCCCCTAGTTCACAGTAGACGGATCTGGTTTTGGGCATGGAGCCTTCTGAAGGCTTCTCCTGTCCTTGCTCCCACAGGCCACCCTCCTCTCCCCTATTCTGCTTCTCAGGTTGGGTCTTCCCATTTTTTTTCTTTCGTCACCGTCACCTTAATCCCAGTTTGATTGCTCTCCTTTACCTCTGGTCCTTGGGCCAGGGACTGATTAGGCCTATCTTTAAATATAGTACATTTCGTAGATTATATTTCAAGGGGCTTGATTACAGAGTGTCAAACACGCTGGTGATTTAATGATAACTTTTAAAATGAATAAACACATGGGTTATTTGAGAA
The DNA here is from genome assembly GCF_014885135.2 of Alexandromys fortis. Classification (NCBI taxonomy): domain Eukaryota; kingdom Metazoa; phylum Chordata; class Mammalia; order Rodentia; family Cricetidae; genus Alexandromys; species Alexandromys fortis. The sequence goes on along the minus strand of NW_026067949.1, from coordinate 23,093,130 downwards.
ATATTAAGATGTGTGATTGGGTGGGCGGAGTAGAAGAAATGGATTTATTTGTTTTTTGTTTATTTATTGCTTTGATAGAAAGGGATTCTTAGACGTAGGCTGCATTTGGACATTTCTTCTTCTTCTTTTTTTTTTTTTTTTTTTTTTTTTAGTTTTTCGAGACAGGGTTTCTCTGTAGCTTTGGAGTTTGTCCTGGAACTAGCTCTTGTAGACCAGGCTGGCCTCGAACTCACAGAGATCCGCCTGCCTCTGCCTCCCGAGTGCTGGGACTAAAGGCATGCACCACCACCGCCTGGCTGCATTTGGACATTTCTGACATTATTCCATTCTCTTAAAATAAGGAATCCTGCCAGGCCAGTGGTGGTGCACGCCTTTCATCCTAGCACTCAGGAGGCAGAGGCAGGCAGATCTCTGTGTTTGAGGCTAGCCTGATCTACAAAGTGAGTTTCAGGGCAGCCAGGGATTATACACGGAGAAACCCTCCCTTGAAAAACAAAATAAATAAATAAATAAAATAAAATAAAAAGGATCCTACTTCCTGACCCCTTTTCCTCAGGGAACAGCTAATAGGCATGCTCAGTGCTGGCTTGGGAGATGGCTCTGTCCATAAGTGTTCCTCAGCCCACATTAATAAAAGCCAAGCATGATGGCGTGTGCCTCTGACCCGTGTGCCCCAGCAGGTAAAGGGACAGGTTCACTGGCCAACCAGTCTATCCACCTGAACCAGTGAACTTCAGTGAGAGACCCTGTCTCACTGCAGGGCTGGAGGAATGGTACTCAGCATTGGCCTCCGGCTAGGCACACACGCAAACACACGTGCACACAGACACACACATTGCAAATGAATACAACACACACTGGACTACCGTACTGTGCCATCAGGTTGACTCCGGGAGAACAGGGAGAGCCAGCCACTCACTGTCCAGAAACGTGTTGCGTTCTGCGTTTGGTTAGCTCATTTTCTACTTGGAGCAGGTCGAGGGTGGGTGGAGTTGTACTGGTATCTGTGAGGAGATAGAAGTTCCAGGCAGTGTGTGTCTTCACTCTCCAGAAACATCTGTGCTTGGGGAAAGTGGGAGGCAACTGCAGCTCAGAACCCCTGCGTTTTCCATCTTGTGTAGCCCAGGCTGACTTCAACTGAAGTTCATCCTTCCTCGGGCTGCTTCGTGTTAGAACTAGGCCTGAGCTACCACGCCTGGCTGGCTGCGTTGCTCTTGTATTTTAAATGTTGATCTTAGAAAGCTCTGAATGCATTTAGAGAGGGATCTTAGGGTTCTGCACTTCCCCTTCCTTCCTCTTCTTCCTTCTCCCTCCTCCTCTTCCTTTTTCTTTTGGACCTATAGCCCAAGCTACCCTTGAGCTCACTCCTGTGCGCCATCTCACTAGGTGCTGTGTAGGGCTGGAGTTAGAACCCAGGACTTCCAGCACTCTGTGGATGGAGCTACGTCCTGAGCCTGGGCCTGCATCTTCTATGTGGTGAATCCAGATTGTCTTATGCTGCTGAAATTTCTGTCAGATTCCGACCCTGTTAGGAAATTCCTGGGGATTGTGCAAACTACGAGGGCTCCGGGTGTTTGGCCAACAGCATTTTGGCTGACTCATCGGGCTCTCAACTGTGTGCCTCTCTGAGAGTCTGAGGAAAATCAGAGCGAAGGCAACGTTCCCAAAGTGAGCGTGTGGTCGGGAGCTACTGGGTGGAGAATGTTCCCAAAGTGGGTGGGTGGCTGGGAGTGATTTCACAGACCCGATTCTCATGGCTGTCCAGTTAGAAGTAATTTGGAAGGGAAAAGAAAGGTAAATATTAAGATAGTCTTAACCATTTTTTTTTTTAAGATTACTTAGTTTTGGTTTGTTGTGCACGGGCATCAGCTTGGGGCCTATTTTGTGCCATCAGACAGAACTGGGAACTGAGGAATCACAGGCAAGTGTTCTTTCTTCCACAGTAAATGCTGACTTCGAAGGCCACAACCCCTGCTTCATGCTAACAGGCTTCCCGATTTGGGTGGGGCCCTGCAAGATGATGGGGTGATAGCCAATGAACCTCAGACAGATTTTGCTGAGTCAGGACTTTGCCTTCGTGCTGGTTGCCCGTGGTGAGCTGCCAAATATGATTGTTTGGGCACAGCCTCTACACAGTTCTGAAGTGGGAGATGTTTGTGGGGAGATGTTTGTAAGCACTGGCTCAACACCTGACTTTCCTTCTTCTTTTTGCTTTTTTTTAGATTATTGCAATTAAATTTTATGGTACAACTTCTGTTTTCATTTTCCTTTTTAGTTTTTTCTTTAGTGTCCAAAACAGTATTGCTTTTTCTTACTGTAGGTAGAATCTCATCCTTCTTTCCTCTACCTCTCGAATGCCAGGGTTAGAGGGATGCATCACCATGCCTGGTATCATTTTCATACGTGTGTGCCATTGTATTTTGCTCATATTCTGCCCACAGCCCCCTGTAGCATGAATATACAAAACCCAAAGCCAGATATAGAGGTTAAAGCTGAAGACCAAAGAAGCATAACAGTCAGTCACTAGAGAGACCTTTTACATCAACCAATGCTCAGACTGAAGGGGAATCCTCAGACTGCCTAGACTTCACTGTGTCTCCAGCAAATCTCAGACTCCACACTCTAGTGAGTTCCTGTCTCCTCCCCTTTATATTCTTCTCTCTGTCCAGTCAAATCGCTTCTGTCTCCCCCTCCCTTGTGCTGGGCTTAAAGGTGTGTGACTCCCAAACTCTGGGATTAAAGGTGTGAGCCACCACCATCTGGATCTGTTTCTGAATAGAGTGTAGCTCAAGTGGCCTTGAACTCACAGAGATTCCTCTGCCTCTGTTCCTGAGTCTTGGGATTAAATGTGTGTGACACCACTGCCTGGCCTCTAGTGGCTTAGCATTGCACCCTGATCTTCAGATGAACTTTATTTATTAAAATACAAATAAATATCACTACACCCTCTCTTTCCTGAAATAGTCCTGTTTTTGCTTGCATGTCATGTAAATATCATAAAAAATGAAGTACTTGGGGCTGGAGAGATAGCTCTGTGGTTAAGAGCATTGCTTGCTCTTCCAAAGGTCCTGAGTTCAATTCCCAGCAACCACATGGTGGCTCACAACCATCTGTAATGAGGTCTGGTGCCCTCTTCTGGCCTGCAGACATACATGCAGACAGAATATTGTATACATAATAAATAAATACATAAAGTATTGATTAAAAAAACAAAAAAATGAAGTACTTGTCTTTGTATCTGGCTTATTTTAATTAACATCATCATCTCAAGTTTCATCCACTCTTCTGCAAATGACATTTGTCTGTTCTTTCTCCATTGCATCTATGTAGGTCTTTTTCTTCATCGATTTGCTTGGGGCTGGGTATCTAGAATGATTCCATTTGGCTGTTGAGTGTGGAGACACAACTAACACAGGTGGGCTAGACTCTGGAGTGCTGACTTAGAGGCCACCTGGGTCAGGTGGTCATCCTGCTTTCCACAGTGGCCATGCCTTTTCATTCTCGGCTGACTCTCTCTTGTGATTTTATTAAGCTACTAGGTTGTGTCCAGTGCCATCCCAGTGCTAAGGTGAACAGAGACAATAACCCTGAGTCCATAGAGGCCACTGCTGTGGACAGCTAAGTACTGTGAGAAGGCTTATTAGCAACATGGGGCTGAAGAAGGGGGGTAGGAAAAGGGGTGTGGGAGAAGTGGGAGGAGTAGCTGATTTAGGTTGGGAGGAAAGGGCTTCTTTGAGCAATTGGCATTTGACTGAGTGAGACTGGAGGAGTTGAGTTAGCTCTAGCTACTGGTGAAATAAAATGCTGCTGACCATGTTATTGGTAAAAGTAAAACGCCACAGGTCCCCACGTGGCTGCAGTGAGCAGCGGGCCACGAGGAGCTGTGGTGGTAAAACGTAGCGGTTCCCCCAGGTGGCCCATGGACCATAAGGGACACCAGATCTCAGGCAGGGAGCCACATGGCAAGCGAGAGACAGATGGATAGGCATGCCATGCAGAGTGAGGTTGGATATTTATTTAGCAGGTTATGGAGGGGAAAGGGGAAGGGGGAAGGGGGAAGAGCAGAGAGAGAGAGAGGCAGAGAGAAATAAAGAGGCAGGGGAAGGGGAGAAGTAGGGAGGGAGTGGGTGGGGTTTGTCTCTTAAAGGGACAGGACAGACCATTACATTCCCATCTCTTTTTTATAATGAAAAGGCGGGAGGTTAGGTTAGGCACAACAGGTTAAAGGAATTGGAACAGTAGATTCTCAATACTGCTTCCTGCTTATTTGTGGGTGTCGTCTTGAGGGGAGAACCTGAGAAAGCTGGGTGCTGGTCACATCCTGGTTTGCACCTGTTCGGTGTTTGTGGTATGGAAATGTCTGGTGCCTCTTATACCTGTGTAAGGTACTGGCAGAACAGAGGACAAAGTTAAGTTTAGGAAAAAAACTTTTTTAGGACCAGGGAATTGAGAGGGGTATATCTGACCTGTTTAAGGTGGATCCTTTAATTTGGCTCCCTGGAACTCACAAGAATGTTTGGATTTGTGAAAACATAAGTTTTAAACATATGCATTGTATAAACAGTAGCGTATTTATGTCAGAATGACTGTGGCAGATGTTTTTGCACAATGAAAAGTATTTTTAAGACTGGAAAGCAGCATGAGAGAGAAATTTGATAACTTGTATTTGTCCTCACACCTTTATAACTTGCAGGTACACACCTTAATAACTTGTATTTGTGTTTTACTGAAATTTGTTTGTTGAGGTTGTCCTTTTAAACTGACAAAACCTCTCAACTGTCAAACTGCATCAAAGATCTTTGAGAAGGATAAAATTTTACCTGAGGGGGTTATTGATTAAAAAACAACAGAGAACTTACTGAGCTACTCCCCAGGGTACTCCATGGTCACTGAGGGTTGAATTTGCCTTTTGCTGTTTAGCGTAGGGCCTGCCAGGCTCCAGAATATCCTGTGAGCTAAGAAATCTGTAGGAAGACAAACCTACCTTGATCTGAGCAGCTAGGCTGTTGATTCCAGCAATTCTGTCCACTGTCTGGAGATCTTCAGTTTAGATGAAAGGCAGTTTTTCCCAGTGGTCAGCGCTTGGCAGTTGAAAAAAAAATTGTGGATGGACGTTGTTTTGTGCCCATTTGTCTTCTGTCTTCTTTGGAGGAACTAGAGTGCTGCTGCTAGGAGCCAACCTGTCTCTTTTTGTTATGAAAAGTTTTAATAATTAAATACTTAAATGCCATATTCCCCAGATCTCTGAGCAGTTGAAGGCTGTTTGCCAGGTATAGATGAAATATATATATATATACACACACACACAGTATACAGTATAGAATCTGCCTGGAGAGCTGGGTCTGAGCTTGACCGCATTGGTTCTCCAGTTAATGGGTAAGATTTACACTCGTAAAAAGACAGAAAGAAGAAAAAACTGCTTGCAATAGAAGGTCAATGGCAGAACTGACAATAGTAGAGAACACGTAATCCATTTTAAATCAGGGTTGGATTCCATATATAGTGTTTTTTTGTAAGAGACTTAGAGACTTAAAAGTACAAACCAATTTAAAACATGAGACTTATTGCTTTGTAGTCTGGAATGAGATACAATGGACAAGACAATTATAATATTTAACAGCAAACATAGGTGTATTTATATACACATGTATACAAAGACACAGTGAACAGGAACTGGGCCAAGTGGATACTCTTTGTGGCCCTAACAAAGGCATGCCACTATGTAAAACACACATGTAACAGAGTCAGCACTGGGGGACCAGGCAGGGAATACTTCAGTAAAGATGGCGGAACTTGGTCACCTGACCGGGCTCTCAGTTAAGAAGTGAGGGGGGAAGGAGGGAAGGGGAGAAAGGAGAAGAGCAGAGAGAGGCAGAGAGGGGGAAGGGGAGAAGTGGGGAGAGGGGAGGCAGTAGCTGCCTCTTCAGGAGAGAGAGGGGAAGGGAAGAGACTCAGACTGGAAGCAGGAAGGAAGATCTGCCTGTGTAGGCATTGGGGGTAGTGGGCGGGGCTTATCTCTTAAAGGGACAGGACAGAGCAGCATCTTTCATTTCTACAAAGGATTAGCTTAGAGGAGAGAAGTAAAAAAGCAATCAAAGATGAGTCACAAACTGGCGTTTCTCTACATACTGGGCAACAGTGGAAACCATTCTCCCCTTTGGCCTTTTCTCTCCCTTCTCTCCTATTCCCCTCTCCCTCCCTTTCTTTTGACCAAAGGCTTTTCTAACTCTTCTTTAGACACTCCATCCTCCTGTCTCCACCTCCTAAGTGCTAGGATTACAGGCATATATCACAACACTTGGCATTTCCCCAAGTCGTTTCAATGTGGGGCTATTTGAATCATGCCAGAATCCAACCAGCACCCACATACACTATTGTGCCCGATACAATTGCCAAGTTTGCTCTTTAAAAGAAAGAGGTCTCAAGCTGGATTTGACAGTTGGTGCCTGCAACCCCAGCTCTTGGGCAATTGAGGCAGAAGGATCAGGAATTAAAGATCATCTTGCTACATGTTAGAAGGCCGTCTTGGCCACATGAACAACAGTTGTCTCAGAAGAGGGAAGGAGACAGGAAGGGATGTCTGGGTGTGGCTGCTAGATTGTCAGGTGTCACCTCGGGGATGGTGATAAGATAAAATGGATCACGGGACACTCAAGGTGGGACTGAGGTCCCTTATCACATTTCTGAGGTAAATTCTTTTGTGCCATAAACATTTTTGGTCCTTAGGTTCAGAGAGACACTTTTTTTTTTTTTTTTTTGGACATAAGATCTGGTGATGGGTAGCCCAGCCTCCAACTCTGCTCTTCTCCCAACTGAGTCTTCCATGGACTGTATTGTGTGCCGCTGCGCCTGTTCAGAGATGAACCCCTAAGCTGTTGGAACAGCTCTCTGGAGTCCATTGTTTCTGTGTGAACTCACAGACACCAGATCCCTCATACACCTGCTTTCTCAGCGGCAGAACAAAGGCCCCCACGGGCCTCTGATCTCAGAGACTGGCTTGCAGAGGTAGCTCACCTACCACGGTCACTCTGGGATTTGACAAATACGTGAGCTTTTATTATTAGAAGAAGGACTTGAGGCAGACCTAAGGAAGGACTTGAGGGTGTTGTTGAAACTAATTTGATTATAGGATTGACCTCAGGTAGAGTGAGAGCCTTCCACTTTTCAAATGTTAAGTGTTGACGAGGGGTAGACCCTGCTTTGGGGGTGGGGCAGGTAGATACTAACATGAATATGCATACTTATGGTAATTTCAATGTAAGAAGTGTGGGAAGGAATGGAGCGTAGGGCCATAGGGCGTATTGACAGGCTCTTTTAATTTTTTGAAAAGGCTTATGTATACAGTATTCTGTAGGCAACTATGCCTGCGCACCAGAAGAGGGCACCAGATCTCACTAAGGATGGTCGTGAGCCACCATGTGGTTGCTGTGAATTGAACTCGGAACCTCTGGAAGAGTAGCCAGTGCTCTTAACCACTGAGGACAGACTCTCTAAAAAGAGTAGTGAGAAGCCAGCATGGTGACTCACACCTCCATGTGTGGGTGCCAACAGGCTCGTGACAGTCAGTGGATGGCTCTCAGGAGCTCTCCTTCCATCATGGGCTCTGGGAATCCAAACGAGGTCTTCAGTCTTGCACAGTAAGGGTTTTGAGCCATCTTGCCAGTTCTTCCCTTGTGAAACTGGCCTCCCACTCAGGGCCCTCTGATTCAGCCCTTCCCACTTTCCCCTCGTTGTTGGGATTGCATGCAGTCTGTGCTATTGCCCTCAGTAACATTTTCCGTATAAAACAGTTGTTAAAGACCGGGAGAGATGAAGACTTCCGGCTGCTCTTCCAGAGGATCTGGGTTGATTCTCCACACCCTCATGTGGGCTTACAACCATCCGTAACTCCAGTGTCGGGGAATATGACCTCCTCTCTGGCTTCCCTGAGCACAGACACATGTATGGTGCACATACATATATGCAGACAAATCACCTATACACATAAAATAAAAATTAACAAAAACCTTTTTAAAGAGTGTTCAGCTAGGCATGGTGGGGCACGCTTGTTATCTTGATACTTGGGAGGTAGAGGCACGAGGATCAGGGGTTCAAGGCAAGCTTCAGCCACATAGCCAATTCAAGGCCAGCCTAAGCTACATGCATGAGACCTTTTATTTTGGGTATTTATTTTTTTTTGTGGAGTTTGTTTAGGGTGCATTCTTCAGAAACATGAGCAATTTGGCCTCCTTTCTTCCTTCCCACCCATCCCCCATTTGTGTGTACATTTATTTTGTTTTGTTTTAGGAGACTGGTCTCTCTCTCTCTCTCTCTCTCTCTCTCTCTCTCTCTCTCTCTCTCGACAGGGTTTCTCTGTAGCTTCGGAGCCTGTCCTGGAACTAGCTCTTGTAGACCAGGCTGGTCTCAAACTCACAAAGATCCACCTGCCTCTGCCTCCCAAGTAATGGGATTAAAGGCGTGCGCCACCATTGCCCAGCTGAGACTGGAGTCTCTTATAGCCAAGGCTGGTCTCAAACTCTGTAGCTAAGGATAAACTTAAACTCTTGGTCTATTTCCACCTTCTAAATGCTGGGGTTAGAGGCCTGGGACACCAACAAGGCTTCCATCTTTCCCTTCCTAAACAAATGTCAAGCATTGCCCCCGACACCTGGATTCCCCATGTTACTTTAAAAACAAAGTCGAGTACCACTTGGTTACTTTTGTTTCCTGGGTGCAGAGGTATCCCGGCACTGCTGAGTCACACCCGCAGACGGCAGAACCAGAACGTGCAATCCTGCTTTCCGGGCACTGACTTGTGTGGGCTCTGACTTGCTTGCTTCTGATAGGCTGTCTGGCTCCACCTTGCCAAAGTGAAAGTAGCTATCCAAATATTACAATTCAATAGCAGTGAACACTGAGATTAAGTTATCTATTCAATCTGTCAACCTCAACCCGTACCATTTTGGGACAATCCAGTTTTCAAATGCCCTTAGCCCAGAACAGGTTGTGTCCCTCACAGAGACGCAGGTGGCCTCCCCACCCTCAGGCCTCCTGGTGGGCATCTGTACACAGGCTGAGCTTGCTGCCTGCTTTTGTGTTCAGGAACCACAAGAGGGCGGCTTGCCCAGAGAAACCAGGTAAGAAAGTACTGTTCTTCGGAGGGTGGAGGAGACTTTGGACTTTTTCTAAACGGTTCTTGCATAAAGAAGCCTTTTTACGTCCGAGGTCACTCTTGTGCACACAGAGAGAGGATGTGCTCAGGATAAGGTTAAGAAGAGCTCTTTCCTGCATATACTTCCCCCTTTCTTTGGATATAAATATCCACCTCCTCATGTGGTGTTCTCCTCCACCCCCATCTTCCTTACCTTCAGTCTTTATTGCGGCATCGTTTATAGCTCATCCACTGTGTGCGTGAGTGCATGCGTGCGTGCGTGTGTGTGTGTGTGTGTGTGTGAGTGTGTTCTCTTGAGTGTTTGTACCTGGAAGCCAGGTGTCTTACCCATTTTTGGAGGCTATCACTGCAGACAGCACATTTTGGGGGTCTCTCCCTGCACACAGCACAGCACTCTGTTGGCTAGACTGGCTGACCAGTAGACACCAGGGATCTGCTTTTCTCTGCCCACTCTTCCGCTTCCCCTTTACCCCTCCCCCAAGTTTTAAGGTGACTAGTGTCTGTGGCTTTATATATATAATATATATAATATATATATGTATATATATATATATATATGTGCTGGGAGCTGAGTGTCACCTTGTAGCTTTGGCTTTGCTTGGAGCTCTGCGTAGCCCAGGCTGGCCTCAAATTTACTGTGTCTTTGTGTCTTTCCTGACTCAGCCTTCCGTGCTTGACTGGCAGGCGCCAGCTTCCTTGCCTGGCTTCTCTTAAGTCTGAAAATTCTATGTTCATTCACAAATCTTACTTTTCAACACGTGATCTTAGCCCAAATGCTGAGAGCCTGGGAGAGAGCCAAGGAAATCAAACCCAGCATATCCCCAGATAATATTTAGGTTTTTAACCCTTTGTTACCTTGTTTGTTGTTTTAGTCTGGCTCGTGTTCACTGAGCGGGGGAACAATCTTTAGTTACACGATAATTAGTTTCTCGTTTGTTGTTTAATGTTTATCTGTGCTTTAATTAGCATTCGTTGTGCTTACATATTTAGACTAATTAACTCTAGGAATCCTTCCTACGAGGGAAATCTGCTTTCTGCCCTGCAAACTGACAGATATTCGAGGAAAGAGGCCGCAGTCACGCTTGAGTGGCGGCAGAGAAAGGACATTTATTTCTGATGGCTAAGGTAGTTTTTAAAGAAATACATTTTCCCACATGGGTACATGACCAAAACCCCAGCACTTAGGAGGAGGGACAGAGAGAACAGGAGTTAAAGGTCAGCCTCGGCTATGTAGTTCTAGCCTAGCCTGGGCTAATAATCAAAACCGTTCCCACGTTTGTTTCCTTCCATCTGTTTCTCCTTCCCTTTCTTCCTCTTCTCTTTTCTTCCTCTTCTCTTTTCTCCTCTTCTCTTTCTCCCTTACTCTAAAAGGCAATGCTCCCACGTCTGCCTATGATGCCTTGGGCAGTGTCTGCACTGCTATGGTCGAGCACACTGACCTCTTGAGTTCCACAACTCTTCAACCTCAAGCGACCCTGCACCCGCGTCCCTCAGCCCTCCTCCGCATTGTGGCCAGCGTGCTCCTCCATGTGGTTCCAGGAAGCCAGTCTCCCTTCTCAGTTAGAAGTCTTCAGCAGCTTCCTGTGCTGTCAGATAGGAACTCCGGTTCCTCCGCTCATTCCGGCCCACCGTCCATCCCACTTGCCTGAGTACCATTCTCTTCTGTCCTGCCCTCCCCCATGCGCTCTGGAAAACATTCTCTCTCCACCCTTCATCCTTGTCTCTCGGACACATTGGCTCATCCCTTAGGACTTGACTCTTGGCTCCCTTGATTAGTCCAGCTAGAGAAGTCCTGCCTTCCTGGTTTCCTTTCGAAGCTTCTTGCACATGGTAGCTGGCCTCCTGGTTTTATAATGGTCTCTCTGCAATTCTTTGTCATAGTAATCTGCTCCCACCTAGAGAACAGTGACTTTGTCTTTCTGACTCAACATGTCTAGCCTAGGACCTGAAAATATATGCATTTTATCCACAGTTGCTGTTCCCTGGGTTTGGCAAAAAGGCCTGGTGTATGATCGGAGTTCATTTAATATGTGTTGAAAGTGTGAGTGGTGGATGTTTTTAAATGTCCTGAAATGGTTTAGTCCAAGAATTGTGGATTGAAGAGCCATCACTGTAATCAAGTCAAGGTTATATTCTATGTGACCTTATGGTATCACAGAGTTTCTAAATTTAATAGTCGCAGATAGAGTGTGTCCCCTTCCTTTGCCTGCTTTCCACCCCAGTCATTTAATTGCAAACAGCCCCCTCTGCTCATCTTTGTTGGCCTGCTGGTCCTGAGACATGTTGTGGGAGTGTGGGAAGTTGGCACTGATTGGTTCTTTTGGGGTATAGGAAGAAAATATCTAGACGATGAGCTTCGACAGCAGGAGTTGGTGTCCCCATAGTTGTCGATGCTGGAATTCAAGATCAGAGCGTTCACAAATTGGGGTTTCCAGTGTCCTCTCTTCGGCTTGCGAGTGGCTACCTTCTTTAATATTAAACACATTTATTTGTTGTTGGGTGGCAGGGCATGCATGGAGGTCAGTTCTTTCCACCGTGTGGGGCCTAGGGATCAAACTCAGTTCTGGTAGAAACCATCACGATGACCCAAGATGGCTGTCTTCTTGCTGTGTCATCTGGTGGCCAGTGACCTCATAACTCATTATGTCAGGACTCGTCCCAGTGATCTTATTTAACTAGGATCTGATCTCTATACAGCCCCCTTCTGAGCCACTGAGGGGGCTTCAGCCAATGAGGCAGCAGGACTTTATCCTGTGTGAGGCAGGGCTTCAGCTTCCATCAATGAGACAGCAGTACTGTTTATCCTGTAGGAGGCAGGGGCGGGGCTTCAGCCAATTGGCAGCAGGACTATGTATCCTGTATAAGGCAGGGGCAAGGACTCTCAGCACCTGTGGTTGCTTCCTTGTATCCAATTCCTGTTTTATAACATGTCAATAAAGAGGAGCCCAGGAACCTTCTGGGAGAGCCCAGTGTCTTCCAGTCAAATTATCTCTACTCCAAGTGCTTTGGTCTTGGGACCATCTTAAGAAACTAATGTTTCAAAATGCCGGGTAGAACTTCTGTGTTTTTCTGTCTGAAAATCTGTCCCCTTGTTTTGATCTTTTGGGAAGCTGGCCTGTGGGCTGCGCACTTCCTTTGTCGAGGGTTTGGTGGACTGGGAGATAAAAGCCAGGTAATGACATGGCACCACCTCCGTTTGCTGTAAGCAAACAGTCGGGTTCTTTATTACCCTTGAAATGGGCACTCGTGACACAGGTTGGACTCAGAGAAGCGAGGCCTTGCCAAGTGTCTGTGGGTCAAAGTTCTTTCAAGAAACAGTATGCTAATCAAAAGTTCAAGCTTAGTTAGCCTGGCCCCTGCATGGGGAGAACTTTGGAATAAATGATTACTGAGTTGGAGCGGGAGGTATCACACTTCATAACTCCTTCCTCAGAGGCTGGCTGCAGGAGCGAGGCTCTTGCCACACCGATACATTCTCCGTGGAGTGGTATTATAAAATAAAACCTGCTGCGCAGAACCTGGCTACTCAGAAGGGTTTTAGTGGCCATAAAATGCTGAACATTAGGGAGGGCTCTCTGTGTGAGCAGAAAAGCCCGCTGTAAAGGGCTTGCGAAGCCGGAGGACTATATAGACCCCTTACCCATCTTGATGTCTCTCACATACAATCACAACACTTGGGAACTGGAGGCAGGAAGATCGGGAGTTCAAGGCCAGCCTCGCCACACAGTAGGTTAGAAGTCATCCTGGGCTGTATGAGACCTGGTCACAATGCAAAGCAAGATAAGACAAATGCCCAAGACTACCCAGTTTGCAGGCAGTAGAGCTGAGTTTGTCACCTTGTTGAATCTGTAGGGCTCTCCTCCCGATTCTTCCTCTCCTTGTCGGAGTGAGACGTTTTCCCCTTGAATGTCACACAGCTAATATGAGTAGCATTGTAAACCCGTCAAAAGGATGTCATTTCTTTTCTTGGGAGAAATGTCTCATAACGCTTGGTTATATTCCTGGTATGAATGAAGACACCATGTTTTGCTTCTCTTCTCTGCCATTCTTATCAGCAGTTCTTTAAAAAAGCAAACAAACGAAAGAGCTTTCTATTACACTTCTTTCTTTTCCATGTATAATGTGTGGGGTGGGTGAGGGTGGGGAGCGTGTCCCATGGCCTACTCTTGGAGGTCAGAAGAGGAGGGGTCATTTCTCTGCTTCCATCAGCTCAGTCCTCAGGACTGAATGCAGGCTGTCGGATCAATGGCTAGCCCCATTACTCTCTGAGTTTACTGGCTGCTTCTTCTTGCTGGCCCCTATCAGGGGTTCTTGATAGACTCCTCGTTAACATGTTTGGGTTACTAATGTCATCTTCTCCATTTCACAGCTCAGGTAACAAGGAAATTAGAAGGACACCTTGCTCTGGGCCACCCAGCCCACTCGGCAGTTCCCCAGCTCACTGAAGTTTGGTAAGTTAAAGTGGCTTCACCTTGACCACTGCTCGGATGAACAGAGTACAAGTGTCCTACCGCTGTTACCTCTGCCGCTGCCTCAGCCGCCTCCCCAGTTTTTCAACTAAGTCTCTATCATTTGCTTTTATCAATAAAGTCATGGGAGTCAGATGCTGGGGTGAAAACCTGCTAGCTCAGAGAGGCAGAGAAAGTACCCAGCTGACTTTCCTCCTCTGCCAGCGTCCCAGAAAGAGGACTCTTTCCTATGCTGTTTGAAACAAAACTCCTTCAACCCGATGTCCCTCCCTTCTACTTCCTGTGCCTCCCCCACCTCTCAACCTCCCCTCGCTCTCTATGGTTACTTTCAGTCAACTCGTTGCTTACTCTGCCTCTTGACCCATGGTTGGTTTTATTTAAATAACGCAATCTCAGGGTTCACGGTGTGTGCAGATATCCTGCAACACCCAAATCACCTTGTTTTGTTTTTACTAAATATCCCAGGCAGAGTCCCCTGTATGTTTGTAAACACCAATGTCCCAATAAGAGTGGAAAAAGGAATGATTTGTCTGTTTTGCTTAGTACTGTTTTAATGGGCACATTTAGTGGTGAGTTCATACTTTGACTTTCATTGGATTAGCCTTAACTCGGCAATGCCACCCTCAGGACACCCCTACCAATCAACCTAAGACGTCTGCATTTGGGGTGTACCTCATGGAGACTTAGATTCTAGGAATCCTTAAATAACCCACATGAAGTGTTCATAGGGTGCAGTGCACCTTTTTGGGGGGTTCCTTTGCTCTTAGGCACTGATCAAAGCCAGATCTTTCAGATCTTTTCAGCATGTTTATAATCTCTCTCCAGCACCTGCCTCTGAGAATTTTACCTTAGTCTGAGATCAGAGCCATCAGTTTCCAAGCAGAAGAAAACCTGAACTTTTAGTATGAACTATTTGTTTCTTCTTTGGCTATAACTTAAACAACAATACTGTGTGTGTGTGTGTGTGTGTGTGTGTGTGTGAGAGAGAGAGAGAGAGAGAGAGAGAGAGAGAGAGAGAGAGAGAGAGAGAGAGAGAGATGCAGGGGAGTCAGAGTTTCTGATGGGAACTTCAGATTACATAGTTGAACATCTTGAGTCCTGACCCTTTCCAAACAATTGTCTTTTAGACGCCGCCATTCCAAGGAAATTCATGGATTAGGAGATAGGTAATCTACTAGTTGAAAATGTGAGCTGTGTTTGAAATGGAGAAAAAGTGAGCACATAGGACAGTTCTAACTTTTAATTTTGTGTGTGTGTGTGTGTGTATGTAGGGGCGCATGCATGCATGCCCTGTCATGTATGAAGGTCAGACAACCACTTTCAGGGATGGCTCTCTCCTATCATTTTGGTCCCAGGATCAAACTCAGGTCCTCCGGCTTGGTGGCAATCACTCCGTGTCACCAGGATTTTTGTTGCTGTGGTGGTGGTTGTGGTTAAGTGGCTGGCTGGTCATGGTCCTGAACTGAAGCTCAGCCAGTGAAATGACAAAGCTCTCAGGAACAGCTTTCCATACAGCCCCTAAACTCGGAGAACGATTCTTCAGAAAACAACCCTCTCTTTTCATTTCCAGAAGGCATCTGGAAGTGAGGGCCCTCACGTTGCACAATCCGTGTGGCCTATAATGAGGGAAACTTGGTAAGAGCAAACATCCCCAAAGGTCAGACAGAATCGAGCAGACTGTCTTTTGTTTAGCTGTGCACCAGGAGGGTCCTGTCACAGAATGTCCCTGGGTTGCTCCAAACACTCCCAGAAGAGAGGTTCTAGAAGCAAATTTTCGGCTGCTTCTGTTTTTTAACAGAATAGCTGTTTGCTTAGCACACAGCAGTGGTATTTACTGTATACAGTGTAACATTAATACAAAGAAAGGGGGAGGGGAAGACTCAGTTCAACTTGAAACCTGCCCAGGGCCACTGAAGGCAAGATTCTGAGGACTGTGCAGGGGATTATCCCAGCAAATGAGGTCTCTGTGGCAGAATCCAAGAAAAGCCACAAGTTAATAGGAAGTACGAACATTAAGTGTTAACAGCACCCCAAAGTAAATATTCAGAGCCTTCATAGTGTATTTCTTAGAAGAGGATACAGCTCCACTGTAGAGTGCATTGCACTATGAAGCTCCAGCCCCAGCCCCAGCCCGAGCATCTCACAAAGCTGCCTTCGGTGGTCCATGGTCGGCAATCCCAGCACTTGGAAGATGGAAGCAAGCCAACCAGAACAGTAGCATCCTCGGCTCCATATGGCACTTGAGACTAGCCTGGGATATAGAGACCCTATTTTTTCTTTAAGTTTTAATTAAAAAGTCTTTTCTCATTTTACATACCAATTCCAGTTCCCTCTCCCTTTCCTCCTCCTGCTCCTTCCACCGTCCGTTCCTCCCTCATCCACTCCTCATAGGGGGTAAGGCTTCCCATGGGGAGTCAACAAAGTTTAGAACATCACTTTGAGGCAGGTCCAAGACCGTCCTTCCAATGTCTAGGCTGAGCAAGGTATCCCTCCACAAGGAATAGACGCCAAAAATCCAGTTCAAGCACTACGGACAAATCCTAGAGACCCTATTTTTTTTTTAAATCACCCCCAAAAGTTTCATAGCTCCTATAATTCCTTTAACCACCTCCTCTCTGACGAATTGCTTGTCACCAAGTGAGATAATCAATTTTCAAAATGAAAATGACAGAAAGGCAGATAGGAGAGCCACAGCTTACCCAGTCATGTGGCAGACAAGGGGATGTTGACTTACAGTGGAAGTCTGTCTTCTACAAGGAAGAGGTTCATTCCACTCTACCCAGGAAAAGGAAAACTGGGCACCCACGAAGCGTGTGTCCCTTGGCAGCGTAGCAGGTTGGTGGTTCCATGCTTCGTGGAAGTGCATTTAATGGTTTGGAGAGTAGGAAGTACAGTAAGGTTCCGGTGGGTGGCCCCAGGAGGGAGATGGGGCCAGGAAGACCAGGAGTTCACACAGTGAGTTTGAAGGTAGCCTGGGGTAAATATATGACAGTCTCTCTCTCTCATACACACACACACACACACACACACACACAATACTCCTTCCAAAAAAAAATTCAAGAAGATGCAGACAAATAGGTTGAATTTGGGGGGAAAATAGCTCTTAGATTCTTAGTTAGGGTTTCTTTTTTTCTTTTTTTTTTTCTTTTTTTTTGGTTTTTCGAGACAGGGTTTCTCTGTGGCTTTGGAGCCTGTTCTGGAACTAGCTCTGTAGACCAGGCTGGTCTTGAACTCACAGAGATCCGCCTGCCTCTGCCTCCCGAGTGCTGGGATTAAAGGCGTGCGCCACCACCGCCCGGCTTAGTTAGGGTTTCTATTGCTGTGCTGTGAAGAGGCACAATGATCACGGTAACTCTTACAAAGGAAAGCATTTCATTGGGGTGGCGGCTTACAGTTCAGAGGTTTAGTCCATTATCATCATGGTGGGGAGCATGGCTGGATGCAGGCAGATGGTACTGGAAAAAGATCTGAGAGTCCTACATCTTGAAGGCAACAGGAAGTCAGCTGAGACACTAGGCAGTAGTATCCTGAGTGTAGGAAACCTCAAAGCCTGCCCCCACAGTGACCCACTTCCTCCAACAAGGCCATGCCCGCTCCAACAAAGTCACATCTCCCAATTGAGCCACTCCCTATGAAATTATGGGGACCAATTACATCCAGACCACCACAGAGTCCATCTTACCTTTGATTAAATATCAGGAGAAAAGATTAAGACTCTTGTGTAGACTCACTAATTGATTCTAAAATCAAGAAATTAAGGCCAAAGCCCAGTGTACTAGCCAAGCTTTGAACTTAGGTCTCTTGATTCTGTAATTACCTTTGCAGCTGAAGTTATAGTTTCAGTGTCTCATTACTGCAGTAGCCAATAAAGAAGAAAAACCGAAAGACCATGCATCTAAATATCAACATTCTAGTGGATTTCAGATGGTTGTCGTCCTTAGATATCTATGGGCATAGATATATATGCATATAATATATATATATATATAATTGGATTTGATTTATCCTTATTGTATGTTTGCACACACGGCTGTGCATGGTTGTTCTGCCTTATTCCTTTGATTCAGGAGCTCTGGGTCTTTAGCTAGGCTGGCAGTTAGCAGTCCCAGTGATCCTTCTGTCCCTGCCCCACAGCTGTCACCCAGGTCCTCACGGTGGTGCAGTAAACTGTGCCAACCACTGAGCCATCTTTCTAGCCCCCTGGTTTGCTTGCTTGTTTGTTCGTTTTATTTAAAGGATCATTTTCTGTATATGTACACGTGCGAAGGTTCATGTGTGAAAGCCGGCACGTGTGTGCCGCGGTATGCAGATGGAGGTCGGATTCTGTGTTGGTTCTGTTTTGTTGTGTGCAGCTTCCTGTCCCTCAGACTTCTAGGGACTCTTCTCCCTGGCCGCCCCCATGACTGTGGAAGTTATAGGGTTCTAAGAAGATGTTACTGTGCCCAGCTTTGTCTGGGTTCTGGGGATTTGAACTCAGGTCCTAACATTTGTGTAGCAAGTCCTTCACCTACTGAGCTATCTCCCCAGCCTGTTTTACATTTTTGCTGAATTGGGAGAAAAAGAGGAAAATTATGTAAGAGAAACTGTGTGGCCTGCCATCATGTGAACTATTTACCATCTGACTTTGAGCAGAGGAAACACTCGCTGCAAAGTGGCCTGCCTCGTTAGCTTCCCTAGGAAGTGGCCAGCCTCGTTACCCTTCCCTACAAATTGGCTTGCCTCAATACCTTCCCTATGAATTGGCCTACCTCACTACTCAAAAAACCATTGTCATTCACCTTCTGAGACAACGTCTCATTGTGAAGCTCAGGCTAGCTTGGAACCTGCCATATAGCTCAGACTGGCCTCAAACTTGTGGCAGGTCCTCTTGCCACTGCCTCCTGGGCTTACAGGAATGAACTACCACACTAAAGCGATACTGGCCACTCCCCAGAGCAGATCAGCGACTCCTGCACAACAGTTTAAATTCTTGTCTCTGTTTTAGACAACACTGACAGCAGTTGAAGGCACCCTGCCTGGCTGGTGAGTGCAGGGGCGCTGGGATCCGTCACCACTGTACGTGAAGTCTAGAGAACCGGCAGGGTGCTGGGACTGGATCAGGAAGCCCAGAGACTATGGTTCTGCTCTTGGCTTGGGGATTCGATGAGTCACAGTTTCTGGCTGTGTCCTTGGTAGTCGGCAGCCCCAATAATCAAATCTGAAGGCATCTTGAAGGAGAAAGACGAGAAATAACACCTGGTTGTACGAAGTCACCAAAGAGGGAGCTCAGCCTGCCCCATTCCGTTGTTAACACTGGAGGATCTAGATTGAGTGAGCTGATAAGGGGCCTCTCTTGGGAGGCACAGGGCAGTTCTAAGCCAGGGTCTGCACTCAGGTAGCAACACTGCCAGCCTAGGCCAGAGAGCTTCTCTTAATGACTTGAACTATTCTCTCTGGTACCCATTGGACTTGTGTCCAGAACCCTTGGCTGTCATCCTCCCCTCCCCAAACCTGCTTTCTCCTGCGGTACTAAGTGTTTCCTTCTAAAATGCTCCTCTTAGCCAAGGATGCTAATCTTGCTCCTCTTCATTAAGACTCCAGTTGGGGCCTCTGCTCCCCGTAAGCTTCTTTCTCCCGTCCTTGTTCCACCTAACGTGGCTTCTGGGTACAAAACTGCTGTTAGCACAATCCAATTTGCTTTCCCTCTGATAGAACCTCATAGTTAATGATAAAAGAAACCCAAATCAAACCAAACACACACAAAGAAGAAAGAAAGGAAGAAGGAAGGAAGAAAGAGAAAGAAGGAAGGAAGAAAGAGAAAGAAGGAAGGAAGGGTTTGAGACTGGAGAGGCAGCTCTGTTGTTAAGAGGAACAACCACTTAACAGAGGACCCAGGTTTGGTTCCCAGCACCCACATGGTGGCTCACAACCACGTATAACTTCACATCCTCCTCTGACCTCCTCAAGCACCCATATGGTGCACATAGACAAATGCAGGCAAAAATCTCACACACATAAAGCCAAACCTGAGAAGAGAGTCGATTTGCCTTTGGTAGAGAAAATCTTTCCCAAGAGAAAGAGGGGGTGCCCCTCTCTGGTTGGTCACTGAAAGCAGCCCCCCCTTCTTAACTTCTGACAAATCCATTTCTATTTTTTTATTACTTTGATGATCATGTAATAGTGGCATGCACGTTCTTCCTTCCCTTCTTACTGAATCATTAAAAAGCAGAAAACCCAAAAACAAAAAACAGCAAGCCTTACTTTTTTTTTTTTTTTTTGTTATGGAGCCCAAGCTTATCAAATCTACCTGGCAGCCAGGGCCATGATGATGTAAAAGCAGGACTTTGGTTTATAACAATGCTTGTGTTTGCTTTGGTTGGCCCACACCAACTAATCTGGAAAAATTTCCAGTGCACTCCCAAGGCTGATCTAGGTTCAGCTTAGGTTCCTGGTGGCTTCCCATCAGCAGTGAGGAGCGGCATCCTTGAACCACTCTCCATGGTGGGACTCCCAGCCCAGAACAAGGTACAGGGTAGCACAGGGTAGCACTGGTTAGGAAAGTCCACCCTGAGTCTAAACCCTTGTGCCAGCTCTGGGTAGCTAGTTACACGCACACACGCGTGCGCACACACACACACCTCTTGGGTTTCCCTGTTACTCATAGCAGAAAGCACAGCTGTGAGATGGCAGATGAGCAACAGAGGTCGGCTCACGGAAATTTGAGATGCAAATAACTCGGGAAAGCCAACCATTTTGGGGAACCTGCATTATTCAAAAAACAGTGAAAGGAAGCCTAAGGGCTCCGCGCTGAGATTTTGGCATCTGAGCCGGCAGCTCCAGGCCTTCCTTTCCCAGTCAGTAGCTTCTTTTGGTTTCTTTGGGGGTTTAGTTTTCTCATTTGGATGCGGAAATCAGAGTTACAAGTAGACTTGCCACAGAAGAGTTTACTGCTAGGCAGGTGGATCGTTCCTGTAATCCCAGCACTGCAACGCAGGAGGCTGAGGCATGGCAATCGCCAGGAGTTTCGGGCTAGCCTGGGCTACAGAGTGAAGCTGAGCCCAAAAGCAAACAACAAAAATCTAACCCAATACAAACCCAAATAAATAATAAAAATGAAAAAGAACTGTGCCAAGTAATCAGCCCTGAAAACCCTATACATGTTGTATTTATATATTTAGGAATATATGTATTCCTAGCACGCATGCACAGACACACGTAACAATAATTAAAGAAAAAGAAGCCATGAATTTGAAGATGAGCAGGAACTGGGAATGAGGAGTGTTGAATGGGAGGCTTGGATGAAGGAAAGGGGAGGGGAAATGATATAATTAGATTATAATCACAAAAATAAAAATATCATTAAAAACTAATAGAAAAATTTAGCACTCCTGTAATCCTAGAACTTGGGAGGTAGAGACAGGAAGATCAGTAGTTTAGGGCCATCCTTGGCTAAGTAGCAAGTTCTAGACCATCTTTGGCTACAAAAAGTCTTGTTTCAAAATAAAAAAAAAAGGATGTTATTCGTGTTACCACACATGCTTGAGAAGCACAGCTTAAGCGGCAATTCTCAAAGCTTTTGTCTTTGTATGTCTTAAATATGGGTAAAATGTAGTTGGGTGCCCAGTTCCCCAAAAAGCTCACACAAGTAGAACAGTTTTTAGTATAAATATGTCCCAAATATTTCACAGAACGTATTATACAAAATAACTTTTTTATTTGCTAAATCTGTTAACTCTATGTTCTTAAAAATGATAGGACCCAAACATGTTTTTATTTTTGTTTGCTTTTGAGATGGTGTCTTGCTGGATAGCCTAGACTTTTCAGAAACCTGTGAAGATACTTTGTTTCCGCCAGATTGGGATTCAACACTAGACAAGTAGTCAGACACTGAGCTAAAGCTCAAATTCTCATTCAATACGTTTTTTTTTTCTTTCTTTTTAAAAGACTCAGTTTTACTTAAGTTTCTGTGTGTCTCTGGGGCTGGCCAAGTGCACCCACAGGTGCAGATACCTGTAGAGGCCGGAAGAGGGCATCGGATTACCTGGAGGTGGAGTTACAGGGTCTTGGGGACCAAACTGGTTATCTGGAAGAGCAATGTGTGCTCTTAAGTACTGAACCATTTCTCCAGCCCCTTCTTTTATCTTTTTTTTTTTAAATATTTATTTATTTATTATGTATACAATATTCTGTCTGTGTGTATGTCTGCAGATCAGAAGAGGGCACCAGACCTCATTCCAGATGGTTGTGAGCCACCATGTGGTTGCCGGGAATTGAACTCAGGACCTTTGGAAGAGCAGGCAATGCTCTTAACCACTGAGCCATCTCTCCAGCCCCCCCTTCTTTTATCTTAAAAGAAGAAAAAAAATTGAATCTCACTAAGTTGCTGGCTTTGATGTGCCTGTAGCCCAGGCTGGCCCTGACTTTTCTTGAGTACTTAGAATTGTAGACCTAACTTAGGAGACTCCTTTGTGAGGGGCATATACATGTGTGTGTCTGTTTATCTGTGTATGTGTGTGTGTATCTGTATGTGCCTGTGTGTGAGTGTGTATGTATCGTATGTGCATGTTTGTGGGTGCATTCACCTGCTCATACACATTTGGAGATCATAATCACTTTTTGTTTTATATTTTGAGGCAGAGTCTCACTAATCCTGGGACGTGTAATTCTGATGTAGGAGCTGGTCAGGGATCCCCTGGGATCTGACTGTGTCCGCTCCCTAGAGCTGGGGCTGCAGGCACCCACACGCAGAGACATAGACACACACGCAGGGACACAGACACACCCACACCCAGACAAATACACACAAACATACACACGGACACAACACACAAACACACACACCACTCCTCATCTTGTCTCCAAACATTCTTTTGTTTGTTTGTTTGTTTTAGAGACAGGGATTTTTTGGAGCCTGTCCTGGAACTAGCTCTTGTAGACCAGGCTGGTCTCGAACTCACAGAAATCTGCCTGTCTCTGCTTCCCAAGGGCTGGGATTAAAGGCGTGCTCCACCACCGCCCGGCCAAACATTCTTATTTGATACTAAATTCAAACTCTATATAAGTTACCAGTTTTTGTGTGTGCATATGTGTTCCTAGGAATGGAACCCAGAGATTTGAGCACGCTAAGCAACTGCTCTCCCATTGGCCTACGCCACCCCCAGCCTACTAAGAGGCAGTTTCCTAAAAGCTGAGTTGCACTGTAGAATCTCTAAACACATCAGCGAAATTTTTCATGCTTTGTTCCATTGAAGTTCTTGGTCTAGCTTGAACTCCCATAGGATGATGCTAAACCGTCATGGTCATTTGGAAAATATTGGATTACTTATTTGTAAAACACTGACACATTTTTATTGTATAATACGCATTAAAATTTGTTACTGTCACAACTGATCTTCCTAAAAAGCAGCCCATAATTACTGGCAAGCTGGCAAGCCCATGGTAGCAATGCCAGTCCCCCGCCCCCAATTTTAACTCTCCTTTGACAGCGAGAATTAGAAGCAGCTGCAGTCTGTGGAGCGCCAGGGCAGGCTCACTTCTTTCATTTGCTAGAAAGCGTCTGCCAAGAGCCCGAAGTTGCGGAGCCGTAGCTGATGCTCTCTCTTACAAATGGCTTTCTGGGAGGGAAGTGGCAAGACTGTGGTACATCTCAGTCACACAGGTGCTCCCCCCTGAGACAACTGTCGTGACCAAATAAGCACTTTTCTGGGTGAGCTTCCCCGGGTCCCTGGAGTCTCACTTTGAGTGACAGAAGTCGCCGTGGAAACCAGGACCAGACGGTATAGCTTCATGGTGTACCCTCTCCCATCGCAGCCTTGCGCTTCTTGGATATTTTGGGAAAACACCAAAAGTCACCCAGGCCTTCTTTAGGGTTTAGGTTAAGGTCAGGCACCTTCAAGGCCATCTGCACCCTACTGCTTGAAGCCGTTCTCTGATATTTGAAGGAGCTGGAATGATAGGAACTTTAGCTTTCTTTCTAGATTAAACCCCTACTTCTCTTTCTTATCTGTCCCCTCATGTTCCCCAACTCAAAACTCCTTTCAAAGATCTGAAGCCATTCTACAGGTTAAATATACACAGGGGTCACCGGTGTCCGGGGCAGAGCTGGGCCGCCAAAGCACACAGGTGTCTTGGAGGTGAGCAGCAACCCCTCCATGAAATATTCTGCCTTTTCAGAACTCTGGAGCTGAAATATCCAGAGGCAGCGCAATGAGGGCCTCTGAAATGTCAAGGCCAGTCTGGTTTCTGGAACATCAAGGCCACGTCACAAAAACACAAAGCAAAACAAACCCAAGTGACCCCTCAAATATGGGTGCCCCGAGGACCACAGGGTAAAACCTTGCCCTGGAAGTGTTAGGATTGGGGGTTTGAATGGGGGAGATGGGAAGTAGGAGGCTAGCTAGGGATACAAAGCGGGGTCCTAACTCAACAAATCAAAGCAAAAAGCCAACCAAATAAGAAAAATATGTGCCATGTGGAGGACATCGGCCTCTCTCAGGGAGACAGCATAGGTAAGTCACAGCAGGCCCCATGATAGGCAGATCTCTCCGCAGCCAGCCTACAGGGTTTAAACATCACATTTGTAAACACAGGGAGCAAACCGAAGAGGGGGAGTCTATACTATTTGGTTGGATTTTGTGGTCAAATGAGGACCCCTCCCCTATCATAGAGTTTCAGTAGGTTTTTGGTAGTACAGATGATCTTCGGTGGAGTAGGAAAGGTATGGGGGTGAGAGCACGCAGAATAGAATGAAGAACGGGATCCAGTGGGTTCTGAACATAGAGGGGCCTAAACTAGAGGAGGTGGATCTCCACTAGCAATAGGCATGCTTGCTTGGGGAGGCCTCAGCCTAGAGACTGGTCGTTATCAGTTCTGCGATCAGCACAGCACTGTGCCCCTGCGCTGCCTCTCAGCCTGTCCTCCCATAAGTCTGAGCTAAGGGAGACCTCACATAATCAATTGCCTGGAGTTGTAGACAATTAATAAATGACACTTGGGCCAGGCACTGGTGGTACACACATTTAATCCCAGCACTCACTCAGGAGGCAGAGGCAGGCAGATCTCTGTGAGTTCGAGTGGTCTACAAGAGCTAGTTCCAGGACAGGCTCCAAAGCTACAGAGAAATCCTGTTTCAAGAAAGCAAAGAAACAAAAATAAATAAACATAAAAAAATAAACCACGCTTGGGTCCAGGACACGAGATGCTGTGGCAGAAGGAAGGCAAGTGCTACACAGCAATATTATATCTTTTTAAAATAGCATGTTAATTATTATTGTGCATTTATTTGTTGATTGTGTGTGTGTGTGCGCGCGCGCGCGCGCGTGCGCGCACGCGCACGCTTGGGCGTACACCCGTGCATGCCACAGAATCATGGGAAGATTAGAGAACAATCTGGGAGTCAGCTAACTTTTCACTGAGTCGTGGGACTAAACACTGATTGGGCTGTGGCAAGTGCCTTTTCCTCCTGAGCCAGCTCTCCAGTCTAAAACTGTGTCTTCAAAAACTAATGTTTAGAGACTGGAAAAATGGCCCAGTGTTTAAGAGTAGTTGCTTTCCTAGAGAGCCTGGATTTGATACCTGTCGCCTATATGGCTGTTCATAACCATCTGTAATTCAGTTCCAGGGATCTGATGCCCCTTCTCCCCCCCCCCCCCACACACACAGTGCACTTAACACATGGGGAAAAACACCCATAAAATAAAGTTTGGTTTTAGTTTCTGTTTCTTTAAAATAGAGTCTACTCTACGTAGCTCAGTCTAGTTTCACTCCTGGCAATCCTCCTGCTTCTGCTTTTTGAGTGCTGGGATTCCAGACATAAACCACTTATACCTAGCTTTGGATGTTTGCTTTTTGGTTTTTTTGAGACAAGGTCTCAAAGCCCACTCTAGACTCAGACTTGGCAATGATCCTCCTACCTCACCCTCCTGAGCCTGGCTCGATGCTTGGTTTTAATGGCTCTTTCATTTGCTATCATTGACAGTTCACTTTGTACATTAATATAGCTATAATATAGTATATGAAAAGAAACTACATTCTTCTTACCAAGTGTGGCCTTTTCTTCTACTGGGATTTAGCCAACAGAGTATTCCTTTGTAATTAGACGTTTCCACATTTTACTCCTCAGAATCCAAACATGGCGAGGCAGAATCATGGCACTTGGGAGCCCGAAGTGGGAGGATTGGTGAGAATTTGAGTTAGTCTAGGCTGGCTATTGAACTGAGGGCTACAGATTGAGACCCTATATAAAAAATGAAAACAGGGTCTGGAGATATGGCTCCGCGGTTAAGAGCACTGAGGGCTCTTCCAGAAGACCCGGGTCCAATTCCCAGCACCCACATGGCAGCTCACAGCTGTCTGTAGCTCCAGTTCCAGGGAATCTGTTTCCTTTACACCAATGCACATAAAGTTAAATAATCAAAAACATGAAAACAAACAGACAAGGAAATACTCAAGTGTATTCCCGCCAGTCAGACCCAGCACTGGCTCCACGCCAGGGGTGCAGCGGGGACACGTTCCCCTGGAATCTAGGAATGCCGGAGTGGAAGGGGGTACCCCAAAGAGGGGTATGTCAGAAAGACCCCTGGGAATGGGAAGGGAGAGCCATCCCTCCACTGTGAGGTTTGGCCTTTGAGGGTGTGATTTCATTGGGGTGCCTGAAGAGTGTCCAGGAGAAAGGTCTTATAGGTCAAGAGAAACTGGGAAACTGAGCCTGGGAGCCCAGAGTGAGAACAGAGAGATGAAAAGACCGATCAGGAGGGAGGAAAAGAAAAACAAAAGAATACCACAGCAAGAGGCTGTGGCAGAAAGATCACAGGTTCAAGGCCTGCCTGAGCGGAAGAATCCACGTTCTCCAACACAACACAGCACGCTTAGGAGGTAGGAAAGTCGCGAGTGTGTGTGTGTGTGTGGGGGGGGGTTCAGGACTGGTTAACTGATTGTGTTAGAGGGCAGTGTGCACAGACCTGTTGTGTAAGCTTGCAGGAGAAGACTGCCCTGGGCTGGCCACGCCCCGGAGCAGGCAGATAAAGGGTCATTTGTGAAACCCACCCAAGACAGCCCCTGAGAAGAGAAACTCACTGCTGAGCTGAAGCCTCCTTAACCGGAAGGAAAGGAAACTAAGACAGGGTTCATACACACGGGTGTGAAGGGGCAGTTGTCATGTCACAACCCTTCAAACTGTGTTTTGAAGATCCCAGTTGGAGAACTGTCAGCTCCTTGAGGTCTCTTCCTTGGCTCTAGAAGGTTGTTTGTTTGTTTGAATTGCTGGGAGGTGGAGGTAGTAGCCCAAGGTCACAAAATCTAGAAAGTCACAGAGTCTAGAAAGCCAGGCTCCCAGGCCTGCATTCAGTCAATTTTCCATATCTCTACTTAAAAGTAAGAAGCACTCTTGGGGACTGACGGCTGGCGCGGGGGTGGGGATTAAAAAACTTTTTTTTTTTTTTTTTTTATTATTTGCCTAACCTGTCTGCCAAAGCAAACTTGCTTCTCAGGGCGGATTTGTTCTCCTTTTGGGCCCTAGCGAAATAATCATCTCTCCTCACTCACTGTCCACCTCAGAGCGCCAAGAGCAGGTACGTGGTACGGTGCGTGTGTGTCTCCCACATGGGCTCAGGACAGAGGTTCTCTGGACCAGGCGGCCCAGGGAGCTCCCGGTTCCTTCTCTATTTGGTTAACCCAGGTTCTAGGAGGCTCCTGACACGCGGTGGGTGCTGACTGCTCCGTGCCAGTTTCTGTTGTCCCTCGGTTCTAATTGTTAACCAGAATGGAATGCCAAACTTCTGGTTCGGAGCGAAGTTGCTGTTTAACTGTGACTGGCTTTGGGGCTATGGAAAATAGGGAGCGAGTTTGTCATTGGGGAGGATGCCTTTTCCAGGTGCCGCCTCCCCAGTAAATAGAAATACTCCCCCATAAATGCGTGGCTGCTGCCGAGTCTGCAGGTGTGCCGGGGAGTTGTGTCCTTTTGTCTCCCTTTATTAACTCTTAATTTAGACACCTTTTCAGTTTGACAAGCCGAGACTTGCTTGCGGATTAGAACAAGGTGATAGTAATGCCACCTTCAAAACAAAACAGAAGGAAACCTCTCAGGCCCCTAGCGTCTCTAGAAGCTCTGCCTGCTAATCCCCTCCCCCCCAACTTCAAATTTGGGTTTATTTCCCCTTCTTAAAGGGAAGTGTGGAAATTTGCTTGTTCATTGACATTATTGTACATTGCAAGATAGCTTTGCTACCATTATATTGTGTTCTCTCAATGGTGTTTGCTCTGAGGGTGGGACGAAAGGCTGTTTAGTGTCTCGTAAAACATTTACCAAAAGCACTGAGCCATGGTTCTGAAGGGCATTCCGTTGCCAGAGCGTGGGAGGCGAGGGCGAGCAGGGGAAAGAGAGAGCACCAGGTGTTTGGCAGGTACTGGTTTCATACTTTGGTATTTATTAATATTTAAAATCATGGATTGCTTTGGCCTCAGACCCCCCTCCTCCTGTAAGGGTGGGAACGGTGAGTGGAAGTACGTGGGGTGGGCCGGCCGAAAGAATTTCTTGGTAAATTCTAGTTTGCTGGGGGCTGGGAGTCCCCTCCGCTGCTGTTTTCGGTTTTACTAGAGGGCTGAGCCTGTCGTGGGGGAGAGGGTTGAGAGCTCCCGGTGGCCTGAGTCTTTGTGTGAACTTTAGCAGGGAGCCAGGCCCAGGGACTCTGAGAGACCAACCAGGTGTCGCCTTGTGCCTTGTACCTACTGAAGCTTTTGCTAAATGGTGGCTCTAATTTCATGAAAATACTTGAAAATTTCCTTCTCCCCGCCCCCGTCCCTCTTGTGTTAAGTATAGACAAGATAAGTACAAATTAAAGGTCAGCGTGGAAAACAGGCTTTATCTTGTGATCTAGACTTTAGGCACAGTGATTTCAGAGTCTCTTTATTGCAGGCAATGGACTTGAGATTCCTGAGTTAATATGCCTTGGGAATACTGAGTCTTTATACTCTAAAGATTAGGGGGCGGGGGTAGAAAAATGTGATCAAGAGGGACCCTGAACTGTATACGTTTGATCAATTGTCTTTGTGATTATGCTGGACGCGGATACTTACGGTTGTGTATAAAATCCAAACAGGAAAGAGGAAATCCTGAAAAAGTACAGCACCGAAAAAGTGGGTGTCTATTCTTAGAGAATGGTGTTGCGGTATAATATATGAAGTACAGCAGGCATATGGAGCCGAAGGGCCCTTCCAGGGTGGTAGTGTGAGGTCGGGATTAATGGGTGAGAATTTCATCCCTTCTGCCGGAAGGTGATCCGAGTTAGTTTTGTCATTGCTGCTGGCGGAATGAAACCAAGGGCTCTCTAAACAGTTTTTAGCCACTGTAAAAGATCTGGGAGAGATGACGGTTTCCAGTGTAGAGGAAGCTTCCCCCTCTGCTAAAGCTTCCGGGTTAGCTTTGTGTTCTTGGGCAGATAGGACTGGCCTAACAACCACGGAGGTCAAATGACCTAGTTCCAGGGAGCTACAGATCACCGCTACACCTGTGGAATAGCCAGTCATTCAACTGCTTTGACGTAACCTTCGAAAAGCGGATTAACCTTTTCTTATCCCCCCCCCCCCCTTTAAGATTTCAAAATCAGCTGGGTGTGGTGGCAAATGCCTTTGAGGCCGTCCAAGGCTAGTGATCTCTGAGTTCAAGGCCAGCCTAGTCTACCGAACAAGTTCCCAGGACAGCCAGGTACACAGAGGAACTCTGTTTTGGGGAGATTTTTTTTTTTTCCAAAACAGGTTTGAAAAACTGTCCTGCCACGTAGGCGAATCCAGCTTGTACAACCACATGCAAGCTAGACCGTCTGAGGTACCACATAAATCCAAAAGGGAGACTTTGGCCAGCGGAGGGGTCTGTGTGTTGCTCACACAAGACTCTCTGAAGGAGCTTTATTTTATTTGAAGGAGTCAACTCCAAAGTGTGATCTGGGCAACAGAAAGGCTCTGGTGAAGGGCCTGCTTGGACACCAGCCACTCCTAGATCTTCCCTTTGTCTTTTAGCTCCATTCTTTTAATTTTTTTCTAGATAATTCTCAAGTGTGGCAATAAGAACATCAGAGGTTGATCACCAGAGATTACTGTACACCTTAGGGTTTCGTCGGTTTGTTGAATGACAAATGTTGCTACTATTAAATGGGGTGATCATGCTTTCGTGTCGAGCTATCGACACTCTACAAAAGGCTGGCCGTACTATTTTTTCTTTTGTTGTGTTCTTTTGAGGCAGGCTTACCAGCTGAGCCCCAGTCGCAGAGGCTGACCTTGAACTTCTGCCGCAGCCTCTGGGTTGCTATGCTAGGCCATGTACTCTTCCTTTTTGAAGTGTTACCTCACTGTATGTAGCCATAGCTGGCCTGGAGTTTACGACGACGTAGCTCAGCTGGCCTAGAACTCAGGAGACTCACCTGCCTCTGCCTCCTACACCATGGTCTTAGAAGGTGTAGGGTACCACACCCAGACATTGGTTTATTTTGAGAGAGAGTATCACACCAGAGCTCCAGCTGGCCTAGAAATTGCTATATAGCCCAGGCTCACATCCAACTCCGTCAATCCTGTTGCCTTCGCCTCCCAAGTACTGAGATGACAGGAATGAGTAGCCAACTACTTTTTGATGGTATTTATTCCCTTCCTGTGAGATGAAACCCATACCACACTTCGCTAACGTGGACCAGGACCTGAAACTAGATAAGTTATGGGCACTAGAGGAAAACCTGCAATTATTCTGCTAAAGGAACATGGCAGTGACTCTTACTGACTTGTTGCTGTACCCATGAAATAGTGTATCACTTCATAGTTAGCTTTTGATACCATTTCTGGTTGTCAGTGAGTAATACCTCTTTACCAGACCCATCCATCCATCCATCCTCCTTGCCATCCATCCATCCATCCATCCATCCATCATCCTTCCTTCTACCCATCCACCCATCCATCCTTCCTTCCATCATCCATCCTTCCATCCATCCACCCATCCTTCCATCCACCCTTCCACCCATCCACCCTTCCTTCCATCCACCCATCCACCCTTCCATCCACCTACCCATCCTTCTATCCATCTTTACATCAATCCTTTAACTGTTTATTAAAGACTCATTCTGGGCTGTATTCTTTTTTTGTTTGTTTCTTTTGTTTTGTTTTGTTTTTCGAGACAGGATTTCACTGTAGTTTTAGAGCCTGTGCTGGAACTAGCTCTTGTTGTCGAAACAGGTTGACCTTGAACTCACAGACTTTCACCTGCCTCTGCCTCCCTAGTGCTGGGAATTAAAGGTGTGTGCGCCTGCTCTGGGCTGTATTCTTATCTCTCAGTTCTTTTTTGTTTTGTTTTAAGGCTGGGTCTCCCTGCGAGCACACTGGCTGCCTTTGAAACTAGTGGCAGTCTTCTTCGGTCCCCCCCCCCCCCGATTCTGAGACAACAGGTGTTTGCCCCGTGCCCAATTTTATTTTCAGTTCTTAAATATTTCTCCTTCGAGTTTCTTCTACCACAGTTTAGTTTTGGCTGCAGTTGAACTCAACACAAATGGAGCCTGGCGGTCTCTGATCTTGTGTCTGGCTTCACTAGCTTGGCACTTATATCTGTGAAGGTCACCCATCGAGTTACAAGTAGCTGACCGCATAAAGGATGGGATGGAAGTGTTTACCCCCTGAAAGGGCAGAAGCGGGGTCTGTTTCAGGGAGCGTGTTTGCCAAGTGCTCTGCATGGGCCATTTATTTGACCGGAGCAGCTCCCTCAGGAGCAACTGCCACAGTTTTCTATGAGGAGGCTGGCCTGAGGAGCTGTGTGAGTTACAGTGGAGCTGAATTCAAGGTGAAAATTGCTCACCACACTAGAGAGCAAGCCTGTCCTGGAAAGGACTGCTGACCCGGCCCCCACTATGCCCTAAGACTCCCCCACCCCCGTTCAGTGCTCGTGGTTGATGCCAGGTTTTCTTTCCCACCTGGCAAGCTCCCGGCCTTGGAGCTACACCCCAGCCTAGCACAACCTTTGTATAGTAGTACAAATGCACAGGTCCTCTGATAGAAAGCCATCCACTGGCCTGAGCTTTCCCTCGCTTCAGTAATTCATTTGTTTTAAAGATAAGTCTTTCTGGGTTCTAACTTGTTTGTTTTGCTTATGAATTTTTCTTCTTACTGCATTCATTTGTGTGTGCATGGGGCAGGGGCACACGCCACAGCACACATGTGGAGGACGGAGGGCAGCTTGTGTCGGTTCATGCCTTCCACCACGGGGGTCTGGGGAATCCGTCTCAGGTCGACAGGCTTGACTGAAGTACCTTGTGCTGAGCCATCTCACCAGCCCTTGCTCAGGACTTTTCCATATGCTCGCTATGTATTCATTCAGGGGCTTTAAGATCAAGTTTGGTATGCACGGACAAAGAATAACCCCTGGAAGAAAGGTAAGCACGCTAAGTGCAGGTTGCTGATGACTTTCCTGCGTTTTAAAGTGGAACTGGAGGAAATGCTTCCAAGGTGAACTCACAAGGGGCTTGCTCGCTGGGCTCGATCTCAAGGGTCCCAAGGGTCCGTGGTAGCGAGTAGAGTTCAGAGCAGTGTGCATTCTAGGGAGAGAGATACACCACACTCTTGTCCAGGGGCCTTTTGCTTAGAATAACAAAATACTGCATTGCCTTCCCAGTCTTTTTTCTTTTCCTTTTTCTTTTCTTTCTTTTTTGGTCGGTTATCCTCAAATTAATTGCCTTCTCAGTCTTTTTTCTTTTCTTTTTTTTTGTCGGTTATCCTCAAATTAGTATTTCTTCTTCTTCTTCTTCTTCTTCTTCTTCTTCTTCTTCTTCTTCTTCTTCTTCTTCTTCTTTTTAAGATTTTACCTTATTTATTATATATACAGTGTTCTGCTCACCTGTTTGCCTGCAGGCCAGAAGAGGGCACGAGATCTCATTACAGATGGTTGTGAGCCACCATGTGGTTGCTGAGAATTGAACTCAGGACCTCTGGAAGAACAGCCATCTCTCCAGCCCCTCAGTATTTTTTCTTAACTGCAGATGATAGGTCATGTTTTCAATGCTGCATTAACCTAGCCTATGTGTTGGAGTGACCTTTTCAGTGAGGCCAGGTAGGCTTCGTGGGTGGACTCCCTGAAACTCCCGTTAGTGCCTCCGTTGGATATTTCAGGTCACTTCTAGAAAGGGCAAGGGCACATTCTCTCAACAAGGGCTTTGTTCTTTTCTCTATTGGTAAAGAGCCTTTCATGGGCACTTTTTAAAAATCATTAACTTACCTTGAATAAATCCTCTTTAACTTTATGAACAACCACAGGAATTACATCTTGTAGTTGTACAGTTTTTCCTTGGCCTGGAGAGGTGGCTCAGTGGTTCCTTTAAAGGATCCAAGTTCAGTTCCCAGCGCACTCATCAAGGGACTCACGGCAGTCTGTAACTCCAGCACCCTCTTCTGGCCTCGGTAGGCAACTTCACCATATACCCACACACATATACACATGTAAATTCAACTTTAAAATAAAATACATCTTTTAAAAAAAATCAATTTTTCAATTTCCATGTTTACCCTTTGTTTTAGTCTTGCAATATTTAAAAATGTCATCTTTAGCTCTAGAAGGTTGAAGTAGAGAAACCCAGATCATATTTCTAACTAGGAAAAGAGCTGATTTGCAGACTTTCCATCTCCACAGAGCCCAGCTCTTCTCGACGGCCCCCCACTGCCACCCACACAAGTGTGTGGTGAGCTGTGTCAGCATTACCAGATCACACAACTCACTGTGCACTTATTGTACATGAGACACTGCACCAAGTGCTTTGTGTGTTCCATCCCCAATTCCCATACAACTTTGCTAGCTCAGGATTGTTCACCCCTTCCCATCACAGAGGAATCCAAGGCCCCGAGCCTGCAGGTGATTGGTTCCCTGCTTTCTGCCATAAGTGCTCCCATGCCCACCATGTCACCCGGCACAGGTCTGAAAGCAGTGTTTTTCCATTGCCTTTGTCATTACATTTGAGGTCAATGCAGGAGGCCTGGGACACTTTGCTTTTCTTGTAAGTCTTGACGTACCCACACCACACCCTCCTGATAAAGAGATGTCTTCTTTGTAACCAGACGTAGATGTGATGCTGGGTTAGATCCAGTTTTAAAATTAACCTTTAACTTGCAGGGTTATAGGAAAACCAGGGTCAGTGGCTATGAGACCAGAGGGCCTGCTCATCAACAGGACCGGTGACTTCTTTGGGGGGACCCTGGAAAAGGCAGCTCCTTGGGCAGGAGATGGGTCAGATGATCCCCAAGAGTGTGTGTGTGTGCTTACATGTAGAGGCCAGAGGTCAGGCGGAGAAGGCATGGTAACAGGCAGGTATGGTAGCAGAAGCAGGAAGCTGCCTGCTTACATTTTATCATCACACAGGAAGCAGAGCGAGGGAGCAGAAAGTAGGGCCAGGCCAAAAAAAAAAAAAACAAAAAAAAACTCAAATCCAGGAGTTAAGAACACTTGCTGTTCTTACAGAGGACTTTCCACCCTACGGTAGCTTATAAGTGTCTATAACTCTGTTGTAGGGGATCCAGCAGCCTCTGCTGGCCTCTATAGAACACATATGGTACCCTTATAGAACACCTATATTGTTATTCAGGCAAAACACTCGTATATATATATGTATATATACACACACACACACACACACACACACAATATGAACAAATTGGGAGGCACAACAACTCTCAAAGCCCACCCCCCAGGGACATGCTTCCTCCTTAAAGTCTCAATCCTCTTCTGCCTCCCGGAAACTGGGATTGCAGGTATATACCATACCTGGTCCCCAGGAACTCTTTTAATTTTAGGATTCTTGTGAAGGAAATGGCAGAGGTGCCTCTAAATTGTTTCTTGTTCATCTCTGTGTTTGGAATAATAGTAGAACTGAAATCAAGTGGTCGCCAAGTAATAAAAGAGGTGGTTGGTGACCAGAATGGTCTCCAAGTTGTCAGGCAGCCAGCGAGGTACTTTGGATGTTGGTGGGATCTAAGAGTCATCATCCCCAAGGTTGACCTCCTACCTCTCTAGTCTGGTTTTTATAGTAAAAAGCCAGTTAGCAGCCGGGACGTTTGCCCTAGTACAGTGGCCTTTTCTGTTTGACACTTAACTTTTTTCCATAAATATACCAACATGGGGTGGGTTTAGGGGGGCATTGCTGAGGTAGTGTTTGCTGTGTCATATTCTGGCACCCCGATGGAGTCCAGTGATGTTTGCTGGCCTTCCTTTCCAACAGGATTCCTGTTGTGACCATGAATGAACGAACCTGGACTCCTAAATGGTGAATTCAGTCGATTGAACATTGGTCCATGTGGCCTCTCCCTCCATTAACGATGTGAAACCCCAACATTTAAATTAACCACTATTAAATGAGTACCTTCTCTGTCAGCTGCACATGCAAACTCTGGGAAGAGACCAAACAAGAACTTCATTCTGCTTTCCCAATAATGCATCTTTCAGTAAGAGCACAGGAAACACCTGCTTGCCCGTGCTTTAGCTGTTCTAGACAGAATCTCACTCACCCTGGAACTCAGGGTGGCTTCAAACTCATGATCCTCCTGCCATAGCCTCCCCCTTCAAGTGTTGGGCTTAGAGAACTGGTTATCTTTCCTTGTTTAACAAGAAAATTCGAGCAATTTGAGTGCCCTTTCTGTGGTTGTTTTGATGCCTGAGAAAGCAAGAGCTCTTCCTGAAGACGGCAGACCGAAGGATACCCACCCTTGACTAGAATCCACTTTTTGTACGATTTTTATGCTATGTAAGAATTTGAATGAAGAAATGGCAGGAAGTGGTTTCTATCAAGGAAACACATAGCCAGGTGAGGGACCTGATTCACCTCTGGGCCTTCCTCACTCTAGGCCTTCCTCACTCTAGGCCGGGGATTTAGAGAAACTTCCCTCCATTCCTGCCTGCTCCCTCAGCTGTTGTGAGGGTTAAGCTTCTCTGGAGCACTCTAATGTTTATACTGTAGGAAAAATAGTGATTTGGAGAGTGTATTTCTAATGGAGAAATTAACTATCCGGAGGTGCTCGCTTATATGATGGTGGAGCATCTTTTTCCCAGAACCCCTTTAGACAGGGTCTCCCTCTGTAGACCAGGCTGGCCTTGAACTCCCACCCACCTCTTCCTCCTGGGTACTGGAATTTAAGGTGTGTGCCACCACACGTGGCAGTCCAGTGTTGTTTAAAAATAAGAGCCTGTAATCCTAACATTTAGGAGGCTGAAGCAGTAGGGATTACTCATTGTAAGATAGAAAGATAGAGGCCAGCCTGGGCTAAAAAGTGAGACTCCCAAAAAAAAAAAAAAAAAAACAAGGGAAAAAGAGGAAGAGGGGAGGAGTTTTTGGTTTTATTCTGAAACCCAAAGATACAAGGAATTTTCAGAGGGCTGTTTCAGTTTTCACAGTTCTCATTTAGAAATAAGCCCTCCTGCTCATCCCGGAGCTGACCTATTGTTCTCAGTGAGAGAAAGATCAGCGGGAAAGAACACTGTTTGCTGTATTCGGAGGACCCATGTTCGATTCCCACCACCCTCACGGTGGCTCACAACTCTCCCTTGTTTCAGGGGATCCAATGATATCCTGGCATCCGTGGGTAATCGGTCCACACGGGATATGCTTGCACACATGCAGGCACTCACATATGCACCTAAAATAAAAATAAATCAGTTTTTAGAAAAAACTGTGATGAAGATGAAGTTAAATAATTGTGGCAGAAATGAGGAATTTGAGCGAAATTGTACCCGTTAGATGAATGGCAGTATTTTGGGTGGGGGAGAGTTTCAGAGCGATTCATTTAGTACTCGAATCTTATTAATTTGATATGGGTTTTGTTTGTGTGTTTGTTTTGTTTGGAGACAAGGTCTCACGGTGTAGTCCTGGATGGCCCGGGACTCTCTTTGGAGACTAGGTTAGCCTCCACCTCACAGAGATCCGCCTCCCTCTTCTGCCCAAGTGCTGGGATCAAAGGCTTGTACCACCATGCCCTGCCCATTTTGACTTCTGCCAAGACCTTATCACAAAATTGGAGGTGGGGAGGCAGAGGAGGAAGTACAGACAGTCTAACTCACTAAATAAAATTCGTGGTTTGTAGTTTAAGTGAGAAAATTGCTGCAAATAATCTGCGAGTTCAGACGAAGCTCTGCTTCCTCCTGCAGATGAGCCCAGTTGTTTCCCTGCCTTGTACTTACTCTATGGAAAGGACATATGAGACAGTGTATGTGATGGGTGCTGGAGAGGCGGCTCAGCGGTTAAGAACGCTGTGCCCTTCCAGGGGACCCCGGTTCAATCCCAGCACCCACATGGCAGCTCGCAGCCATCTATAACTCCAGGTCTCGGGTATCTGACACCCACTTTTGACCTGCGGACAGGAGGCAGGAATGTGGTGCCCAGTGTTTGACTGGGAAATGGCACCGGTTTGTAACCCCAGCAAGGGAGAGGCAGGCAGGGGGCTTGGATGGTCAGCCTCCTCTACACTCTTTGAACTTGGTTCGTGGATGAAAAAGGCAACTTAGTATTGGAATTGTTTTATTTCTGATCTTAAAAAAAATGACAACCTTGAGGTTCTAGGCAAAAGTATAAAGCATTTGTGGTTCTCTGTACTCTTATTATTATTATTTTTTTTTTTTTGATTTTTCGAGACAGGGTTTCTCCGTAGCTTTTGGTTCCTGTCGTGGAACTAGCTCTTGTAGACCAGGCTGGCCTCGAACTCACAGAGATCTGCCTGCCTCTGCCTCCCGAGTGCTGGGATTAAAGGCTTGCGCCACCAACGCCCGGCCTTTTTATTATTACTTTTTTTGATTTGTACTCTTATTTCTAACCTCAAACAAGGCAAAAATCTCCCCTTCTCCAATTCTACTCCTATTCCAAACATTTTTCATTAATAATAATAATAATAAATTTTAAAAACACATATACACATGTAAAACCAAGAAGACCCTTTTAGTAAAGACTTGGGAACCCAGGCTGAAGTCTGTATGTGGAGGTCAACACCCTTACACATGAGAAACAAACTTCAGTGCTTGACCTGAGAATCCCACTAATGAGACTGAGCTCTGAAAATGGAATGCAAAATCACAGAATATCTTCACAGAATCTGGACAGCTTGGTTCCACCCATCACAGGATGATGGTCACAGGCGTGAGGTTTTCAATATCCCTCTTTCCCCCTCTTTCGATAGTTTATAAGGAAGCTCTAGCCATGCGTGTGTGTGTGTGTGTGTGTGTGTGTGTGTGTGTGTGTGTGTGTGTGTGATAGCCTACCATCTACTTTGGCTTTTTTTGAGTTCTATGGCTTACACAGATTTCCAGAATATTCAGAAGCAACATATAATGTATTATGTAAGTAAAATTCCCAACATTATTAACATGCGCCTGTTTGTAAATCTGTAAGACAGTCACTAAGCACCAAGCTGAGGGGCAGGGGAGAGCAGTGACTCTGAGTAGAATTTCATTATTGTCATTAATTTATTTTATATGCATAGATGTTTTATCTGCTTGTGTGTCTGGTACCCTCAGAAGGCAGAGGAGGGCATCAGATCCCCTAGAACTGAGTTACGGCTGTAGTGAGGTGCCCAGTGGATGCTGGGACCAGAACTTGGGTCCTCTGGGAGAATTGCCAGTGCTCTTACCTGCTGAGCCAGCTCTCCCACCCTGTGGGAAGACTTCTAACCACCTGGTTGTGGTTTACCGCTAGGACTTTTCAAATCCTCGAATTGTCTGTCCAATTCTGGACTGCTGGTACTCACCACTGGCCTGGATCCTCCTTCAAAGAAAAACCTCGTCACAGCTCATCAATAAGCCTCCTCTCACCCACCATCTGGAGACTGTTTTCTCTTCACAGCGCCCCTCACCCTAAACCCAGCAGAATCTCTCTCTGTGACCATCTTCTGCCTTGCGAGCACCCTTGGGGAGAGGTCCTCTGCCCTGAAAGACACACATTACTCTATTACTTTTTTTTTTCTTCTCACTCTGATTTTCAATTATTTAAAGTGCATATTTCAAACTGGAGAGAGTAGAAAAAAGGACGGGGGAGATAAAAAAAATATCAGTCTTTAACCACCGGCTCCAAATCCAAGGTAAAAACCCCACCCGGTGTCCAGGCTTAACCAATGTTAGCATTGTCAAGTTCCGTGCCATCAAAGGGTTTCTGTTTCAGGTGCAGTAATTGGCCTCTCTCTGCTCACTCCACCCTCCTAGCCAACCACTTGGAAAGGCATGG
Source organism: Alexandromys fortis (assembly GCF_014885135.2). Classification (NCBI taxonomy): domain Eukaryota; kingdom Metazoa; phylum Chordata; class Mammalia; order Rodentia; family Cricetidae; genus Alexandromys; species Alexandromys fortis. The sequence continues at coordinate 23,054,323 of NW_026067949.1, read as the reverse complement.
TCTTAGCTGGGTCAAACATTTCTTAGCAACGCTGGGGGTGGTAGGGGGTGGGGTTCAGTTCACTTCCCTCCTCATGCTTGACTTCCCCTCAATTCAGAGCAGGCTCGATTCATCCAGTGAGGTTCTGTCCTCCGTTCTGTGGACAAAGCATCAAGGACATATCATTTGCCGTGGGAAAAGTGTCAGCGTGATTACAGTACAACAGGTGGCGTGTCCTACGTGGCCCGTTCACCCCTGTAACCCAAGAAACGAGGCAGGCAGCGTCGCCTCCCAGGGTACCAGGAACTCTTATAAAACGCATTTGACCTTGATGGAAATTCACTGTGGTGAGCTGATTGGACGGCGTCAGGGTGTTTGCTACGGACCGTTTTCCTGTTGAAGATTGTACAGATGAAAACCACACTGGGGAAAGCAGGAGGGTGGCGGTGGAGAGATGGGGAGACGGGGGAGAGAATGCGTGCACCCGCTCTTGCGCCCTCTAAGTCCTCACTTATGCATGTGTGTAGCGTGTGGGGTGACTGTGGTTGAGTAAGGAGCAGATGTGAAAGCGCACACTGCCCCTGGAGAGGAAGCACTAAACGACAGGAAAAAAATGTCACCGTATCTACGGAGTTTCATTTGATTCTTATGTGAGCATGAATTGAATCTTTTAAAAATCTTTTGAATACTTTTTTATTTTTAATTGCATGTATATGTGTGCTTGAGCCTGTGCGTGGGGTGCCCAGAGAGGCCAGAAGAGGGCGCTAGATCCCCCTTGGAGCTGGAGTTACAGGTGGTTGTGAGCTGTCTGTCTAATATGGTTGCTGGGAATAGAACTAGGGTTCTCTGTAGGAGCAGAAGGCGCTGTGCTCTTAACACTGGAGTCACCTGTCTAGTTTCCACTGAGTCTTAAGAAAAGCCAACCTTTTAATAGTGTGCTAAATGGCACTGGAGATGTGTTCTTCCTACGTTCATGGAAGGCATGGATGAGTCCAGCTCCTCCACCAGAACAGGTGTACTATTTCAAGGATTCTGAGTCTAACCGCCCAGAATCTTCTGTCGGAGAAATGTTTGATGTGGTGGCCACTAGTTTTATTGCCACAGTATAGATAGCATGAGCTACCAAATAGTTTATATTTTCCCTGGTACTACCAGGTACTGGGTAGGTCGCCAACAGGAAATGAGGCTTGAACCAGGAAGTCTCAAATGTGTTATTTAGTTCATCAAAATTTCTTAAGTTTACCCAAGCTCTGGGGCCCCAGCAGGAATGTGCCACGACTTTTGGACTGTAGGGTAGAGCCAGTGTGGGGTGCTAGGTGGTCCCCAGATATAGGTTTCATATTCTGATTCATATCAACCTCTTTTTTATTTTTTTTTAATTTTCAAGACTGTGTTTCTCTGTAGTTTTGTTTTTTTTTTTGTTTGTTTGTTTTTTGTTTTGTTTTTGAGACAGGGTTTCTCTGTAATTTTGGAGCCTGCCCTGGAACTCGCGCTGCAGACCAGGCTGGCTTCGAACTCACGGATATCCACCTGTCTCTGCCTCCCGAGTGCTGGGATTAAAAGCGTGCACCACCACTGCCCGGCTCCTGTCAGCCTCTTATTGGGTGCTTGTAATTGTAATCCTACCACAGCCCTGGACACGTCTGCAATCGGCTGTAATGGAAACACAGTGTGTCTGGGAACAACCAGGCGAAGCCATCTAGCAGGGTGGCATTCTTAGGTCCCTCCCGGGTCTGTAGGGAAGCCCCTCCTTGCTGTCTTCATACAGACCTGAAAACTCAAGCAAATGGTGTCATCTTGTCAATATGCAAGATTCCTGTGCTCCAATATCAGCTTCACTTTCCTGTGTGCTTCCCTCCTCTTTTTTTTTTTTAAGTCAATTTGATTTTTGTTTGTTTGTTTTTTATTTTTGTAGTGGTGGTGGTTTGAAGTCGTTACTCCCTTAATCTTGGTGTTACAGTCCCCACTTTTAATGTATCCATTATTTGGTATTATTGGATGTATTGAAGTATGAAATAGTACCACAGAGTGGAAGAGGACTTAATCTGAGATTGAAGTTATAATAAATTTACACCCTGTACTATAATGAAATCTGTGGGGGTTTTTTTAGTACAATGTTGTACAGATGGGTGAACCTAGGGCTTTGTGAATGCTAGGTAATTGACCCCTCTTGTCTCCATTCCCAGGCCTTGAAACAGTGGTGCTCTGTAGCTCTGACTGTATTGGAATCCACTACATAGGCCAGGCTGGCCTCACTCCCAGAGATCCACCTGCCTCTGCTGGAATTAAAGGTGTGCATCACCATGCCTGGCTGTTTGCTTGCTTTTGAAATGGAGTTTAGTTGTATTACCTAGGCAGGCTCTGAACTCCAGTTTTCCTGTGTCAGCCTCCCAAGGAGCTAGAGAACAAAGTCTTATCACAAGCCCAGCATCACACTGAGTGTTTACTGTACCCGGGCTTGCTGGCTTGCATCACTAAAAGGAAGTCCAGGATTTTTGGTGGTCCCAGAATCTTCATCAATTTTAGGAACTTGTATCCTGGGATGTGATTTAAAAGAATGCTCACTTTTCAATTTTGTGGCCCCAACCCATTATACATTACCAGACTAAACAAAGCTAGTTTCGAGTTTGGAGGGAAAAGCTCTTGACTTTGATTTGTACATTCTAGAATTTCTTGTATAAATTAGTAAGTACTTACATTTCTTATGCAAAGTGGAGCCTTATTTTTCTTTTTTTTTTAACTAACTTTATTACATTTTATTTGTTTAATGCGCGCGCGCACGCGTGTGTGTGTGTGTGTGTGTGTGTGTGTGTGTATGCATGCACGTGTGTGTGCTCTCAAACTGCGAGCCAGCAATAACCTTTCCTCCCTTACGTTGGCTTCTTGTCACATGTTATTTGATCACAGTGACCAGAAAAATAAACCAGTACACCAACTGGGCTTGTGTACATGCTCACGTAGGTCAAATGAGAACTCGAAGCTCTGTCTCCGGCTGCTAGCCCTGCCTTGGTTTGTGGGTAAGCAGGGTTACAGTGCCAGCATGCCAGACGGTTTTGTTCCTTCATCTTGTCTGTTCCCAGAACATGCTTTCTTGCTTGCGTGACACTGTACACATTGATGGTGTCTGTGTTTTCCAGGCATGGGAAGAGGACTGGGGACCCGGAGGTGGGGAGGTGGCAAGTGTAAGCTGCCTCTCGAGGGCCCTCTCTGTGTGGATGCTATTGAACCTTCTCATCCCGTGCCGCAGGCTCCACCTTGGTCCTTGTCCTGTCATGGCGCTGCTGGCTCTGCGAGTGTGCACAGCTGAGCCTTGTCTCTCCTGAGAAATTGTCGTTTCTTATTCTCACCTGGAGGGTGGGGGGAGCCCGTTTATGACTATCTCATTCCTGCAATGAGCAGAATACTGGAGAAATCCACCCAGGAAAAGACCAATGTCAACGAGATTGCCTCACTAATGAAGTCCTTGTAGCTGGGGGAGGTGGCGGCTCGCGACTGTAATCCTAGTCCTTGGTAGGTAGGTGGATTTAGGAAGAGAATCAGGAATCCAAGGCCAGCCAGAGAGCTACCTGAGAGCTTGTCTCAAGAACTAAACCCAACGTCAAAACACCCAACCTTCAGCAGCTACCATTCCGATCTGTCCGGCAACATAATTAGTGAGGAGAGTTTGCATTTCCTACTCAGATTAAGTTTGTGCTGAGGGTCACTTCCTATGGCTGTAACCTGGTGACCCGTGAAGGGGGGTCACTTCCTCTAGGGTGCCATCTATCATGGCTTCCATCTCTCCTCATCAGCGGTCACATTTGCTGTCTCCAGGCTGCCGAACACTTGGCGCTGTGTGGGACTCCGTTATGTGCCCTCAGCCCCCAGCTCAGAGTGGCAACTCTAGCATTGTTTGGGGGGCTTCTGTGGTCTTTGTTGGGCAGCTCTGACGTCTGAGGTTTGCCCAAGATAACCGAGTAGCATGGAGGAGGGTTAGGTTTTGGACTCAGTGCCTACCATCCTCCAAAGCCTGTTCTTTCTATGTCTTGGTCATGCGTTTGCTGTGTGTGGTCAGTCTCTTAGGAATATTGGAGAGCAGCATTGATGGGGAGATTAGGAGGCTGGAGAAGGACAGGAAGGAAAGATGAGGAAGGGGACTTCTGGCTGAGGCGCAAACGAGAGGCCAGTTACCACAGAAGTGCCCCGACTCTGGGCTCCCTTTCCCACCGGTCCCCACTGTCGGTGAATGCACAGGGACACCATGGGGGCTGGAGGGACAGGTCACACTGGGCTGCTGAGCAAACACAGACCAGAGAAAGCCTTTGGTTGTACTTCTATTCACTGTGAGCATGACTGAGCTGGGACCCTTAGCCATTCACCCAGACAAAAATAGAGTCAAAGCAGAGGCTTCTCCGATGTTCTTCTGCATGGTGTTTACTTATGAGTCTGAAATGAGACTGGGGGAGAATATCTAACCTGAGCCTCACAGCTTAGAAAGCAGCGTGCCTGAATTTCATGGTGCCTGAATGGTGGAGCAAAGGCATCATGGTCACACCTTTGAGAGCCTCCTTTTGAGGATGGGTGGTCAGTGGGCACACTTTGAAAGCCTCCCTTTTGAGGGCAGGCGGTCGGTGGCTACTCGGCCAGTTTTCTCGCCTTGAACAACTTGATTGTACAGCTTTCTAAAGTAACAACTTTCTCAGGACGCAGTGCACCTATTTAATGTGGCAGCCCAGGGGGCTTTCATGCAATGCATCTATTTAACGCGGCTGCTGAGGTGGGAGGGTGCTTTCGTGCAATGCTCGTATTTAGCGCAGCTGCTGGGGGGGGTGTGACTTTCTCACAATGCACCTATTTAGCAGCCCAGGGGACTTTTGTGTGCTCTCACAGCTGTGACATCACCAGTGCAGGTCTTTCAGGACCTGGTCTTCATCATGAAAATCCCATCTCCGTTACTAGCCGCTTCGGCTCTCTTGACAACCTACCTTCGGTCTCATAAACATGGATGCTTTACAATAAGGAGTTGTACCATGAGGTCCTGTCACTTCGCATACTATTTTCTTCCTTCCTTCCTTCCTTCCTTCCTTCCTTCCTTCCTTCCTTCCTTCCTTCCTTCCTTCCTTTCTTTCTTTTTCTCTTCTTCTTCTTCTTCTTCTTCTTCTTCTTCTTCTTCTTCTTCTTCTTCTTCTTCTTCTTCTTCTTCTTCTTCTCCTCCTCCTCCTCCTCCTCCTCCTCCTCCTCCTCCTCCTCCTTCTCCTCCTTCTCCTTATTCTTTTTGTTTTTGAAGAAAGTGCTTCTCTGTTTAACAGTCCTGGCTGTCCTGGAACTCACAGAGATCTACCTGTCTCTGCCTCCTGAGTGCTGGGATTAAAGGCGTGCGCCACCACTGCCTGACTCTGGAACAGAATTTTCAAGATCCATCTATATTATAGCATGTGTCACTACTTCATTACTTTTTATTGCAAAGGAGTATTCTATAATTTGTTGGGTACATTTGAGTTTTTTTTTTTGTCTGCCCCCCCTGCTTTTTAGCTATTGTAATGCTACTATGACTTTGCAGGTTTTGTGATTGCTTGTGTGTGTGTTCTCACACTGTGTGGGTTCGTGTGTGTGAGTGTGGATGCATGAATAGGCAAAGACAACATTGGTGTCTTCCTCTTACTCCTCTCACTCTCTACATTATTTGGAGAGCCTGTCAGTGAACTTGGAGTTTCCCATTTCTGCTTGACTGGCTAGAAAGGGAAAACCCCCACCCTCACAATCAGACTGCCTCAGCCTCCCCTCTCCCCTGCTGCTGGGATTGCCGGTGTAGGCACTGTGTCTGGCTTTTTTTAGGCTGCAGAGGATCCAGACTCAGGACTTCATGCTTACACAAGCCCTTTATTCACTGGACTGTCTCCCCAAGCCCTGTTTTTTAGATTTTTGTGACATTATGGCTCTTTTTTCTCTGCTGGGCACACATCTATAATGGGATTTCTAGATAGTGTGGTAAATGTCTTTTCAGCATTCGAAGAAGCCATCAGCAATTTGCATGACTGCATCTGACAGCTCCAGCTGCAGTGTGTGCACGGCTGTGCATCTGACAGCTCCAGCTGCAGTGTGTGCACAGCTGTGCATCTGACAGCTCCAGCTGCAGTGTGTGCACAGATGTGCATCTGACAGCTCCAGCTATAGCGTCTGCACAACTGTGCATGTGACAGCTCCAGTTGCAGTGTGTGCACGGCTGTGCATCTGACAGCTCCAGCTTTAGTGTCTGCACATCTGTGCATGTGACAGCTCCAGCTGCAGTGTGTGCACGGCTGTGCATCTGACAGTTCCAGTGGCAGTGTATGAAGGTTTTGATTTCTTGTCTTGGTCAACATAGGTTGTTTTTATCTTTTAATGATAGCCATTCTGGTGGATATAGACTAAATCTCATTGTGATCTTAATTTGCATTTCCCTGAATGACTTAAGCAGCCACGTGTGCTTTTTGGCTATGGATGGATCTTTGGAGAAAAGTCCATGTGGTTTCTTTACCTATATTTAAATTAGTTTGTCTTTTTGTTATTAATTTATAGTAGCTCTTTACATATTACAGATAAGCTATTATCAGAAATATGCTTTGCAAATGTTTTCTCCTATTTTATAGCCTGTCTTTTTAATTAGTTACTTGGGTTTTTTTTGTTTCACCTGTTTTGTTTTTGCCTTCAACACAAGGCCTTAGATTAGTGCTGTACTACTGAGCTACAACCCCAGCCCACATATGTATATATTTTTATATGTATATATTTATGGGGGTGTGGGATTCATGTCACCTCACTTGTTTGGAGGTCGGAGGACAACTTTCAGGAGCTGATTCTCCCCTTAAGTCTTCGTGCTATTACAATTTCTTACTTTAGACTGTTCATTGAGTGTGTGCACATGCAGTTGGGGGTGGTGTGGGGTTGGTTTTGTGTCCTACACAGAGCCTGAGCACACTGGTTTTCTCCCTGTGTCGGGCACATCATCTATCTGTAGTTTTACTTCTGCGTTTCCTCTGGATAGAACCTGTGTTTCTTTTCTTTGCCTAATTGCCTTGGTTGGGGCATCCAGTACAGTGTGGAATGAAATGCATTTTTCTCATCTTGGTCCTGATCTTGGGGAGGTGGGGTGAGTCTTTTACAATGAAACTGTGGGTTGTAAGATTTTATTTTGTTTTTAATCAGATGGCAGAAGTTTCTTCTGTTGTAGTTTACTGATTGTTTGAGTTATGAAAGGTTGTTGATTGTATCATGTTTCTCCATGTCTGGTTAGATAATACTGTAGTTCTATCTTTGCTAATATTGTGTGTTTTCGTTAGGTGATGTTTTTCATCTGGTAAACCCATGGGATAAATCATGCCTGGTCATGGTGCATAATACTTTTTAAAAAATTGGTTTGTGAGTGAGTGTGTGTGTGTGTGTGTGTGTGTGTGTGTGTAAGTCAGAGAGGACAAGCTAAAGAGCTTAAGATGTTAGTTTTTTCCTTCCAGCATATGGGCTCTGGGAACAAACACAGGGTGCCAGGCCTTTTGCCCATTCAGCCGCCATGCCAGCCCTCTTTGTTGGGTTGATGGTCTCACGTAGCTTAAGCTGGCCCTGAACTCTTGATCTGCCTGCCTTGTATGAGTTACTTTTCACTGTAATGATATTGAAACCAAAGGCAACTTAAGGAAGAGTTTATTTTGATTTACGGTTCTAGAGGGAGAGTGCATGATTGCAGGGCGGCCAGCAGCAGGCAGCCGGAGCGGGACCCTGGCTAATCCCAGGTGTCTGGAGATGCCAGAGGAGGGCAGAGATCTCCCGGAGCTGAAATTGCAGGGGGCTTGTGAGCTGCTTGATATGGGTGCTGGGAGCCGGAACTTGAGTCTTCCAGAAGAGCATCAAGTGATCCCACCTGCTGAGCCGTCTCTCAGAACATCTCCAGATGTTCTAGGTTCTTAATTTCAGGTTATCGAACTAACTGGCATACACTAGTAGGCCGAGTTTTCTCTCTTGTCATTTTAGCTATAGGTCTGTCAATGTTGTTATTTCAAAACTAAAACTAAAACTAAAAAAAAAAACAACACTAACTTTTGAATTTCGTTAATTTCATTTTTTTTCCCATCTTTGTGTTTTTTAGTTGTTTGACAATTTTGTGTGAGTCTTGACCGGATTCACGACTCGTCCCCCTCCCAACTCCTCTCAGATCCTCCCCTCCTTCGCTACCCACCCAACCTTGTGCCACCTTTTTTTCTTGTTTCCTACCCATCAAGTTCTGTCTGTGCTGTGCTATATTTAATGGACACGTGGCCTTCACCTGGAGCTTGACTTTTGGGGTTGATAAGGTCTTACTGGGTACCCTTGGTTGGCCTGGTACTTGCTGTTATGCCCAGGGTGCCCTTTAACTCCCAAAAGTCCTTGCCTTCACCTCCAGAGTGCTGGAATTACAGGCATGTGCCTCAGAGCCGAGCTTTTTTTTTTTTTTTTTTTGCTTTTCTAACCACCTTTACTTCCACTTTGATCTTTACTGTTTTCTTCCAGGTGAGGCTCATGATCTGCTTGCCTTTCTGTTTTCTGAAAGCAGCAGGTTAGATCGTTACCGACCCCTTTGCTGTCTCCACTCCCCATTGCAGGAGTCTGGGTATGAACGACTGTTGCTAATGCTAAGTGGGAGCCTGCAGACTTCCCCGTTCAGACTGTGTCAGAGAACAAGCGGCACACAGAGGACTTGGCCCCATTGTCCTCTCACTCCGCTGTGATGGAGTCCATGCGGCTTAGTGGTTCTAGGACCAAAGCCTATGTTCTGGGGTCCTGTTGACTGGGTGAGAGTTCTCTGTCTGCCACCTACAACTGGGAGACATTGAGCAACGCTTCTAACTCCTTCCGTGTGCTCTATTTATAGAATAGGACAATCACTACCATTGTGGGGGTTAGACATTAAGCCCAAAGTTGGCAGCGGCTAAATGTCTACTGTTGCCTAGCTGCCCCTAACTTAATGGCACCGCACTAACACGAGCCAATGATGAGCTGACATCACAGGTAGCTACCGAGTCTGGAGTTGTGATTCCATTGGCTGCTTCATCTCGGCCACCGCCCACGTTGTTCCTTTACTGCCGGGCTGAAACGCTGAGACGCTAAGCCACAGCCGCTCTTGCTTGTCCAATCACCCATCCAGGGTGAAACAGCCATGAACAGCAGCAGGAAATGGATTTTCCTAAACAAATCTGAAACAAGCTGAGGGGCAGGGTCCATAAATTATGAAAATGGTACTCACTGAGAAAGAAATTCTAATTTAGGTCTCCAGTACTTGGCCTTCTCTGTATAAGGCTGGCCATGCCCCTCTGAACTCACCAGCTGACGCTGAAGCTCTGTTGTCTGAGAGTCCGCAGCTGGAGCTGCTCTGTGCTTTCGGGGAATGGCTTTATAATGCATACAGTTTCATTCTCATCCCGCAGCCAAACAGTGACCATGCTGTTACCACGAGAAAAATAGCGAAGGTATCTGGATTGTTCCTTATTCTGAAACCTTCAGATAAAATTAAAATGTACCTGGGTTTGGTGAACACACATGTGATCCTGCCACTCGGGGTGATGCAACAGGGGATTGGTGAGTTGAGGCCAGCCTGGGTTACATAGAGCATGCCCCGTTTCAAAAGCCCAGTCACAAGCCAAAGAATTCATTATTTTCAAGGTGAAAACCACCAGTTTCAGGAAGCCTGATACATGGATAAAGATGGGTTTCAATTTGGAGGGTTGGATTTCCTTTCTGAAAGACTAAATTCAGAATAAAAAGTGAGTGTACTGCACTCTGGCCCACCGCTCCAGCTGCCTGGATTCTCTCTCCTAGTAACAGGTACAGCTCCTACTGTATTCCCAGTGGCTGCCGCCTCACGTGTCCATGGAAACAGCGAGTATCTGAGTGTGGGCTAACTAAATGACATCTGCTTGGATGAACAGCGCAACCCGTGAGAAAGTTAATGCATGCTGTGATGATAGTTTCATGTTATGTGCTCGGTGTTATTGTTCCTGTTTTTGAGACAGGACCTCACACTTTAATTTTGATGTTCACTGTATAACCCAGGCTTGCTTCAAACTGGTAGCAATCCTCCTGCCTCCCTAAGTGCTGGGATTACAGGCAGGGTCACTAGGCCTGGCACACATTCTTAATTTGTGTAAGTAGTAACTCGTACATATTCTTTCCCACGTGTGTCTAAGGACTTGGTGACACACTCCAGTCCCCACTCCTGCTCTCCTTCCCTGCCGTGTCTTTCCTCCTGGCCTTGCACAGCCCATCTTAACTGTCTATCATGCTACTGATGACCTCATTCGCTGTTTCCCCATGACATTATAAGGTTCATAAGAGTGGGATTTTGGTGGTTTGCTCACTGCCATAGCCCCAGTACCTAGAATTATTTCTTCCAGTCAGACTGAAAGGACTCTGTGAATGGAGTTGTTATCAATCACTGTTTTACCCTTTAAAGAAGTCAATTTTTTTTTTTAAATCAATCTTAAGTTTGGAGATTTTTCGCTTGGTTGGTTTGTTTTGGTAAGATTTTGAGATTGAGTCTCGTGTAGCCCAGGGTGACTTTTACTCCCTTTGTAGCCCAGGATGGCCTTGAGCTCCTGATGCTCCTGTCTTCACCCTACAAGCACTTTAGACTCCAGGGATGTGCTACTGTGTTGGTTAGATTTTGTCCATTAGACACAAGCTTGAGTTACCTGAGAAGAGGGAACCTCAATGTAGGAATCGCCTCCATCAGATTGGCCTGCGAACATACATGTCTCTGGGGGCCTTTTCTTAATTAATGACTACATTAAGTTACTTTTTCTCTTGCTGTGAAGAGGCACCATGGCCAAGGCAACTTACAAAAAAGGGGGGGGGCGTTTAATTGGAGGCTTACAGTTTCAGCTGGTTATCAGTTCATTTCCACGATCATGGCAGAGAGTGTGGCTCCGCCACACAGGCAAGCATGGTGCCAGAAGAGTGGCTGAGAGCTGGCATCTAATCCACAGTATAAGGAGAGTGGAAAAGAGAGGAGATAGAGCTAACTGGGAGTGGTGCAGGCTTTTGAAACCTCACAATTCACCCCGAAGTGACCACTGTCTCCCAAGACCACACCTAATCCTCCCTAAACAGTTCCACCAACTGGGGATTCAAATCTATGAGCCTCTGGGGGCCAGTCTCATTCACACCACCTCAATGATGTGGGAAACCCAACCCAGCGTGGCTGGTGCCACTTCTGGGCTGGTGGTCCTGGCTTGTATAAGAAAGTAGGCTGAGCAAGTAAGCTCGGAGAGCATCCTGATGGAGGAAGGTCATTGGTTAAGTAATAAAGAAACTGCTTGGCCTCATGGGTTAAAACATAGGTGGTGGGAGTAAACAGAACAGAATGCTGGGAGGAAGATGAAGTGAGCTCGGACTGGATAGCTCTCCTCTCTGAGGCAGACTTGACAGCTCTGCTCTCTGGAGCAGAGACACCATGCTCCCCTCTCCTGGGCAGACACAATGAAGCTCCGACCCAGGATGGACGTAGGGTAGAATCTTCCTGGTAAGCGCACCTAGCGGTGCTACACAGATGATTAGAAATGGGCTAAATTAATATGTGAGAATTAGCCTAGAAGAGGCTAGATAGAAATGGGCCAAGCAGTGTTTAAAAGAATACAGCTTGTGTGTTGTTATTTCGGGGCATAAGCTAGCAGGCAGCCGGGGTGCTGGGGACGCAGCCCCGCCACTCCTATTACAACAGCATCTCAGTAAGTAGCATCCCTCCGTGGTCCCTGCTTCAGATCCCGCTTCCAGATTCTACTTGAGTTCTTGCCTCCAACCCCACCCTCACGTTTCCCTCAGTAATGGACTGTGATGCAGAAGTGTAAGCCAAACAAACCCTTCCCTCCCCAAGTTAGTTTTGGCTGTGGTGTTTATCACAGCATCAGAGAGCAAACTAGAACAGCTACCATGCCCGGCTTGGGTTTAAGTTTTCATAAATCCACGCAGTGCAATGAAATAGTTTAGAGAATGGTCTTTGGGACTAAAGCTCACCTCTGTGCTTTTGTTTGTTTGTTTGTTTGGTTGGTTAGTTAGTAGGTCGGTCGGTTTTTAACCTTGGTGTGTTGAGGCTCTAAACCAGGGTGTTGCTCATGCTAGGCCAGCACCATGCCACTGAACTAACCTCCTGACCCCCATTTTTAAATTTGAAGCTGAAATACCTCAAGGCTTTATCCCAGCATATACTGCATTCTATGCTGAGCTGTGCTTTAGTTCAGTGTTTAACTTCGAGAAGAATACTATGGGGCCTTTGTTCATTCCGGTCCGTGGGAACTTCTGGATATTTCTTCTCCTTTCCTACGGGTTATAATTAGCTTCGTGACTGACTGCTGCTAGTGCTATTAACACAGCTTTGTGGCTTCAGTGCCAATGTTTGGCGCAGGGTACCACTTCAATGCTGTGAGTGTATGTACACACACACCAGTGTGTGTGTGCGTGCGTGCACATGAACAATTTCGTCCTCTTATACTTTAGTCATGCATTAATATAGACAGTAACTTCAGTAAGGTTTTTGGAAATCAAAGTAATACCAAATGGACTGATGAGGTAGGTGGCCTAGCGGCTAAAGGTTCGGGCCACCAAGCTTGATGTCCTGAGACCCCTGGGAACCTCAGGGTGGAAGACGAGACCCAACTTCTGCAAGTTATCCCTGATCTCCACACATATGCTCCCCTACCGAAAATAATTAAATATTGCCAAATGTCTTTCTAGAAACAGTATATTAGCGTTATATGTAAAAGCAAATACCTACTGGCAAGGTCTTTACATTGGTCCTCTTTTAACCTAACCCATAGATGAATTAAAATTTAAAAATCATTCTATCTTTGTAGGGTTTGATTTGGCCTAATCAGATACTCCCTGTATTTCAAACAGTCCTTGAAGGGCTGGGAATTACAGAAAGCCCCGTGTTCAGTCCTCAGCAACTGGATGTGGTGGCACACACCTATGTCCTAGCTCTTGGAGGACAGAGAGAGAGCACACAACTATGTCCTAGTGCTTGGAAGACAGAGAGAGGGGCATCAGGAGTTCACGGTCATCTTCAGCCACACAGACAGTCTGGAGACAGCTTTAGATATATTAAACCCAGTCTCAGAGAAACAACAAAGGCTAAAGTGCTTGCCACCAAGCCTGCCGACCCAAGTTCAAGTCCCGGGATCCACGTAAATGTCACAGAGAGAATAAGCTCAATAAATTTGTCTCCTCACACCCCACCACCACCACACGACTCATACATGTTCACCCCATAATAAATTTTAAAAAGCCAGAAACAAATAAAAATAACCCGAGTAATTTTATAACATGTCTCTGCCTCCCCTCCCCAGACTAGGCTCAGTTTTGTTTCTTTCCTCTCCACAATCAAGTCCATCTACCCTAGGGCTTCAGCATGCGCTTGTATGGTTCCCTCCTATTTAGACTCTAAAGCCAAAGTGCTTTATGATGGCTGAGGGCCATTTCTTCAGACAGGGCCTAACTGCTTGCTGCAAGCCATTTGGATCCGGACTGGCTCACAATACCATGGCCTCTGAGAGACCCTTGCATGTTTTTAATGCATTTTCTCTCCTGGAGGGCTGCATGGAGCAGGAGAACAATGCTCACAAGAATGAGAGAGCTAACTTCTGCTTTTTTCTGTGTTTTTCCCCCCTATATTGTTTGAGTTTATTAAAGCCACTTTGTTCAGAGTCAGAGCACGAGGATTTGGCTTATTTCGTGTTGAAGGCAGACTATAATTGGCCTCATAATTGCTGCTTTTAAGTATTCTGTGAGAACCACTTGGTCCTACTGCCTAACTAGCTCTTTTATTTCTGAAAACCAGCGCCCTGCACATGCTGAGAAAGCGCTCCAGGTTGACTCAGGCCCCGCCCTACCTTCAAACTTGCCATCCTTAACATTTCCCAAAGTTTTGTATTTTAGAGTTAATGTTTATTTTAATGTGCTTACTCATAAATATGCACATTCTCACTTTTTAAAAACCTCTCCAAACATGAAATACAATCTAATGTTCCAAACAACCTGTAAGCACAGGACTTTTTCTTACATGGTATACTATTTTTTAAAGATGTATTTATTTTCATTTATGTTTAAATGTGTTTTGCGGTGTATATCTTTCATAGCATGTGCATGCAATGCTCACAGGAGCCAGAAGGGGGCATCAGATCCTCTGGAGCTGGAGGTAGGGTTGTAAGCCTTATGGATGCTGAAAATTCAGCCCTGGTCTTCTACATGGACAACAAGTGCCCTTAACTGCTAAGCCATCTGTCTGACCCCAAGGTGCTCTTACATAAAAGCAAATTCTGAGTCTAAGTCTCAGTGAGTAAACGTGCCTGCCGCCAAGCCTGCTAACCTGAGTTTAAATCCTGGGACCCACATGGTAGAAGGAAATAGTTGACTCCTATGAGTTGCCCTCTGGCCTCCGCATGCCCACTGAGGCACACGAGACACCCTAAATAAATAAGTGTTAAGAAAAAAAGAAATCAAATTTCTCAGTCCTATTTGTTGTTAAAAATTTTGTTTAAAATATATTTTTTTTAAAATACTGATTTACTAACTAAGGAACCTTTGGTTTTCCATTTTGGTTAGCCTAGAAATTTGGTTTCATGTAATAATAGTTGACATTTTGTAATCTTAGATTTGTTTTGAATTTTGACTATTTTTATTTATTTATTCGTAATATTTTCATTGACTATTTGGTAATTTCACACTATGTACCCCAATCGTTCTCACTTCTCAGTCCTCCCAGGCCTGCCCCCCACCCTTGTGACCTCCCCCGCTAAACAAAAATGAAAAAACCAAACAAACAAAAAAACCGTGAGTCCACTTTGTGCTCCCGTGTCCTCACCCGAGCATGAGGATTTTGACCTTTTATTAAGTCACTAATCTTTCTCAGTATTGATCACTTTATATAGGAGCAATAAAATTTCCTTCTATAAAATAGGGATAGAAGAATAAACTGAACACAGACTTGTCCCCCTGGACTTTTGATCTCTGACACTGTCCACTTCAAAACTGTCATAAATTCAGTGAACTGGACAAAGACACAGTAACCTCTAAGGGAAAACCTACAGTCACAACTTAGACTGGTATTTTAGGATGTGACCTCCTGACCTCCAGCTGGCCTTGACTCCTGACCCCGCCACCACCTCCCCTGTGCTGGCCTTGCTGAGGGAGCCTCCCCGAACCCAGCTTCCCTGCTCACATCTGGGGACTCAACCCAGGGCCCTGAGCGTGAGGCGCTCATGTACAGGGCCACTGCTCTGTGCCCAAAGGCTGCATTAGGAAGAGAGACGGGTTTTCATTTCTTTATTGGAGCTCATCCTCATCCACCTTTGGAGATGCTGGGTGTCACATGGGTGCCAGGAGCCCTCAGTTTCTCCTCTCCCTCCTCCTCTGACGTCCTAACTCCACTGGCAGAGGGAGTTGGGATTTTTGCAGTTCCCTCTCTTGGCCCCTCTAGACGGAGGGGCACATTTTAACAGCCTCTGTTTCTCTGTGTCCCTGCTACTTGTCTCAGTGGTCACTCTATTTCAGCTTCAAATTAATAACAAAATAAAATGAGGGTTTAGTTCACGTGGGATTTTTGCTTCTTTTTCTATCACGTTTATAAATATGATTTTTGGTAATGATTGGCTGAGATAAAATGCCCAGTAACCCAGGTTATCTACCTGAGATAAGATAAAGGTGGGGTGGAGGGAAAACAATGTTTGCTAAAAATACAGCATTTCCCAGAAGCCTCTCCTTTCTCTAAAGACTTTGAGGCAGCCTTGCTTGATAAAGCGGACTGGCCTTGAATGTTGAGCCTCTTACGTCAGCCTCCCAAGTTCTGGGATTCGAACTGTGTGTTACCTTGTCCGTCCAGTGTCCCAGAGACAGTGTCTGCTCACTTAAACGTATTTATTTATTTAATCCCCACAGCGCCCCGTGTGAGGTAGGAATTACTGTCTCTTATTTATATGAAGTGGAGCAAGGGCACAGGCACACACACGATTCTCCAAAGGGTGACTGGAAAGAAAATCATTGATTTCCTTTTAGTCGTGATTGGAGCTTGGGTGAAATCTTTCAATTAAATTTATTTTCTATGAAATGCCAGTGCTTCTGTCGCCTGGGACTTTCCCCAATTTCCTCTTGGTCAGAGTAGGTTTCGCACTAATTTTCATATGGTTATTAAGCATTTCCACTTGACAGCTGTGACCCCTCCCCGCCTTCTGAGCCCCGCCTTCAAACTCACTCCAAGTGTCCTTAGCAAATGACTCCCAAAGCCCAAACCCATTGGCCAGTGAAGAACCAGGAACCAGGTAGAGCAGAGTCACGTTGCTCCTGGAGTTAGGGACAAAGGTTACTGAAGCCTGGCTGTGGCTACAATGAGCCTGTGCATCCAGATTTCAAGACTGGAAAGGTAGGGAAACCTTATTTATTTTCACTGAGGTATGAAGAAGGTGGTTGTGGTCACGTAAGGCGATTTATTATTAGGTTTACCAAACAATCTGTTTGGGCTTTGTTTTAATTAACGGTGGTATATACACCTTAAGTTCTTAAGAATCTTAAACACCACCTCATTTGCCTTACTGTTGGTAAGACTCCAGCTTTCTAGTTATGGGTGGGATTTGAAAAACATTCTTTAGTTTTACAGCTTTTTTTTTTTTTAACTTCATATACTTGATAAAAATCTAGGTCTTCACAAATATATATTTATAGTTGGCAATTTAAACCATATAGTACAAGCAATAATTTGTCTCAGTCTTTAGGGAAGAAAATACGATAACTAAACATAAATTAGGAGTTAGCATTAGGATAATATATAAAACTGTACCAGTGATATTTCCTCTTGTTGGAGTCACTTTTTTCAAACTGTCAGTTAAGTTTAAGAAATGAAATTATTTAACTGTAGATGCTATGCTTTTTTTACTTTAATTTTTTCTATACTTTATGTGGTCCTTTCTAATATTAATCACAACTAGAAAGGCAGAATTCTTTTTCACCTTTCTACCTAAAAATGAAGTAATTTGGATAGCACTTAAAGTGAAAGCTAACCATCAAGAAGGACATCTTTCTGGTCGTAATGAGCCCTTCTCCACCGTCATGGGAAGAAGCGCTTCACTGCGATCAGTCAGGAGGGGCACAGAGTGCCCGCAAGTCCACTCATCAGCCCTTAGTGTCAGCCTTATTCATGGCTACTATATTGTCAGTGTCAAAGGTAAACTTGTCTGTAATATTTGTAACTGGTTTTCCACGACTACTTTGTCCGGAAAGTGGCTCAAAATGGGTTTGTATTTCGTAACCTGATAGTGCATTCATCTAAAATAGGCCGAGGCATTGTGCCGTTCAGTAAGAACATTACATTACAAAGCATTTAGTATGTGTTATTTTGTCTAATAATTTGTAAAGAGAATACTAGTGTGTTTATCACTGGATATTAAAGGTGTGTGTGTGTGTGTGTGTGTGTGTGTGTGTGTGTGTGTGTGTTCATGCCATGGTGCCCTGTGTACATCAGAGGACAGCTTCAATGGCGTTGGTTCTCTCCTGCCTCTACTTGGGCTCTGGAGACCAGATGTCAGGGTTGTGAAGCAAGTGCTCTACGAAAGGAGCCTTCTTTCTGGCCCCAGATTCCCCTTTTCTTGGTTCAATGTATTTATTTAAAGAGGTTTTCATTATAAAATATCCTACTTTTTACAAGGTTCGCTCGAAATGCCGTGTTTTTTTGAAGCTCCTCTCCACGGTGCCTTCGGTGACTAGGCTGTGTTCTCACCGATCTTTCAGGGATCAGGCCTGGGGGCAGGGCCAGCAACAGTTACAATGTTAACTATTTACCTGGCTTTGCGAATACTTGGTAACCATCCTCTCGCTGTTTCTCAACCACAAGCTGAGGTCCGAAGGTTCAGATGAACCTCTCAGATCAGAGGTCAGACACAGATTGCTGCAGTTTGGAGCTGAATTCTGCCAATACGACAGAATTTCACAGCTATGGATTGCTCGCTTCCAGTCCTGCACACGGGCCGGGCTGGGCAGTTAACAGTGTAATCTGTACGAGTCAGCCTTTGGCCCCCACGTTTAATAAGTAACTAGCTGGTGCCTTAGGTTTCTCTGGTACAAGGTGCACGTTATAAAAAGGGTCAGATGTCAACGTGCAAAGATGAAGGAGGTGGGAGGTGACACTCTCACCACCTACGAGCTGTACGTAGAGATCCACTAGTCTGTTTAATTTCTATTTCTGTGCTGTAAATGTAACATGTTCATTTTCTCGGTCTTCAAAAAATGGGTCCTTTTGTAAAACATTAACAAGTAAGAGATGTCTGATTAGGGACTATTAGCCAAGAAGTAAAAAGGGAAGTTGTGGACACCGACCACTTAATTATTTCATGGGATCTTTTTTTCTCAACGTATTTCCAAAGTGTGATGGCATTTTAAGAATTTAGGGAATAAAGCCAGGTGATGTGGTGCATATCTTTAATCCCAGCACTTGGGAGGCAGAGGCAGGGAGATTTCTGTGAGTTCGAGGCCAGTCTGGTCTACAAGAGCTAGTTCTAGGACAGCTAGGACTGTTACACAGAGAAACCCTGTCTCAGGGAACAAAAAAAAAAAAAAAAAAAAAAAAAAAAGAATTTAGGGAACAAGAGGTGTAATTCCAGCACTCCGAAAACTGAGGCAAGATTGCCAAGATTTGGGTCAACCTGGGCTACAGGGTGAGGCCCACCTTTACAAAAAGAGAAATGGATTATCTTGCCTTGGTCTTTTAGAGGTTAGAGTTCATGATTGACGGGCCCTGTTGATTTGGGCCTGTAACAAGGACACATGGCACGGTGGATCCAAGCTGCTTCCCTCATAACCAGGAAGTATAAAGATAGGGCCTAGGACCCCACCATCTCTGTCAGGGCACTCTCAAGCAGTGGTCCAAGATTCCCCATGAGGTCCTACCTCTTCCTAACCACCCCCCAATCCTCTCACGTGTGAGCCTTTGGGGAAACACTGATGTTCCCTCCGTGTTTGAATCTCAGTGTTGCCTAGTCTTTGGTCAGCCTCTCTGTGCTGATTCTCTGCCTCCCCAAAGAGTAGGAGCATAGTTCTTGCTTCCTTATTGTAGCAGCAAGTAAGATGATGTCGCACAAGGGATGCTTAACACAATGCCTGATGTACAATGAGGATTCAAGGACTGAGCTGCTGCTGTGGCATTGGCTCCTAGCTGCTGTGGCATTGGCTCCTAGCTGCTGACTTAGCCTTGCCCACCCTCCATCCCATCCCAGCTTGCCTTCCCCTGGGTTTCTTCATTTCAGGAAGAGTAGACACAGACGTGCGTATTGGATAAGGTGAGGTGGGAGGTCTCAGGTGGTGTTCTTCTAACTATCAGGCAGAAGGGCGCTTTAAAATGCCTGGTCCAGCTCTACCGCTCTTTGGAGGCTGTGTTTCCTTAGCTAATTGCTAAATCCAAACCTCTAGTTTCCCTTGCAAGCTCTTTTCGTGCTTCCAAGCAGTGAGAAACATTTGAGACTTAAATAACGCCATACGGATAGGTTGAATCTTATCCTTGGGGATATGCATCACAAAATTGTTATATTTACTGATTTCAAATTTTGCAAAAAATGCCAGATGTGAAATGTTACCTTGAATTTATTCATTCTGTTTCTTTATTATTATCAAATATAGTGGCTTTTGGATTAAAACACGATTTTTAACTGCCAGTGACAATGTTAAGTACTTAGCATTTAAAAAAGTCACAGTGACATCTCACGGTAATTGAACACCTGCTGGATCTGGATGTGAGTCAGACCAGACTCTGCCCTGGTAAAGTTTTAACTTAGCTGAAGATGAGCGTGGTTCTAACAATTACTGTAAGCTTAAACCATATGCCAAAATTCCGCCGTGTTTGTCCTTCAATGTGGCAATTTCTTCTGTGTCAGGAAGAGTGTTAGATAACACTGTGGGCGCAAGTCTCAGGAGCCTCCCCAGTCTGCTTCACTGGAGGAGGGAAGTTGAAGTTCAGCCTGGCCAGGCAGAGAGGGGCTGAGGGGATCTGAAGCACCAGGAAACTGAGTAAGGGAAACTGAGGCATGACATGAAGCTGGGTGAGGAGTGAGGCTCTTCACATCTTAGCAGGATATCGACTTTATTCTAAAGATAGCACCAAGAGGCTGACGGGACCGAGTGGTATGGGTTTAAAGGCCACCGTCTGCTGTGAGAGCTGGATTCATAGTGGGCAGCAGTGAGCAGGATAAAGGCCGTCCAGAAGGCTACGGAAGCTAGGGGCTGGCCGTTTGCAGTATGCTTCCAAATGTAAGAGCTTTAATTCATGTAATGACACTCAAGTTCGGGAAACACCCAAGAAGGTGGAGGCCTGGACCATTGAGACCATGCCTGAGGTCCAGCAGTGCAAGAAGCCCAGTGGCCGGCAGAAATGTGATGGCTGACCTGCACCTACTCCTGGTAGCTTTAAATCCATCCATGTACTTCCTCCTCAAGAGTGGGCAAGCGATTTATCTTAAGACGGAATCTGTTTCCAATAAAAAGTATTCTTGCCCGGCAGTAGCACACAACCATAAACACAGTACTGCGAGCTATGGCCAGAGTATCAGGCCTTCCAGGTCGTCTTGAGCTTTGTCCTGAGTTTGAGACTAACCTGGGCTACATAAGCTGCCCCAGTCTTACAAAATGAAAGACATGTGTGATTGCTACTAATTCATTTTAATTACTAGATAAAGTAGCATATTTCTTTATGACATAATCCACACCTGGTTTGGCTTTATTCTTACCCCCCCCACCACACACACACACTTCGCTCTGCTGTCTCTCCCCATTCTGTTCCTCCCACCCCTTTCTCTACAATGTTCTCTTATCCTCCCCCATCTCCCTGAAAAAAAAATCTCATTTCTCCCCCTATGCTCACGAGCTCCTTAGTCGTTTCTTGGCCTCTGCTCACACTTACACCCTCCTAAGTACATGTCTCTAGAAGCTGGTGGAGAATAGGGGTGGGAATCTTAATTTTAGCCTCAGCTTGTGACTGAGGGTTGAAGCAGCGCAGCGCAGGTCTTGACTTTAGACTAAGATTTTTTTTTAAGTTTTTGTTTGTTTGTTTGTTTGTAAGATTATTGGTTTGTTTGAATATTAGTGTATCTTGCCTCATTCCAAAAAGTGAATTTGAAATGACTTTAAAGACCACATGCACAGGGGGCTGGAGAGACGGCTCATCATCTAATGCTTTTGTAGAGGACATGGAGTCAGTTCCCAGCACCGTGTCGCCACCCACAACCATCTCTGATTGGAGTTCTCATAGCTCCAACGCCCTCATCTGGCCTTGTTGAGTACTGCACGAGCATGATGCCCCTATCTACTGCAACAAACTCATAAAATGAAAAAATAAGAATGAAATCTTTTAAAGAGAAGTTTTAATTTTAAAGGAAAAGAACAGTTGTAAAGTTTTCGTTTGTTTGTTTGGGTTTTTTCTTTTGTTTTGTTGTTGTTGTTTGTTGTCATTTTTGCTTTACTGTGTGGGCCTTTGCTGTAGCTCAGCAGATAACTGTTCTTGCTGACTGCTGCAAGCCTGCCTGCTGGAGTTCAATTCATAGACCTTACATGGAGGTGGAAGGAGAGAACTCTACAAAGAACCGCATATATGTACATCATATACACACACGCACAGATGATAGTAGCAATAGTAACAATAATTAATAATAATAACAATACTTAAAGAAACCCAGGGTGTCATCTAGGCACAGTGGTTCATATCTATAATTATATTTTATATCTATATTTTTTCACATTCATGAGTATAAGGCAGAAGGTTTATTATGAATTCCAAGCCTGGCCATATGGTAATTACCTGTCTCAAAAACAAAATCCAACTAACCACTACCACCAAAACCAACAAGCTATGTGTACTCTGACCAAATACAGAAAGATATGAGCTGAAATGAAGTCAGGGTAGACAGCAGAAATGATGACATCTGGCATCAGCCGAAGACCCCACCTCATTTGCTGGGATCCCCAAGCAGCTCTGATTCTCATTCCAGAAAGAGAGGAAGGAAGGAAGGAAGGAAGGAAGGAAGGAAGGAAGGAAGGAAGGAAGGAAGGAAGGAAGGAAGGAAGGAAGGAAGATGAATGCATGTATAAAGCCAAGCTTGTGGGTTTTATTTGAAGATCTTTGTGAGCAATCAGAATAGCAAATACTGAAGTTTTATGAAATAAATTCTATTTAGATTCATTGTAGAAAGCCTGAACTTTCTGGAAGTATACAATTGAGCCTACATGTTATACTTTAAGGGGTTTTCTGACTTAAACAGCTATGACCGCCCCTCAGTGAGCTTTCTTTCCCTACAGCACAGCATAAAACTATGAACCCCAAATTTCAGTATACATTAATAGTTTGCTTTCAGATTTCAGAGTTTATGTGTCCACTTCTGAGATATTGCCTTGCTGAGGGGGACCTTTTACTATTATGGAAGTGGGAACCCTCAAAGTTCTGTGCAGAATATCTGGTCTTCATAAATATTTCCCGTGAAAGATCTCAGGAGAGCTTGGCGTTGGAGTCCACATTTTATTCTGTTGTCTTGACACTGCAGCTAGTTTAAGACAGGGCTTATAATTTGCACCTTAATTTCCAAGGTTTTATCAAACTGGGATGTTGAATTGGTTGTTATCCACCATGCAACACCCGGGGCCATTTTTTTCAGGGCTGGGTAGACTGTGCATCGAGAGGTTACATGTTAAACATCAGCTATCCTCCAATTTCAGTGTGGCCTTTCCCTCTTTGAGAAAACCCTTGTTGGTGCAGATTTGGCTTGGGGTCCGGCTGAGGTTGTCGCTTGTGTTCTCATAAAGCCATGGCTCCTACAGAAGACCAGCCATTCCAATAGAGATATGGCTAAACAATTTTGCGTTTTAACTGACTCTAGTGGCCAGTCAATCCAGAAGATTCCAAACTGCTCTGCAGAGCTCTAAAGGTCCTCCAATGTCCCCCATGAATCCCCTGGCTCTTGTTTTCTAGGTTTTGTCTCTTTATTTAGCTAAATTTTTGGTGGAAGAATACATATTGCAACCCAAAACACACAACAGTGGCAAAACCAGCTCTTTAAACCTAGCAGTTCAGCTGTATCTTGCACTGCACACAAGTGAAGGGCTTCGCATGGAGGTGAAGACAATGGCGGGTCCAAGGCAGTGGTGGCTTGTACCTGCAATCCCTGTGCTTTAGATGCAGAGGCAGGAGGATTGCACATTTCAGGGCCATTCTGGGATAGATACCATGCCTCAGTCTGTCTCAGAACACACATACACCAGGATACGCTCATAATGGAGTTAAAAGTCTCACTTAGCTTCCAGCTGGTGTTACAGTTGTAGCGCCATCCTGCATTTAGAAATGTGGCCATAAGCCGTTTGGATCTTAAGCGGGTCTGTCGGTAGTTGTAAAGGCTGTGTAGGGTGTATCTTCAGGTATGGAGTACAGGAAAGATATACTGTGATGCTTTTATCTGATATATCTGTGTGTTTTGAACGGTTTAACTGGAACTTTATGTTCCCTTCACTTGAATAGTTTTGTACTGTGGCTTCCACGATTAACCTAAAACCAGAACTAGTACTTCTCATTTCTCACAACCCTCGCCTTGAAAGGAAACATCCTCGAAAGTCTTGGCTGACTTCAGGACAGAGGAAGCATCACTCTCATTGGAGGTGGATCACGAGCGCCTCATTTCCCTGGTTGTGCGGACCCGCTGTGGGATGCAGCCGGGCAGGGGTGATGGTTTGTTAATGGGGGCAGCATTGTGCCACAGAGCAGGGGCAAGGCACCAGCTAGGTATGTGTCTATCAGGAGGCGTGTCTCTTTTGAGTCTCGGGCTGCATCTATACTCTTCTTAGCAGTATGCATGTCTCTATGTCGTCGCTACTCCAAAGGTCAAAACACACCACGTGACAGAAGTTGGTAATGCTCCTGTCGCAATTCCCCACTTCTTCCAGGGTCAGATAACGAGTTATATTTCTTGGTTTCTGGAGAACATTAGAGTAATGGTTTCTTGAGTAACTGGAGCAGTGACCGTTTATTTTCTGAAGAAAACCTCCTTGATTTCCAGGCACATGTGAAACCGACATTGAAATAGAGCAAAACAAAACATTTTCTAACATCTTTTTTCCTTCAACCCTTTAGGACTTGTCTCAAAGGACTCTTCAAGAACTGAATAGAGAAACCCCAAGCAAGCTGCTTGAATCGGCCTGCATTCCCCTGTTCTGCCTTCCGTAGAAAGAACCAGGAGCGGTTGAATTGGTGACATTTAGTAAGTGCACTTTCTGGAATCCTTTCCTTCTTAAGTAAGAACACAGTTTCCCTTCCTGTCAAATGGGACATCTGCTGTTAGTCACCGTAGGCCTGATGTGTGTTTACACGGTGAATTAGTGTGCGTTACACGTGACGGTGGGTCACTCTGAGGCTGCGCTACAGATCCTTAATTCTTTGTACGCGTCACATCTTTGTGGCTTGAGAGGACATATCTTCTCTTGCCTGCCTGTTGGAAGAGACAGAGGGTCATTCAGGTTGCTTACTGTCTGCTTCTGACTTCTCAGAGGGCATTGACATTTTCTTCCTTCCTTCCTCCCTCCCTCCCTCCCTCCCTCCCTCTTCCTTCCTTTCTTCCTTCCTTCCCTCCCTCCCTTTTCCTTCCTTCCCTCCCTTTTCCTTCCTTCCTTCCTTCCTTCCTTCCTTCCTTCCTTCCTTCCCTCCCTCCCTCTCTCCCCCCCTTCCCCTCCCCCCTTTCTTTCTTTTTCTTCTTGCTTTGCTTCTTTGTATGTTTTTGAGACAGTCTCTTGTTGTTCAAGATAACTTTGAACCCTTGATCCTCCTGCCTCTACCAGGCAAGTACTGGGGTTACTGGTAGGCGCCACCACAGCCCGCAGCCATTAGTTTTTTGACATCGTTCAATGCTTGGTACACTAGGAAGGCTCTCTGTACAAGGCAGACAGAAGATTCAGTGTAACAGTATTTGTGATTTTGGAGTCATCCTCATACCCTCTGTAAATTGGCCTTCTTGCGCTGGGTGGTGGTGGCACACTCCTTTAATCCCAGCACTCGGGAGACAGAGGTAGGCGAATCTCTATGAGTTCAGGCCCAACCTGGTCTACAAGAGCTAGTTCAGGGACAGCTAGGACTGTAACACAGAGAAACCCTGTCTCAAAAAAACAAACAACAAAAAAGTGGCTTTCTTGCCTGTTATATAAAGCAGAAATAACTGTCACATCTGACTTTCCAGTTCATGACATTTTGTTCTTTCATTTGTACCAGCTTACTTCACAAAGCATGTCTTCAAGGTTCATCGAATGTTCATTTCGTTGTAAGACGGACTGTTATTCTGTTGTAAGACACAGACCAAGTTTTTGTTCGTCTTTTGTTCATCAGCAGGCATCTGGGTTGCTTCTGGTTTGGGGCTGCTGTAAATGGGGCTCCCACGAACATCTCTCAGTCCTGCCTTTATTTGGGATTGACATCTAGCAATGGGATTGGTGGATTCGAAGGTTTTGAATTTATAGGTCTTGTTTTTCCTGAATCACCAATGTATTTTCCACCATGATTTTACATTGTCACCAACATTGTACGAAGAGGTCCAGTTTGTCCTCTTAACTGGCTATAGTGTGAGGGCTTGTTTGATGACTGCCGTTATAATGAGTATAATATGGTGTGTCAGATGGCTTTGATTCTCTCATCCCTAACGATTAATGATGCTCAGTCTTTTCATGCATCTGTTGTATCTGAAGAAATGTGTGTTCAAGTCCCCCGTCCATTGCCTGCTGGCTTTGGCTGAGTTTGTGGTTCTTTGTGGATTCTGGGCACTAGTCCTTTACCAGAAGATGATTGCACGTATTTTTCTCCTGCACCATGGGGCGCCTTTTGTTTCTGTTTATGGTGTTACTTGATTAACAAGATTTGATGTTTTTTTTTTTTCTTTTGCAATCAGTACTGGGGATGGAACCGAGGGCCTTTGCATGCCAGGCAGGTGCTCTGACACGGAGTTACAGCCCAGTCGAGTTTTACACAGTTTTTTGATTGTTTTTTTGTTTCTGTTGGGTTTTTATTTTGTTTTGTTTTTGGGTTTTTTTTTTTTTGGTGGTTATTTACTTCCTTCCTTTCTTTATTTATTTATTGGTTGGAGTTTTTTTGTTTTGTTTTGTTTTTTTTCAAGACACGTTTCTCTGTGTAGCCCTGGCTGTCCTGGAACTCAAACTGTTGGCCAAACTGGCCTCGAACTCAGAAGCTACCACAGCACAGCTAAAGTTTTAATGCTTTTATTTTATTTATTTATGTGGAGACAGTATCTTGTAGCCCAGGCTGGCCTTGACACCTGATCCTCCTACCTTAGCCTCCCATGCTGGGATTACAGGAGTCTCCCAACACATCACTATGCCTGGCTCAATTTTTTTAAACTTTGATGAAGTTTATCTTTTTCTTCTTTTGCTACCTATGGTTCTATGTCAAGTCCATGGACCTCTCCTTCCATTTTCTTTTTCAGTTTGGTGCCTTAGATTTAGACCTTTGGCCTCTGTTAAGTTAGTTTTTGCATATAGTGTAAAATTAGGGCCAGGATTCTTTGTAAATAAGTACTTTTTAATCCCGCCAAATCTTGGGTTTTGGCACTTGCCGGCCAGAAGTAAGTTCCTCCTATGGCTTAGACGTTCACACTCAACATTCGTCTGCGTTACTTCTCTAGTAGGCTCCTCACCCCCCAGCTCGATGAGAGTTGGGGAAACAGCTCACACACATAACTAGCAGCGTTTTTGTTTGATGAAATTCCCAGGAAAATCACGGCAGAAGCTGGTAGTATGCGAAGCATGTTTTGTGCGCGGCTGTGTGTGTGTGGCATGAGGATATACATTTCACAGCAGAAGGAACGAGAGAGGACATACTCGATGTGGCTGGGGGCAGAGAGCTGCCGGCGGATGGCCACACCATTTGCACAGAAATCAACTGTTCTTCAGGCCGCATCAGAGAAACTATAAACTAGTCTACCAACAAAACTGTGGGCAAGCTGTGTTTCCAGAAGTTTCCCTGGTCCCATTTTCCTGTGGACAGAACCTATGTGTGCTTCCAGTATAAAATGTGAAGTCCACCTGGCATATATATATATACAGTATAAAATGTGAAGTCCACCTGGCATCTTCCTGGGCAGAATTTTGAGGAGGAAGAAACTCGTGGCTGCGTACACTGCCCCTCCTAGTATCAAAGGTCCGCAGTGAGCTGCCTGCGCTCTGTGGGGCTTGAGATAACAGCAGAGCTGCATTTATGCAACCCACAGTTTCAGGCTCCTCTGTTAGAGCAAGATTCAGTTAGACTTTCAACATCGGGACACTTGGCACGGGAGTCCGTGTCCAAATTCCAAATCAGTTAGTGTTAAATCTGTTAAGGTTTTCTTCGGGACAGGGTTTACCAGGCCCACCCCTCTTCTGGTTTTCACTGGGATTGATTTACAAAGGATAAACTGTTTTGGCCATTGTGGGTTCTCATTCTCACTTTGCCATAAAATGGGGATTTGGAAAAAGAAGAAATCAGTGAGCAAATTGCCTTTTCTGACCCTGGATAGCGTAAGATAGCCTGTGTTTTCTAAAATTAACTTGTAAGACTAGCATAGTGCTTGTCCCTTGAAAGTCTGTTCACATGTGACTCAGAGCACCCAACATGTCCATGTGAGCTTGAGAATAAATGATTAGCTCAAATCAGGGTTTTTTTTTTTTTTATCTGTGTGGTAGGCTTTTGGCTGAAATATTAACTCCAGTCGCGCACAGTGAAAGCAGAGAACTCATGAGTCATGCCACAATCAACCCCAACACCTGTTTCTAGAGCCCTGACAAACCACTCATTTCTTACCACGCAGTGAACCGTGTTTTCTGCTTCCTTCCACCCATCTACTAAGTGGATATTTCGTGGTGGTCTTCCTTATTGCTTTACTTTCTAGAACTGTTGATACAGGCAGTTGTCTCAACTTTTACGCCTACGTAAGTTGTATAGACTGGGAAATGCTTCTCCCTGCCCCTCTCTTCCCTTCCTCCTGCCTGTGACTTTCGTAGCCTCAGAAGTAAGCAAAGCAAGTTGTTTGCTCCAAATAGCATGCTCATTTGACCTTCAGAACTGATTTGTAGATAAACTAGCGGACATTTCAGGTTCTCATAGCCAAGCTCTCCTCCCTTTACTGATCATGAACCATGTATGACCATACAGGAGGAAACTGTTTCAACAAGCACTAAAAGCAAGTAGCCCTCAGACAGCCACATAGCTCGATTCCCACTTGTTCCTCTGGATACTGATTAACCAAGGTCATTACAGTTGGAAATCAGAGATAGCAAATGGGAGCCTAAGATGGGGGGGGGGGGACACCACACAGGGACGCATGAACGAGAAAAGGGAAGCAAGGGCGAATGAGGATGGATGGCCGGCGATGGGACGCATGAGAAAGTGGTCGTCCCGCCCACTTCCCTCAGCGTGGCCCCGTGTGTTCGCCCCTGTATGGAAAGAGGGCTGTGTGAGTGACGTAAGCGGATGGTCAGGGGTTTTGTGGTCTCATATACAGGGGCATTTGTGAGCTTCTGCATTATACGGTTGCTATCAGGTCAACCTGTGAGCTACTGTCAGCGAGGTCCCCCACTACGTGCTAGAGAACTCCCTAGCAGCAGCAGCAATATTCCAAGGAAAGGTTGCTCAGACTCCATTCCGGAACATTCCAGCTGTTTGTCTTTCACGAGAACATTTATTTCCCCGTTTTCCTTTCTACAGAGACTCTAGTTGTGGTGTCCTATGATACAGTGATGGCGTTTGAAAATGGATGTTTTTAGATTTATTTTCTGTGCGTGAATGTTTTGCCTGCATGTATGTATGGGCAGCGTGTGTGTCTGGTGCCCGTGGAGGTCATGAGTTGTTGGGTCTCCTAGAACTGGCAATGTGAATGGCTTTGAGACACCACGTGGGTGCTGGGAAGCAAACCTGGGTCCTCTGTAAGAGCAGCAAGTGCTCTTATTCTCTGCGCCGTCTCTCAACAGTGTTTTAATGCTTTGAATGCATTTATTTTATTATTTAATATTTGGGAGTGTTTTACCTGGATGTATTTATGTGTACATATGCATGCCTAGGACCCATGGAGGTCAGAAGAAGGCACCAAAACTTTTGGAACTGTAGTTACAGAGTTGTGGGTACTGGGGAGTTGAACCTGGGTCCTCTATAAGAGCAACAACTTCCCTTAACTACTGAACCATGTCTCCAGCTCAATGGAATCTTTTTAACTTCAAAAATACCTCACACTCAGCTTAAACACATTTTTTTTTAGAATTTCACGTATACCTACTGTGATTACATTATCTCTACCCATCCCTCCTCGCCTCAAACTCCTTCCATGACCTTTCCTACTTCCTCTCAAATTTATGACCTCCTCTTCTTTATTTATCCTTATTACATACATATATATGAGACCTATTGAGTCCATGTATTGTTGTTCAGTGTACATGTGTTTTAGGTCTGACCACTTGGGATTGGGTAAGCTAATGGGGTTATTGTGTCCCTGAAAAAACCTAATTGAGCCATTGATTGCCTAGAGCTCCTCTTCTGGGGCAGGGCCTCGTGAAACGTCCCCCACCCACGCTGGCAGGTCAACTGGTGTTTTCATCACGTAGGCCTTGCTTAGGCAGCCATATGGTTGAGATTTCACGAGTGCAGCTTCCCTGGTGTGCCGAGAAGGTGCTGTCCAGCGGCAAGCATCCTTGCCCTGTGGCGCTCAGTATCTTTCTTTCCCGACTGCAGTTCTCTGAGCATGACATGTAAGGACTGTGTCGTGGCATCCTGGGTCTAGCCCCACCATCACTTGTTCTCTGTATTTTGGCCAGTGATAGATCTCTGCACGCGTCTCCATCTGCTGCAATTAAAAAAAAAGCTTCATTTACACAAAAAAATAATCTTTGGTTTATTCACCTCCTTGTGGGGAGTTCTCGGAAATTCTTTCACTGGGACTCTTGCCTTAAAGTCACTGAAATGCTAGGGCATCCACCTTAAAAGCAGGGTCTATGTCACCTCTGCTCCAATGGGAGCAGGCCTTATTTCACAGTTGGAACGGGAGTGACTAATGTTATCTAAACAGCCAGGACACACCCAGCACTGGGCTAATGTCTGACGGTGTCGATCCCCTCCAGAGCTTTCCTTTCAGTTGGCCTTGCTTCTTACCAAGAGACCCGTGAGATTCTTATAAACTACTATTTCACATAGACCATCACAAGGTCAAGGTCATACTAGGACATGCTCCAGGGAGCATGTGCTCATAGACATAGAACTGTAACAGTATTCCATGTTTTCACTGTGTAGCTATGGGTAATGTAGTTCAGAGTGGGGGGGACAGAGTGCCATTGACACACACCCTCAGAGCAATTTCACTTTATATTTGGGGAAGTGCTTTTCCCACATCTCTTGAAAGATTAATTTTAAAAACATAAAAATATTCATTTTTTTCTTTTGTGTGTGGTCTTCCTTTTAAATACGTTTTATACACCAGTTTTTAATTTTTTTATAGTATTTTCAAAACATTTATTTTTATTATTTCATTGCAAGACTCATACAAGAGTTCTTTTCAACAGCACATTTGTTGTGTGACTTTTCCTTACTCAGGATGGTGCAGTTTTTAATTTTTTAAAAAGACATCCAAGTCTATTGCTTTCAGACTGTCTGGTTTTATCTTAAATATAAATTGACATTACTGCGAAAAATTAAGCATCTATACTAAATTATAATCCCCAGTTTAGTTGTGTCTCTCCGTGGTAAGGTGTTTGCCTGCCGTGTTTAAGAACCCCAACGCCACGTAAAAACTTTTTTTTTTTTTCAAATTAATCCAGATCTATTTATGACTTTTCGCTAAGCTTATGATGACCCGTATATTTCATAATTTCTTTAGTTAATATTATTATTAGCATTTTATGGTGAAACTGCCACCTGGGTTGGGGGAGTACTGAGTGACTTTGAGAAGGTGTTTGTTTCCCAAGGATGGACAAGGTTGGGAAGGCATATAACTCAGGGTCTAGGTGTACAGCCACCTCACACTACTAGGTGTGCAGCCCGTACCCCATTATGGAAGTTAGGTTGTATGGGTTCCATTTAAGTCAGACGGTCGGTGGCATCTGTGTCCCAGTACTCAGGAAGCAGAAGAAAGCAGATCGGGAGGTCAAGACCACCCTTGGTTACTGTTAAATTGAATCCCTGGTTGTTGGAAATCCGCTGCTGCTGATGTAATAAGCCAATCAAACCGGATTAATAAATCCAGGTTTATTCTGTGCAAAGCGTTTCTGCGTGGCCCCCGGGGAAGTTGAGATGATCACCAGGGGAACTCATGAAATGGGAGCTTTTTTAATGCCCACCAGGAGTGAGCCGCTGATGGTGGGCTTTTTCAGGGGCAGAGTCTGGACTGAGGCGACTCCAGGGGAGGGTCCCGTTGCTTGGCACCCTGAGGGCGGGGTCCAGACAGTCGGAGCTGGAGATGCCACACAGTTACATAATGAATTCAGGTCCAACCTGGCTACAATTTAAAAGAAAAAAAATTAACTCCATGGGTTGTTAATTTTAGAATAGAGTTTGGATATGTAGCTACTATAGACAGTGCTAAGATACACTGTGCAGAGCTCTGAGGGCTGGAAGGCAAAGTAGGGCTACGGTTGTGAGGGGTAATTTCCCAACTACTGTCGCGGAGCGGTGGCTTTATCCTCCGTCATGTGTGTTGATCTAGGCCTGTTCCCCACTGGTCGTGACTTTATTACACTGGCCGGAACTAACACCATACGTGAGGAAGAAGCATAGAGAAAACAGCCTGGTAGAGTGAGCGTGGGTTTTACCACCAGCTCTATGCCTCACGTGTCCTTAGGTTCAATCCTCCTGTCTCAGCTCCAGTCTTCCGTCCTGCGAAAATCAGACCTGGTTTGGGCGTAGGTAACTTGGCACATGGTGTCTCCTTCATCACCCTTTGAGGTGTCGATCACCGTTGGCACTGCTCACTTTGTAGGCTGGAGTAATGAGGAGCCCAGACTCTGGAGAAGTTAATGACATCGTACGGCAATGTTGTTGCACCGGGGAATGGGGGGGGAGAATGTGGGGGATTGGTCTCAAACTCAGGGAATCGGGGTTTCTAGCATTTGGTAGATTTTTGCAGGACGAGGCAGTCAAGCCTTTTGGGTTGCAAGCCTTACAGTCTCTGCTGCCACGATTTAACTCTACCTCTGTTGCACCAAAGTGGCCATAGGCAGTGCTAATGCCATCGTTCACAGCCCTGTCGCTTTCCCAGAGCACACATGTTAAACTTCTGCTCACAGCAACGTCACAAGAACTTCTCTAGATGTCGCATACTCGTGAATTCAAGAGCTGTAAGCTCACTGACCAGAGCGCTGGGTCGGGCTGCTGTTAAGATAGTTCTCCAAGAGATTATTTCCAGTCCACCTCCTCTCTTGCAAGGAGGATTCTCTGTAAGCCGTCCATTCTCTCGCATTGTCCTGTCCTCTGCATGTAAACTAAGGCTATTTATTCTACAGCCACTTTTCCAGACGTGCTAGGTGTACGGAAGGAAGCATGGTCCCCTCGGGCTTCTCACGGGGCTAAATGATTTGGTCATAAATGGCCTTAATGAATTCTATAAAGTCCTTACAAATACATTAATAGTGATATTATATGTGATGACATAGTTAGTTCTAAGGCTAAGAGGATAAGGAAAGCATCTGGAATCAGCCAGAGGTATGGAGAATTCTAGTTCCTCCTGCGTGTCGTAGCTGGATCATTCCTGGGGTTTGACTGTGGACCACCGTTGGTTCTCTACATTATTAAGCCAGCCTTAGCTGCCAATGCAATAAAGTTTGCTCGGTGGATACGTGTGACCTCCTAGTACTGAGTCCCCATGAGCCTGTATGAGCTTCCACCTCACCCTTGCGCTGGTCCTAGTACAGAGCTTTGTACACAAACAGGTATCGATAGTGGCTAGCTTGCTAAGATGGAAATTACAGCCCGTTCCTTTAACAAATATGTATTGTCTTTTAAGTGCCAAACTTTGAGGATCAGAGACAGGCAAAGTTCTGCCCTCTTGAAGTTGACAGTTAAGGGAGAAAGACCGAGGGAAAATGATGGTGGTTGTACCTTGTCTGACAGGAAGACGGTGACTGTGGCTGGCAAGACAGACAGACCTTTGGTTCATCTTCTGCCATTCATTCTGCAGTTCTAGATCTCCTCTCTCCTATAAATGCTACTCCCGTCTCCAGGGTACTTGGCAGAGAGTACTCCCTGAAAGCATTGACCAAATCCTGAGCAAAACCATTGTGCAAGAACCAATCTTCTACCCAGCACTCGTGAGGCAGAGGCAGGTGGATCTCTGAGTTCTAGGCCAGCCTGGTCTACAAGAGCTAGTTCCAGGACAGGCTCCAAAGCCACAGAGAAACCCTGTCTCGAAAAACCAAAAAAA
>NW_026067949.1:22972355-23018921 GCF_014885135.2 Alexandromys fortis | reverse complement strand
CCCCCCCCCCCCCCCCCCCCCGGGAACCCACAGCAAATGCCTCCTTTCCAGGACCGTGTTGATAGAAACTGAGCCTCTTGGCTCTGCTTCTCTTTATCAGACACAGCTTTTCACTGAGTGATGTCTTCTGCCATAACAAAGCCTGCACCAGCATCAACATGGCCGAGCCCTGGGGTGCGAGTTCTCCCTCAGTCAGGGGCAACTGAAGATAGAGGCCCAGCATGTCAGCATGTCGTGGGCTCCTGTCACTTCATTCTTTAGGATCCTTGCAGCAAGGAGGCTCAGAAAGAAGTGTTTGGTTTTTTTTTTTTCTGTGTGCAGAGGGCAATTAGTGTAGGCAGGTGTGGGGGGTGCGGGATGAGCCTGTCCCCCACTTATTGTTTGGGCCCCTGGGTAAATTCCTTGACCGTGGCCACGTTTTGAGTGGAACTCCTCTTGATTTTTAAGTCTTAGGATCGACAGCCGTGTCCTGACCCCAGAGCCCCGAGAGTGGGAGTGGCCTTCCCGCTGTTTACTCGAGTGGGTGGTAGTGACTTGGCACTGAGCAAAAGCGTGGATGCCACATGTTAGAAGCCTTCTGCAGAAGCTAATCTTCCTTTCCTGGTTTCCTCCCTCTTTCTTCACACAGTGTGTCTCTGTAAGCCATTGAGGGTTATTTACAGCGTTAGTGACAAAGTTCTCCCTAAAATTTGAATTCTGTCTTAAAGTGACTCCTCCCACCTTTTCTCTTGTCTCTCTTTCCCTCCCAGGCCATACGGTGTCTGCCCCCGCCCCCACAAACACACTATCTCTGTCATCCAAGACAACTCTCAACTCTTACCTTCCTGCAGTCTCTTGGTGCTGGCCTTGTAGGTTTGAACCACTCAACAGTGGTTCCAGTGACAGTCTTTAAAACAACAACAATAGCGGTTGCTAACCTTTCTAATGTGTTGTGCGTCAGGTGTCTTCAAATGTCACCGAATCCTCTCAGGTAGCTTCTGTGTAAGTCACCTCAGCGGTGAGTGTGAGACTGGAAGTCAGAACTCATGGGACAGGCCTGGAAAGTGACACACACGTGATTCGAACTCGTAGAAAGTACACATTTGTAGTTTAAACTTCCCCCAACACACACACACACACACCTCAGAGAAAGTACAACTATGCACACACACCCCTCAGAGAAAGTACAACTACACACACAGACCTCCCAGAAGGGACACATTCATAGTTTAACTCCCCCCAACACACACACAAACACACACACACACACACACACACACACCTCACAGAGCTTTGAACCAAAGTTAACTGTTTAGTTCAAGTAATTCTAGAACAAAATCATAGTTGACCGTTAAGACTGGGTTTTGAACCCTAGAAATATTTCTAAGTATATTAGCAACCTTTGCTGGATCAGTTAAAAGCTAAAATCTGAATGAAAGATATTCTGAACTGCACTAAAAATATAATTCAAATCTTTAAAGATTTCCACTGTGAGTTTCCCTTGTAAGTGCAATTGTGACCTAGGACAAAAATTCTAAGGGAATCCAGAATTGGAAAGTATATCGTCACGCGGTTTCAGACGCCAAGCTGAGCGAATGGATTCCTATCCTGCCATGCACACTAGATGCTGGCAGCCCCCAGAGAGACGTAATGTGTCTTCAGCATGAGCAAAGGGAGCATGTGTTGGGAGGGTTCTGCCTCCCCAGGAATCTGGCATCTCCAGGGATGCCTGGACCATTTGAGTCCAGGGTGGCAAGTCTCTTCAGGTTCTTTCTGGAACAGCCTTGGCAAAGTGCACCAGCCAAGGGTTAGGTGAGAAACAGATTTACACTCAGATGCCTGGGCCACATCATCAGTGGAGAATGCCACAGCCGGCCAGCTTACCTGTGACAAATGGCACCTGGGAGGCACACCAGTCTCCACCAGAAACTCCCAGGCTAGGCTTCTCACATTGACCGGTTTAAAACTGGTTCTAGGAATCTGTTGCTTGCTTTCCTGTAAACACCAGATTCTTACACAGGGCCAGCATTCTTGTCTCACGTTCAAGTTCAGTTTTCTTATGGTGACATTCCTTGATTCCCTCCCCCCCGCCCCCCTTTTTGAGTCTCCGCCCTAGGAGCCCCTCACAAACCATTTCATTGAATCCTTGCCCTATCATGGCAATCATTTGGGGCACCTGTAGTGTGAGCTCTGAACCAGGCTGACACCATTACTGATGTCCATTACCTGAGACTCTACTTACTTGCTCTGTGCCTTCGTTTCTTTGTCCATAAGGTAGGGACCCTAATGATATCCCCTGTAGACAGGAGGGCTGGAATGAGCTAGTCTGCATCCGCATCCACAGAGCACAGCGCTCTGCCTGCTGCACGGTAGGATGTGAAGATGAGTCTGAGCTCTCAGAGTCTACAGGGTCTCCCCCACGGCGCACCACCGGAGGAGCCAGAATGGGCCTTGCTCACTCTGACTCCTTTTATTTAGTGTGCTCTGAATCCTGAGTTGCTCTGCCTGGCCCTTGTTGAAATAGGAGCAGCGGCGGGGCTGCGTCCCCAACACCCCGGCTGCTTGGCTAGCTCATGCCCGAAATAACAACACACAAACTGTATTCATTTAAGAACTGCTTGGCCCATGAACTCTAGCCTTTACAGGCTAATTCTCGCACCTGGACTAGCCCATTTCTAATGATGTTTGTAAGCACCCCAAGGTGCGCTTACCGGGAAGATTCTAGCCTATGTCCATCCTGGGTCTGAGGAGCTTCATTGCGTGCATCTGCCAGGGAGAGCTGAGCATGGCGTCTCTCCAGGAGCAGAGCAGAGTCTGACCTCACTTCCTCTTCCGCCCAGAATTCTATTCTGTTTACTCCTCCCATCTATGTTCCAAGCTATGAGGCCAAGCAGCTGGTTTATTATAACTTAACCAATGAAATCAACAGATTGATATATGACACTCCCACATCACTTCCCCTTTTTCTGTTTAAACAAAAAAAAAAAGGCTTTAACTTAACATCCAAAGCTCTAGAAATGACAGAGACATCTCGCTGCCTGGACAGTCACCCAAAGTTCCTCTGTACCGTTGGGGCATCCATCTTCGGCCTACAGGCCCATAGTTTCCAGCAGACATTTCCACAAAGCAGGAAATTTCAAAGGCAGTCACTATCTGCTTGTCCTGAAGAATGTCTTGCAGACTCTTTCATGAATCAGGAACCCCGAAAGATCATCTCACCTTTAGGCAAGTTCAGCAGTCCTCTCTCTGCGGGTTCTCTGTGTCCAGTTTATGCAATAGTCCAGGCAAGAGCAGTTTCTTGCCCAAATGGCTATCAAACTCCATAAGGATCCTCTTCGATGCCCATCTTCCTCTTGAAGTAGATTGGTGCTGCCAGGAGCAGAGTGTCTCATTGTCATGAAAAGTCCTAAGTTATTAAAACATTTAAAATGCCATATTCTATAATCTTTGAAAAATATGAAGAATGCCTATCTAAAATATATCTATGCACATCTAGAAAATCTTAACTAACATGACTACAAACTTAACTATTATTAATGATTATTCATTAACAACCTATATACATTACAAAATTAACCTTAAATTTAAATCACTAAAGCAAAATCCATATCAATGTAAATTATTCATACCTATATCATCTCCCCCTTTAAATGTAAAAGAACATTTATAAACAATATTTGGGAACATGGGCGCAGTTTTTTCTCTCCAAACTGCTTCCTGCTGAATGGGGGCGTCGTTAATTAGGTCTTTCATGGTATAACCTGTGTGCTAGTTTCATCTCAGTTGGCAGTTGAGCGAAGCAATTTTCTGAAGGTATTCACAGCAACCGTTCAGGAGGGCGTGGTCCATCATACCATATCGGAATAGAAGAAATGAACAGGGTCTCATCCTCTGTGAAAACAAAATAAGAAACTCCTTTCCAAAGTATCATGTCCTTAGATCCAAATTTCAAAGTCAAGGCATCAAAATCTCTACGATGGATTAGTTCAGCAGCATTTATAAACAAATATCTTTTAGCATCTGTTGCTCCTTCCTCAGCATTCAAACAATTCAAAGAGAGCATAATAGTATACAGTATCAAGATTCTCTGTGTATTTTCCATCTTTGTAGGCTTTATTTTAACCTCTATTTCGTTTATTTTTACTTTTATTTTATATTCTCTGTATCTCTTTGACCTGGAATAACTCTGTAGACCAGGCTCTCCTTGAACTCTCAGAGATCCGCCTGTCTCTGCCTCCCAGGCATTGGGATTAAAGGTGTTTGCTACCACACCTTGAACTCACAGAGATCTGTTTGTCTCTGCCTTCTAGGCACTGGGATTAAAGGCGTGTGCTACCACACATTGAAGTCACAGAGGTCAATCTCCCTCTGCCTCCCAAGTGTTGGGATTAAAGGCGTGTACTACCACACACAACTTCTCTTTTTCTTACTTTTTTTTTAAAACTTTTAACTTTTAGCTTGCATATATTTTTAACACACTGTAAATCATTTAAACATTTTCTTTATCTTTGAATCTCTTTACTGTATATCTCTCTTTTTCTGACCACACGAGCCTTTAAATTACTGAGCAATATGAGTAGGATTAAAGCCGTGGCTTTGCCAGCTAGATCCAGTCCATTCCTTAGCTTTCCAGCCTCATGGCTGAGGTACCGGTTGTAGCCATGTTTACTGCCACAACTCTATGGCATTTCAAGGTCCCTGCCAGCAAGCGAGCTTCAGCAGCCTGTGCTTGCAAACCACACGAACCGCCTGCGTAAAAGAGTCAGAGTTTGCCGTGGCAGGACAGCCCAGAAAGCCGGCATTTTTAAACGGCACAGCTTTTTTCCTGCTACAGCTGAAAATCGAAAAGCATGCGTTCAGCTTTTCGTCAACACCATTTAAGTGTTTTGTGGCAGGACCTCTTAATGAGCTGCAGGGTTTTGCAGCTGAAGCTGAGTCAGGAAGCCTCTCTTAGATGAGAGTGCTTGCTTGCCTCTAGCAAGCAGAGTAGACCCAAGAAATTTCTGCTACCAAGAAAACATGCTTCACTCCATTCTTTCCCAAGCTTTCTCAGGCTTTTTGTGGATTCAGTTAGCCTCACGTCTGGGCACCATCTGTTGAAATAGGAGCGGCGGGGCTGCGTCCCCAACACCCCGGCCGCTTGGCTAGCTCATGCCCGAAATAACAACACACAAACTGTATTCATTTAAAGAACTGCTTGGCCCATGAACTCTAGCCCTTACAGGCTAATTCTCGCACCTGGACTAGCCCATTTCTAATGATGTGTGTAAGCACCCCAAGGTGCGCTTACCGGGAAGATTCTAGCCTACGTCCATCGTGGGTTGCAGCTGCCTGGGAGAGCAGAGCATGGCGGCTGTCCGGTCCCTCTGGAAGCAGCGCAGAGTCTGACCTCACTTCCTCTTCCGCCCAGCATCCTATTCTGTTTATTCCACCCACCTATGTTCTAAGCTATGAGGCCAAGCAGTTGGTTTATTACTTAACCAATGAAATCAACAGATTGATATGACACTCCCACATCAGCGACGTCACACTCCCTGACACTTTCACATCTGTGTGTAGTGATTGGCCCTGCACCCAAACCAGGGACTGGGCTAGAGAGCAAGCATGATAGGCTTTGTGGGCCATGCTGCCTGTACCCCAACTATTCAGCTCCATAACTCCACCATGGCCGTCATCCATGGTCCTTTCTCCCCCAACCCCATGTTAAGGATATGGTTTTATAAATAGGGTTTTATCCTAAACAAATGGCAGACAGTATTTGGTCCGCAGCTGGAATTTGCTGAGCTCATCTAAAGCATTTACAGTTTTCTTAAGTCCAATCTATTGGGTTTGGAGAGAAAAAGTCATTTTTAAGGCAATAAGTAAGTGATTACCTTTTATTATGTCTAAATTTTTGGCCTCAAATTTACAAAATTACAAAATTTTGCTTATAACTTACTTGCCTGTGGCATGAAGCTAGGGAGAGCAGAGCCCAGTAGACTATAAGATTTTCCTAAATGTGCTAAACTGACCCAGTATCTCATTGATTTATTGTTTGCAATGCTGAGGATCAAACCCAAGACCTCGTGCGTGCTAAGCAAGTATGCCTTTTTGAAAGGTCTGATGTTTGGGAAGGCTGGAGAAATGGCTCAGTGCTTAGGAGGGCTTATTGCTATTGTAAGGATCCGAGCTCAGTTCACAGCACACACATCAGGTGTCTCACAACCACCTGTAACTCTAGCTCCAGGGGATCTGATACCCTCCCTGTTCTGGCCTCCATAGGCACCCGCATGCACACACACATGTACATACACACAGGCACATACATACACACAAAAATAAAGAATACATTTTAAAGGCCTATCATTTTTTAAGGGCCTTTTTCAAAATTTTGTTATCTTTTGTTTTTCTTTTTTTTTGCCTCTGAAATTTTTGCCTTTTTTTTTTAAAAGGGTGTGTGTGTACTAAGGAACAAGTTCCACTCCTGTGACCATCCACCAGTTCTATGTTTTCTGTATTATAGCACATAGAATCTCCCTCTTGATCATACCTATGCTTGTATATGTATTTGGCATCCTCCATTGCAGGTCACAGATTTTAAATGGTCCCCTAAACTACACGTGCTCACCTTCCATTCGGAAGGAGAGAGATCTTCACATTGAGATTAGAGGAACCAATGTATCATTCGAAATGTACACTAAAAAAAAAATCTTTACGATAAGGAGCTTTTGTCAGGCTAACTTATGAGCATTGTAGCACAAAGGAAACAAGATAAACAAATCAAAGGGAACCCTATCCAAAGACATATTTAAGATTCTTTATGACATTTATTTGTGTAGGTAGAGGAGCGGGCATGTGTGTAGAGGTTAGGGGACAACTTGCAGGGTTTGGTCTTCTCCACCCTATAGGTCCCAGGGCTCAAACTCAGGTCATGCCTGGTGGCAAGTGCCCTTACCCACCGAGCCATCTCACCAGGCCCTCAAAGGTATTTTTTGAAATATGTGAATTTTTAATTTTTAAAATATTTTTAAAAATATGAGAAAAAACGCATCTTGAAAATTACTAAAATTCAAATAAAAAATTGATCTGAGGAGCGTTCACCAAGATTTGAATCAAGGGTAATATCACATTTCTTGAGCTATTACAGTGTTCTGGGCATAGAGCAAAGTTCCTTATTCAAGATGGGCATGGTGTGGTGCAGGCTTGTGTAATTTCAGCACTGAGGAGGCTGAGGCAGGAGGATTATGAGTTCAAAGCCATGCCGGGCAGCAAGTGGGAGTGTCTACACTAGTTACTTTACTGTTTCTGTGATAAGATAACATTACCCAAAAAAAGTATTTGGGCTTACAGTTCCAGGGGGTTAGAATCCACGATGGCTGGGACCGTGTGGCAGCAGGCAGCAGTCTAGGAGGCTGGAACAAGCTCACATCTTGAACCATAAACATCCACTTCCGCCGGCATGACTATACCTCCTAAACTGCCCCAAACACACCACCAGCTGGGGACCGAGACTATAGGACATTTCACACTCAAACCGCCATAGTATCTTGTATATATTAACTCATTTTTTTGTGTTGACATTATTACTATCATTAGGATTCCCATTTACAGGTAGGAAAAGTGATCTATACAATAGCTAAGTGTCCTCCTTCTACGTCATACAACTAGGGAGGGTTAACTGGGGTTCAACCATGTTGTCTGACTACAGGGGCCCCCTCCAACTCTGAACACCCTACTGCTCTTGTTACAGCAAACGGGCCAAACGGGGACTGTTTGGGCTAAGTTATAAATACGTATCTCTGTTTTGTGTGCCAGTATAGATTTAAGGTTCTTCTTTTTTTCTTTTTGAGACAGGGTCCCATTCTTTATATTGACCTCAAACCTACAGTCCTGTTGCCATGTGTGTACTGGAATTACAGATGTGTGATGCCATACTTAGCTTTCTTTCTTCTTTAATTTGTGTTGCTGGGTATTGTGTGGGGCCCCCCTCACACCTGCCGCAAGTCAAGCACTGTCCAATGACCTGTACATCCTCGGCCACTTTGGTTATTTTTGAATCTTCCCTGAATAGTCTCGTGCACAGGTCATAGTTCAACATTTTAAAAATAAACAGTGTTCCTGGTTCTAGTTGAATGATGAAACCTTAGGCTATCGCTAAAGTGACATTTTTACAAAGCATGAGAATGTGTGGGAATGTTTTTAAACAGGAAGCGGCAAAGAGGAGGAAGCCATGTCTCAGACACTAGCCCCCAAGATAGAAAAACGGTGGGGAAAGTTCTATGGTGACTGTCACTAGGGGGACACTCAGCCATGACTCTTGTTTCTTTTTTGTTATTATTTTATGTGTATGGGTGTTTTGCCTGCATGTATGTCTGTGTACCATGTGCGTGCCTGATGCCCACGAAGGTCAGAGGAGGGTTTCAAATCTCCTAGAACAGGAGCTACAGACAGTTGTGAGCCACCATGTGGGTGCTGAGAATCAAATCTGGATCCTTTCGAAGAGTAGTCAGTGCTTTTAACCGCTGAGTCATCCCTCCAGCCAGTTCTTGATTTTTCTACAGAATTCATTTGTCCAATAATGAGATAGATTTTGCTGTTTGATAAGTTCATTCTGAGTTGGTGGTGGTGACACACACCTTTAATCTTTAATCCTAGCCCTTGAGAGGCAGAGGCCAGCTGACCTCCTGGAGTTCGAGGCCAGGGCAAAGTGAGTTCCAGGACAGCCAGGGCTACATCACCTTTTCATTACACAAGCATTGCGTGCAACTTTTAATGTCATCATTACTCTATGCTCTCTGAATGAAGGCAGACACCATTCAGACCTATGGCTACTTAAAGAAAAACTTTAATTTAGTTTCTTATGCCCTATTTAAGCTCTATTAGTCGCAGGTGGCCAGTGACACCATCTCCAAACTGTATTGAGTCAGGTGTGGTAACTTTTACCTCTATTCCCAGACCTTAGGAGGTTGTGAGTTCAAGACCACTAAGCTACTTATGGAGACTCGGTCTTTTTTTTTTTTTTTTTTTCTTTTTTTGAGACTTGGTCTTTAAACAGAACAAAATAAAACCAAAAGTCTGGCTTGGTTGATGGCCCACATCTGTAACCCCAGCATTCAGGAGGCTGGGCTAGAATTGTCGTGAGATCCTAACCAGCCTAGGCTAGAGAGTAAGTTCCAGGTCACCTAAGGGCTAGTGTGAGCGAGTGAGCGAGACCCTCCTAAAGAAATAAATGTTTTGCACAGCACAGTTCTGAAGAAGGATGGAATCTGGAGCCAAATGCCCAGGTTCCTGTGTGAACTGGGGCAGTTCACACAACTTCAGCCTCTCTTTCCCCCAAGCAAGTCGAGATGAAGTCAGCGACTGTGGCGGAAGGCTGGGAAGGCGAGCTAAGAGCGAGATGACAGTTCTTAGCCAGGGCTGTCTTTCCCCATAGAAACATTGCCTCACAGCTTCCTGAGTGAACCTGACTCTCTATGAACTGAGTCTCAATCTGCGAATGGTTCATACCAAGATTTTGCCAGAATATTGTAGAAATTGGACTCGTTACTAGGCCGGCTCCTCAGCAGTGGAAACATCTCATTTCCTGTTAAAAACTCCAGTACACAGCCCCCCGCCCCCCCCCTAACCACCGTGTAGGAAAACATCTCCTTTAAGTTTACTCTAGCAATTACATTGCTCTAGCTTTGGAGACATA
Organism: Alexandromys fortis; assembly: GCF_014885135.2. NCBI lineage: Eukaryota > Metazoa > Chordata > Mammalia > Rodentia > Cricetidae > Alexandromys > Alexandromys fortis. The sequence continues at coordinate 23,009,269 of NW_026067949.1, read as the reverse complement.
GCTCGGTGGTAGAATGCTTGCCTAACGGGCACCAAGCCCTAGGTCGCCTCCCCAACAACTCCCGCGCCACCATGGTGGGGACAATTATGTCATCCAGTTTCTATTGGTGCAGTGAAAAGGTCTGCCCTTTGAGAAAATAAATAAAAAGTCTGTGACCACCAAAGAAATAAGTGAAATTTGCAGAGTGACCTAGAGAAATGGAATCCGAGTTCACGGTGCAGGGGTTAGACGAAAGTCATTGCTTGCTGCAAGAGCTAAGATTTTTCCCCTAAGACAACAGCGGGCTCTCACAGCTTGACTGTTTTAAGACCACCTGTATTTCCACAGCGGTCTCTTCCATCTAATAATCTCAACTCAGCACGCCATGACCTGCCTGTTCACAAGCATGCCTTGCCAAAGAGTGAGAGCAGAAACGGAGGCGAGCTCAGGACCAAGTCTTTGCCGGGTTTCCACTCACACTCCTCCTTTCTCTTTCCACAGGTTACTGCCAGCCAGCCGTGGATGCCTTTGACAGTATGACCGCAGAGGATTCCACCACAGCCATGAACAGCGATCCCACAGTTGGGTCCTCCTCCAAGGTGCCAGAGGGCGTGGCGGGCGCGCCCAATGAGGCTGCACTGTTGGCCCTGATGGAGCGCACCGGCTACAGCATGGTACAGGAGAATGGGCAGCGCAAGTATGGTGGACCTCCGCCCGGCTGGGAGGGTCCGCATCCCCAGCGAGGCTGCGAGGTCTTCGTGGGGAAGATCCCGCGTGATGTGTATGAAGATGAGCTGGTACCTGTGTTTGAGACCGTAGGCCGCATCTACGAATTGCGCCTCATGATGGATTTCGATGGCAAGAACCGCGGCTATGCATTCGTCATGTACTGCCACAAGAATGAGGCCAAGCGAGCTGTTCGTGAGCTCAACAACTACGAGATCCGCCCGGGCCGCCTGTTGGGCGTGTGTTGCAGCGTAGACAACTGCCGCCTCTTCATCGGTGGCATCCCCAAGATGAAGAAGCGTGGGGAGATCCTAGAAGAGATTGCCAAGGTCACTGAAGGCGTGCTCAACGTGATCGTCTACGCCAGCGCGGCAGACAAGATGAAAAACCGAGGCTTCGCCTTCGTGGAGTACGAGAGCCATCGCGCTGCAGCAATGGCCCGCCGCAAGCTCATGCCGGGTCGCATCCAACTGTGGGGCCACCAGATCGCCGTGGATTGGGCTGAGCCCGAGATCGATGTGGACGAGGACGTGATGCAGACAGTGAAGATCCTCTATGTGCGCAACCTCATGATCGAGACCACCGAGGAGACCATCAAGAGGAGCTTCGGCCAGTTCAACCCAGGCTGCGTGGAACGGGTCAAGAAGATTCGCGACTACGCCTTCGTGCACTTCACTAGCCGTGAGGACGCTGTGCACGCCATGAACAACCTCAACGGCACAGAGCTGGAGGGCTCCTGCTTGGAGGTCACGCTGGCCAAGCCTGTGGACAAGGAGCAGTACTCCCGCTACCAGAAGGCGGCCAAGGGCGGCGGTGGCACAGCCGAGGTGGTAGCCCAGCAGCCCAGCTATGTGTATTCCTGTGACCCCTACACGTTGGCCTACTATGGCTACCCCTACAACGCGCTCATCGGGCCCAACAGGGACTACTTCGTGAAAAGTTAGTGGAGACTCTTTTCTTGAGGGCCCCTGGGTGTCCAGCCCCCATAGGCACGGGTGTCAGGTTGAGCATGGCTGCAAATACTAGGTCCCACCCATTTAGGCTGAGGTTCTAAGTGCTGGCTCGCAGTCACTATTGTATTGAGAGAAACATCCCTCTGGTTGGGCAGTCAAATCCTTGGGACACTTTGCCCCTTGCTATGTATGGCTTAACCCATGTGGAGCAGCAGGTCTGCCTATCCCTTGGGGTTTAAGTAAACTCTTCATGGTGGTGGCAGGTGGTGATGCCAGCCTTCTAAAGGGGGAGGCAAGAGGATGGATGCCTAGTTTTGAGGCTTCCTGGATTACTGCTTCTGATGTTAAATCTTAGGGTATTGGTTGGCAGAGCCGTAGTTCCTTAAGATCGCTCAGGATAGAAGACCAAGCATGACACTAGAAAACATAACAGGTCCAGGGACCCACTGTCTGTTCGCTGGCTCTGAATTAATATACCCTGCCTTTTTCCTTAAGCACGAAACAAGGAAGAGAGGCAGGCTTTTTCCAGATCTGTTTTCCTCTCTATCACTGAAGTTGAAGTTGTAATCCTGGGAACTCACCTTGCACTAAGTAGACAGATTAGAATGGCGAAGTAGGCAGAAGTAGAATGTCAGGAGCATTTTATTAGTCCATTTAGGCCAGAGGTGTGGCCACTTGCCACTTAGACCGAGGGCAGGCCAGAGGCCCTGACCTTCGCTGCTGCCGGCTCATCCTTCTTTGTGTTGTATTATAAGCAGGCAGCATAAGAGGCCGAGGCCGAGGTGCGGCTGGAAACAGAGCCCCAGGGCCCAGGGGTTCCTACCTCGGAGGATATTCTGCTGGCCGTGGTATATATAGCCGATATCACGAAGGCAAAGGCAAACAGCAAGAAAAAGGATATGAACTTGTGCCAAATTTGGAAATCTCTACTGTCAACCCAGTTGCCATTAAACCCGGCGCAGGTCAGTATAAACAGTGCAAACGCATCGTTTGGCCCTAAACCCTCACTTGAAACTTCTCTTTCAAGTGAGTCCGGTCTTCTTGGTTCTTGAATCCATCTGCAAAAAAATGGTCCGCGTGTCATGCCCCCGCCTTCCACACCCTGACCCCCTAGAATTTAGGGGATTGGTCTAGTTTGGGCCACGTTCATGTTAGGCTTCCGGGGAGTTTGCACACAGGTGTTAGCTGCCAGTGGTCTGGCTATTTCTCTGTCTGTGACCACGCGGGCAGAGGTGAGGAGGGGGTGGAAGGGAATGGAGCTCCCGCTCCTTCTGTCATCTAGAACCCGTCTTTTCCTTGTGAGAACATAAACGCTCCGTCACTGAGCTGCGTCCCGTCTGTGCTTCAGCCACCAAAAAGCAGAGGGCACGGGAATTACCAGTTCTCAGAGAAGATAGGAACTCTTTTCCAGAGCAAACAGTGCCAGGTTTCCTGGATGGTCTGACAGGCGCCAGCATTCTCGGACAAGGCAGAGGTGAAGGGTTTTACAACTAGAACCGCAGATTTAGAGTAGAGATGCTCAATCCGTTGAGCCAGTGACCTTGACCTTTGTTTTTACTACCAGTCTCCACAAAGTTATTTTACCAGCATTTGGTAGCCCGTTGGTCACCCACTGCAAGGAAGGATAAGCTTTAACTGTTTTAGTGAGTTTGGCAGACACACGGTACGCAGAATTTCCACACACTAACCTCTGAATCTGTGGAGAGTTTTCTGTGGATAAGCAGAGTAATGTTCTCCCTGGCCTCTTGGCCTCACTGGGGTAGGCCAAAGAGCTTTTGAGGGTCGCCTGCTCCTTTCCTAATTGCTCACTTCTTTTCCAAGCTAAGAGGCAAGGAATTGGTGTGTTTGGAACATAGGTTTGACGTGTTGAATTCGGTGGTAACTGGGGAAATAGCCCTGCCGTCTTTACAATATAGTGGCTTCCGGCATTGGGATGCCTTAGAAATGTCATTGGCACCAAACAGTCTTTAGCCATGTGAAGTCCTGTGTCCAGGTGTAGAGAGTTCTGCAGGCTGGTAGCCAGAACAACGCAGTTACTCCGTACAGCCCCCACGTGGCTTCAACCAGTAGCCCTAGCTGCACCACGACCCTTGTACATCATTTGAAGGTACGTCTTTGTCCTTCCGACAGATACCAGGGCAGGCTAACATATTTGGGCCCAGGATTGGTGGCAGATTTGGTTGGGAAGGCAGGTAAAGATATTTGGTTAAAATTTTAAATTTTTTTTTTTTATTGAATGGCCAAGCCATTGTTTATAGTATGGACATTTTGTCTCCTTACCTTTGATCATATCCATCTTAGTAGATGAAAGGATTCTTTGTGTGTACATTTCATGGTCCTGCTTACTCTTTCAGCACACACAGCATGCACATACACAAGCTCTCCCAAATCGGGGCTAGCATCTCTTCCTTTTGATCTCTTGATACTGCACATTGACATTCAGTAACTCTATCTGTTTGAATCTCTGCTGGAAGCCGTTCCTTTGGACTCTACTCACAGAAATTATTTGAGTTGGCAGGTTCCAGCGAAAAGCCAATTACCCACCGCCTCACCACTATAAATGGATTGTTAGCACGTTGGAGGTTTTTTCCTCTTCCGACTCAAAGCCCCTCCAACTGGATCCATGTAACTAATGCGAGATAAAAGGTGGGGAGAATGTACTCCCATCTCCAAGCTGTCAGGATGGGATCTTCGCTCAACCTGCTTCTTGAAACACTGTGGAAGGGCAAAGGGCTTGTGTGGTGATGAGTAGCGTAAGAGAGAGTAAGCAGGCTGCACGCTCACACGTGTTAGGAAACAGCAGTGTAGAGGCCTCGCTCTGAACGCTCCCTCCACGATGATCTGCGGAGAAACCCCGTCCTGACATGGTGCTGAGCCAGGCCGAGCAGCACGGATCTGCAGAGGTTCACGACTGTGAGCCTGGGCCTTCAAAAACTACCAGCAGGCGAAGGCCCTTCCTCTGTGATCGTGAGTGATGAGCTGTCTTCTGCCTGCTTCTTTTGCAGTGGCCATCCCTGCCATCGGTGCCCAGTACTCCATGTTCCAGGCAGCCCCAGCCCCTAAGATCATTGAGGATGGCAAGATCCATACAATGGAACACATGATCAGCCCCATTGCCGTGCAACCTGACCCCGCCACTGCCGCCGCTGCGGCCGCCGCCGCTGCCCATGCTGTCATTCCTGCTGTATCCACACCACCACCTTTCCAGGTAGAGTTCTTGCCGTGGCCACTGTCATTTATATATGGAGCCTCTCTCAGTCAGAGACTCATTAGTATTCAACACTGAGAATGTACTCTGTGCAATGATAGCTTTTTAAAAGTTCATGTGAAATAACAGGAAAGAAATTGTTTATAAAGATTTTTTTAAAGTTTATTATTTAAAAAAGTACATATGTAGATATGTATATCTATATATACATATGTAGATATGTACATATATACAGTGTACATATATGTGTGCGTGTATGTGAGCCATATATATATATCAGCAGATAAAGGTGCTTTTTTCCAAACCCAGTGGCCTGACCCCAGAACCCACATGATAGGAGGGAGACCCCTCGACCAGTGCCCTGTGGTACACAACTTACCCCTCCATGCACATATTATGCACAAAATATATCTATATGAACATCTAATTCATGATGGTGTTTGTTTATGTTTATTTTGGTTTTTCAAGGCAGGATTTTTCTGTTTAGCCCTGGGTTTCCTGGAATTCACAAAGATCCACCTGCCTCTGCCTCCCAAGTGCTGGAATTAAAGGTGTGTGCCACCACCGCCCAGCCTGGTGTATTGCACTTTTAAACAGGAGGGACAGCCCTAGACTGGTTAGAATTAGTGATCTTAAGGTAGATTCCCAGCCTCGCCATTACCTGTCTTTATGAGCTGGCAGAATGCAAGGTCCAGTAAAAGATCCCAGTGTAAGACAACTCTGGGATCTTCCTACAGCCTCCCCCTGTGACACAGGTTTGAACATGTCAAGCCCCCCAAAGATGACATTTTGTTCTGTCTAATCTCATTCTCCTTCAGCAAATGTTACCCTCCTTTTCTGCCTCCATACATAGACCTCCTCTGTCCCTCCCCGCTGGGGGGCTCATCTTCTCCCAACACACTGAATGCTCATTGTTCGAGGATTTGATAAACCTGCACATGTGCTCAGGAAGGATTTTTTTTTTTCTCTCCCTCTCTCTCAGGGCCGCCCAATAACTCCTGTGTATACCGTGGCACCAAATGTTCAGAGAATTCCCACCGCCGGCATCTACGGGGCCAGCTACGTTCCCTTCGCTGCTCCTGCCACTGCCACCATCGCCACACTACAGAAGAATGCTGCGGCCGCCGTGTACGGGGGCTACGCCGGCTACATACCTCAGGCCTTCCCCGCTGCTCTCCAGGTGCCCATCCACGACGTCTACCAGACTTACTGAGACCAGGGACCAGAGCCAAGGCAAGCAAGCCACCAGACACCGCTGAAGGAACACTTTATTATTTATGAAGAAAGAACGTGTTGAATTGGCACACGTGCGAAACCTGCAAGTGAAGAATGTTAGCGATTATCACACTGAAATGTTTTACATCCATGAAGTTTTCACTCTCTTTTTTTTTTTTAAAGACTTTTCAACTTAGCAGGCCCGCGTTCGTTCATACATTTCTAAGAGACTTGCAACGCCTCACGCCTTAATACCATCTTTTAAGATTTGTACACCTTACTGCATTTGTACAGACAGAGGTTTGGTTTTGTTTTTTAAGGATATATTTTCAGTATGAAGGTTATTTTCTTAACTTCTGCACTCCAGAGATTTCTATTTTGTAGAACCTTTCAAAATATATCAGCTATATAAATATATATTAAAATAAAGAAGCACATCCGAGCATCTAGGGAACTATTTTAAAAACTATTATTCAATATTTAAAGATACCAACTGTAGAGCTTTGAAATGCTACATAAAACCTTATTTTTAAAGGTGATGCTGGAAAGTGCAGCTTCCAAAAGAGTGGAAATCTCTGCTGTATTTCCCTGGCATTAAGGGTTGACGATATTGCCATGGTTTCTCACCATGGTTTCTGTTTTGGGGGTTGTTTTGTTTTCTTCTGTTTTATTAACAATCTGTCTTTAAGTCAACATGGAAAAGACTTGTCACACCCAGGGTCTCAACACTGGAAAGCTCTCTTCTGCCCTTGGGCTCTCTCCCTGTGTCTTCATTAACTGTGTCTCCTTCTCCCCTCCCCTCCTTCCTATCTCTTTGAAGTCTGGCATAGCTAAGAAAAATGGATAATTCTGATAGAGAAGACAACTGATGCCTTTTATACTTCTTCCTGGGATTTTGTCGGGGTCTTTTATTATTATTGTTATTATTATTATTTTTAGTTTGTTTGGGGGGTATCGCCTTCTTTATGCGTTTTCAGTAGCAGAATGCAGGGAAGGGCACTATTTTGCCATGTTTTTCGTAAGGCATAGCTGTTTAAATTGTTCAGTATGGGACTTTTAACTTCCTAATGCTTTGATTTTTGGAGTCTGAGTTTTTGGAGGCCAAGAATGTATATGATTATAGACAAGACCTTCAAGATTTGCCAACAGCAAGTTGTGCTTCTTGTGTCTCTTGCAGAGTGTCTGTCATCATCAGGAAGGTTGGAAGCATTTGTTGAACAAGGCTTCCCTCGGGCACTCTGTGTCTGGCAGAAGAACACGGGGCATACGCACCCGGGAGGGGGAGCCACCTATAGGAGTTAAAGGGGTGTTTGTGATAACTTCTGATGCTTGCTTGTAGTCATTTTGTGTTGCCAAAGCTCATGGTGTGTAGTGTGATGCAAACGCAGCTGTTTTATCTCAATATTATTAAAAGTGTTTGTTATATTTTTTTTAGGGACTAAAAACACAGATGCAGTGTTTTGTGCCTGTTTAAAGGCTTCTCTTTCAGAGTGAATGTAAAATACAGGAAAATGCTAATATCGTCATCTGCTTCATGGATTACATCAATGTGCATTTTTTTTAAAGGCTCAGTCAGGACCGTGAGGCGTGCAATAAGGTGCACCATAAGGTACAGTTGTATTTTATGTCATAACAGAGTCCATCAAATCTTCCCACCAGCGTTGGCCTAATGGGCTTAACTCTTATTTGTGGCTTGGTCCTAGGATCACGCCCCTAGCCAATGCTCCTAGATAGCTGTTTAATTGTTTTCTCTTCTTTTAAATTAAGAGATCCCCGAATGCCTTTTTCCCCTTCTCTCGAAGAGATGAATTTTTATATATAAGGAATATTTATTTAACTGTTCTATTAAATGTCCAGTGCCTGCTGAGGCCTTTAAGCATTCCTCGCCATCCTGGTTGAACGGCATAAACTAGCCCTGCAATGTTCTGAGTTGCACCCGCACGGACGGGGTGGGATGAGAGCCTCCATTAAAGGCAACTCGTGTCAGGCCCTCCTCCCTCGACTGTGTGAGAGAAGTGCCAAGGACAGCCACGGAGGTCCTCAGGTACAGCCACGGAGGTCCTCAGGTACAGCCACGGAGGTCCTCAGGTGAAACACTGTCCCCATGTTCTTGCTGTATTTTACAAGTGCCGGGAAAACTACTATCATAGTAATAACAAAAGGAAACCATGCACTATCTTAACGTGGCACCTACCCTAAGAACAAGCGGCGGTGGTGCCAGTTAAGCTTCAGCGGCCCTGCTGTCTGTGGTCTCACCTACGCCTACCGTTTCACACCATTTCACGTACACTACTGAGGTAAGTTTATAACTTGAAATGTGAACTTTTTTTTTTTTTTTAGGATTAAGAACAAACTAATATAAATGTTTTTAAGAGTTTTAAAGTTGTAGACATGCCACTAGTTTAGTTTGTAGCTTCGTATTTGTAAAAGCTTTTTAGACCTCGCTGCATTTACAGAGTACATTCTTAAGATGGATGTGGTAAATAAAGCTTTCTTTAAAGCAGTCTCCAGACTTTCTTTCCTTTAATTTTTTTTTTTTTACAACAATGAAGGGATTGACAAATTCAGTATTTCCAGTTGTAGAGGCTCACAGCTGCCTGCCACTCCAACTCCAGGGGATAAGGCACTGACCTTGAGCTCAGAGAACCACCTGCCTCTGCCTCCCAAGCGCTGGGATCTAAGGCACGTGCCATCACCACCTGGCTTGTTTTGTTATGTATCTATTTACTTTTCTTTTGTGTGCATTGTATTTTGTCTGCATGTATGTCTGTGTGAGAGAGTTGAATCCCGGAGTTACAGACAGTTGTGAGCTGCCACATGGGCGCTGTGAACTGAACCTAGGTGGGTTCTCTGGAAGAGCAATCAATGCTCTTTACTGTTGAGCCCTCTCTCCACCCTCCTTGTTTTGGTGTGTGTGTGTGTGCGTGTGCGTGTATGAGCATGTGAGCTTGTGTGTCACATGCATGTCACATGAATGTGGGTGCCCACAGAAGCCAGAAGAAAGCATGATATTCCCTGGACCTGGAGTGATAGCAGTTGTGAGCCCCCCAATGTTGGTGCTGGGAGCTGAACTCAGGGTCCTCTGAAATACCGCACTCTTATCTCTCAAGCCGTCTCTCCAGCCCCATTGCTATTAAAAGAAATTGTTTAACTCCTTTGCTTGTTTAAGACAGGCTCTTCTGTAACCAAAGCTAGCCTTGAACCTCTGCCTTCTGCTTCCTCAGAGCTGGGATTAACATCACTTGTGGTTTAGGCGGGTGTTATTAAAAACAAAACCTACTGTCCTTCTTCAAGGAAAAAAGTCCTCACCCTCTGACAGTTCTGAACTGGGTACAGTTCAGACCCGTGCAGAGCAGCCCTGCGTCTCTCCTGGCTGTTACAGGCTTGATTGTAGCAGCTGCAGCCTGCCTTCTTCCCTTATTCTGGTGGAGCTGCCCTGCCGAGGGGAGAACACTGAAAGCGGGGCACACCGGATGAGGATAGATGTGATTGTGAACCCCCCAACTCCAGCTTCCATTGTCCTTGGTTGAGCACATGATAAGCCGTGAGGTGAGTGCCACAGATGGTGACTAGCTGAGGCCACAGAGCTGGTGAGCAGCCCAGGCTCCTTTCCAGGCCCAGGTTCTCCCTGACGGCTTACCGGAAATGAGCCCACCTAGTCCTTAGGGAAAAGAAATGCTTGTTCTTGCCTAGCTCTGCGCTTCCCTGTGCAGTGTGGGGAGTGGGGTTGGAAGACGGGATGTTTGAAAGTTCCTGCTGTCCCTAGAGGAGAGAACAGGGTAAGGCTGGCTGGTCAAGCTCTTTACAAGATTCAAGGATAGCTGTGTAGTGGTGGGGCACACCTTTAATCCCAGCACTTGAGAGGCAGAGGCAGGCGAACCTCTAGGAGTTCGAGGCTAGCCTGGTCTATAAGAGCAAGTTAAAGATACAAAAAGCAAAACAGAGAGAGAGAGAGAGAGAGAGAGAGAGAGAGAGAGAGAGAGGAAAAAGAAGAAAAGCCTTCTACCCACTAGCCGCCCCAAAGATATGACAGAGACCACCGTGTCAGGAAACCAGCTCCACTCTTCCATGTTTGTCTGATTATTTGATACCAGAGGACCCAGGTTCGGTTCCCAACACTCCTATGTCAATTTACAGCCATCTATAACTCTAGTTCCAGGGGATTCAATGGCCTCTTTTGGTCTCCTCCAGCATTAGGCAAGCACACAGTGCGCGCGCGCACACACACACACACACACATATACACACAAATACTGCACACATATAATAAGTCTTTTTTAAAAATATCATTTCAGGCTACAGAGGTGGCTCAGCAGTTTACAGTACTAGCTGGCTGCTTTCCCAGAGGATCGGGGTTCAATCCCCAGCACCAGCACAGCAGCTCACACTGCCTGTAAACTTCCATCCCAAGGGGTCTGACATCCTCTTCTGTACTCCACAGGCAACAGGCCTGACATACATATACATCTATAGATATACATGCAGGCAAAACATCCGTACACAGAAAAAAATTATTATAAACTAGTAAAAAAAATTGAAGATGTCATTTCACTGGACCAGCTGTGCCAAATGTCACCATTCCCACCATCATGAAAAAAATTATTATGAAGTAGCAATAAAAGCAATTTTATGATTGGGGTCACCCCAAAGTGAGGAGATGTATTAAAGGGTCGCAGCGTTCAGAAGGTTGAAAACCAATGCACGGCTGTCTTCCTTTCTCCTGTGCCCTCCCCTTGCGAAGTGCCCGGCGCTGCTCTGTTTTGTAAGTCCTCATGCCGCTAGGCATAGAAAATGATTATTCAGACACTTCCCTCCACAAGCAGGCTGAGCGTCCCTCTGAACAGCTTGGGTTTCTAATCTCAGAGTGCCTGGGGAACTCCCAGCTTTGCTTCTCACCAGTCATATGACCTTGAAGAAAACAAAATCTTCCAGTCACTTGATCTTGGGGGAAAAAAAAAAATGGTCACCTGACCTCTTAAGGTTATAATGAGTTCACAAATCTTAAAAGCCTGATATGTTGTAGGCATGTTTTCATATGACTGCGTCCATCCTTGACCCCCATCTACTCCTACCCCGTACACATACCCCACCCCCAGCCCTGGACATTGAACCCAGGGCCTCACACACTAAGCAAGGGCTCCACCACTGAATTACAGCCCAGCTCTCACTGTGTCTCTGGTCTGCACAGGCTGGCCTTGAACTTTTTTGGTAGTCTAGACAGGTCTTGCATTCTCAACCCCCTTGCCTCGGCCTCCCCAGTAGTTAGAGTTACAGACCCCCTTACAGGTCTGAGCCCTAGGATGAACATGTATTCCTCTGCATGCAACACCTTAAACCTTTCCATTTGAAGCCTGAGTTGTGTTTTGGGGATTTTTCTTTCTTTTTTTCTTTTTGGCTAGGGCTGCACACATGCTGTGAAAATACTCCATCACTGAGTTACATTCCCCAGCCCAAACTTTGAATTTTTTTATTCATCATTTATGCAGTAAATATTTATTGAGTGCCAACTCTGTTAGTGCAGAAGGAAAGGCAGGAGCCAACAAAACTGACCCTCTGCCTCCTCCCAGCACTGCAGGGGACGGTGTTCTGAGGCAGGGGCATCTGCACCCCCAGGCTTGGACAGGAAGCCAAGTGTGCTGGCAATATGCAGGATGAGCAGGGGCTGAGGAAGCACCTCGTGAATTGTGTTCTTGGGAGCTTCAGGGGCGTTGCTTCTGAGGAGGAAGAGGTAGTAAGGCCCGCCCCCTTCCCTAACCAACCATTGGGCAGCCTCGTTCTGGAGTCACTGCAAGAGGAAGTGATCTGGCAGCTGTCGCAAGGAGGCTGGGGTCCACTGACATTCCTTCTGCTTCGGGGTTTATAAAGCAAAACAACAAAACAAAAACTGATGGACCTTGGGTCAGGCGTGGTGGTGCAGGTCTGTAATCCCAGTATTCTGGAGGATGAGGCAGAGGGGTAGCTAAGAATCCAAGGTCAGTCAGCAGTGAGTTTGAAGTCAGCTTGGAATGTAGTGAAATCCCCATCTCACTCTGCGCACCCTTCCCACCAAAACTACTAGGAAACAGGATTTACCCACGTCAATCAACCTGCAGGTGTGTCTTTAACTGCTCCCTGTTTGATGCTTCCTGGCCCCCCGGAGAACATCAGCCAACCCCAGCCTTGCTCCACAGTCTTCAAGCATTGCCAAGGCTTGGTGAATCCTCTACCTGGTCCAGATCCCAGCCTCTAGGATCTTCCATCCTCTCCTCTCTGGGGTCAATGGCAGCCGCTTGTATCTGCCAGGACATCCCCACCACACTTAGACACACACACCCCACCCCCACCCCAACCATGGCACAGGAATGCAGGCCTTTGCAGAGGTGTTGCTGGGCCTCTGTCCCTCAACATGGCAGAAAGAGGAGGCGAGTCCCAAGACAAATCACGAGACGCAAAGGCTTCCCCAGTAGGTCTGTTCTGAGTCCTCCAGCACACACAGACGCCCATATTTGAAAGCAGTACCAGATCATGTATTTGCAAGAAACACAACCTTCCCGAGCTAATTTTTAGCCACCCTCATTTCTTGGCTTGCCCTGCTTTGTTTGTCAAAAAATCTCCATTACTGATTAACCAACCATGAGGCTTAAATAGGCCTTAGTCATTCTGAGGCAGGAAGGACGTGTCTCTGAAGCCTAATTGTTCCTGAAAGGACTGAACTGGAGGTGCAGGGGTCGAGACGTGTTGAGCTCTGGGATTATAACACAAGGTCGTGCCAGTCTGCTTTGGCTGGGATTTTTCCTCTCCTTCCTGGAACTTCTGTTCCAAACTCTTGAGTGTATCATGGGACAAAGCTCTCATTCCCACCTCACCAACCTCGTCTCTACCCCAGGTCAAATCTGACTGCTTGACACTTCCTCGATTATATATGAAGTGCTATCCTGACTCAGTGTACAAGCACACACACATGCACACTCACACTCATAGACAGACATGTTAGAGATGAAACCTGATTCTAAACATAGTCCAGCTTTTACAACAGACTTTTTTCTGAAAAAAAAGAAAAAAAGGACAAAAATAACCTATTTAGCATAATTTCCCAGCCTTTCAGTAGGATTAGCCCCAGGATTAGGAGGTTTAGTCAAGGCCCCCCTTGGAAACATTGCTTTTTCTTGCTCCTTTTCCCCCATATGTTTAGAAATAATGTTAAAAATCTTAAGGTAACCACTCACCAGCAATCATCCCTGGTTCACAGTGACTTCTATGCCAGCAGAACACTTATTGCTTACTAATACTTACACACAAAATCCAACAGTATTTTATAGGAACGATTTTTAAACTTTAAAAATGTATTTCTTGTGTGTGTGTGTGTGTGTGTTTGTGTGTCTGTCTGCCTGTATCTGTCTACACATGCATATGTCAGAGGACAACTCTTTCCATCATGTGGGTCAAACCCAAGTCAAGACTTGGTGGCAAGGCACTTTGCTGACTAAGAAATCTCACTGGCCTTGCTTCTTAAATTGTTTTTATTAAGAAACAACAAACCCAGAAGTTGGAGAGATAGTTCAATGATGAAGAGCATTGGCTGCTCTTCCAGAGGACCTGGGTTCGATTCCCACTACCCATGTAGCAGATCATAACCAACAGTAACTTCAATTACAGAGGAGCTGGTGCCCTTTTGGCCTCCTTAGGTACACAGGTTAATGGAATTCCACTAAGTAAGTGCCTTGTGACCAGAGGGTTTGTTCTGGCTCATGTACCTACTTCTGATCTTCCAGGGGGTGAGGGACAATGCTATCCTTTCCGCAAGAACTGGTTTCATGGGCCAAGAAAGGAGTTTAATAATTATGACCTGAAGCCTCTCTCTGCTGCTTTTCCCTTTCACTCCCAATGGTTCATGTCTGATTGGTGGACCTAGGGATACCCAAATGTATTGGTTACCTTTCCCATCGCTGTGACAAAAATGTCCCAGCAAAACCACTTAAGGAAAGGAGGACTTATTTTGGGTCACAGTTCATCATGATCTTGAAGGTGTGGTGTCAAGGGCATGAGGCAGCTGGTCACACAGTGTCTATAGTCAAGAAGCAGAGAGACAAATGCTAGTCCCTGGCTCACTGTTTCCTTTGCATTTGGCCCAGGACCAGGGCCTATTGATAGTAACATTGTCCACACTTAGGGCAGGTCTTCCCTCTTCAGTTAATCCTTTCTGGAAATGCCACTATTGACGTACCTAGTCGTGGACGTCCACTCGGCTATAAATGTGGTCAAATTGACAGCGAAGATTAACCTGTCACGGGCCATCCTTGGCTGGTCATGTATGTCCCTGTTCCCTTGAGAGGAAGCCTCACAATGGGTTGGTTGTCCTCTGTTCTGCCTCCTAGGTCTCCCCAGGGCCTGTGTTTTTGTGACAAAGTGAAGTGCCTTTGCCCATCCTTGGGGCTCTCTTTCCTGTTACACCAATCACTGTCCTCCAACCCCTTCCAATCTACATAACTGATAAACAGCATTCTTTAACCTTTATTTTTATTGAAGTAAAATTAACATAAATATTACTGCTTTGTTTTGTTGAAAGCACAGCTTTCAGTCATTTTTATTTATTTTTGTGTATAACAATCATCATCATACACTTCCAGAACATCACCATCTTTTTTTCTCAAAAAAACCCACATCCATTGTGGTGGTTTGGGGGGGAAAAATGATCCTTAAAGGAGTGGTACTATTAGGAGATGTGGCTTTGTTAGCATATTTGTGGCCTTATAGGAGGGAGTGTGTGACTGTGGGAGTGGGCTTTGAGGTCTTTTTTGCTCAAGCTATGTTCAGTGTGATACACAGTTCACTTGCTGTTGCCTTCAGATCAAAATACAGAACTCACATCTGCCTGAACACCACCATATTTTGCCATGGTGACAATAGACTAAACCGCTGAAACTGGAAGCCACCCTAACAACACGCTTTTCCTTTATAAGAGGTGAGGTGGTCAGGGTGTCTCTTCACAGCAAAAGTAACCCTAACTAAGACACATGTTAAGCATTCACTCCCAAATCCTTTACCCGTGGCTGCTGGTGCCTGCTTCCCTGTGCTTTGTCTCTGTAGACTTGCCTATCAGGACAGTCACAGAAACAGACTAAATGCACGGCAGGTACGGCTAGATTCTCTCACCTACTAGAGGCTCCCATCCATCAGTACTGCTGCATAGGTCAGTAACTTCTTTTATTTTTATCTCTGAGTAATATGCAGGTTTTGTTTATCAAGTCAATGGTTGATAGAAATCTATATTCCTTCCACTCTTGTAAATATTGTTGCTATCAATATTCCTGTACAAGTTTTTGTCTAAACACTTGGTTGGTTGGTTGGTTGGTTGGTTGGTTGGTTGGTTGGTTGGTTGGTTGGTTGGTTGGTTTTCAAGACAAGGTTTCTCTGTGTAGCTCTGGCTGTTCTGGAACTCACTCTGTAGAGCAGGCTGGTCAAGAGCTCAAAGATCCACCTGCCTCACCTCCCAGAGTGCTGGGATTAAAGGTGTGCTCCACCACAGCCCAGCTGAAACACATACTTTGATTTCTATTGGAGGGCATTTTGCAGGGTGTCCTGAAAATTCTGTTTGGCTTCTAGGGAACTGACAATCTGTTTTTCTAAGCGGCAGTCTTTCTTCTTTCCTTTTTCATTCTTCCCCTGAATTCAGCCTTCTGAGTGGCTAGATAGTGGCATCTCACTGTGGGTTTGGTTTGCATTTCTCTAATGACTAAGACAACCCCTGGGCCACTATTTGAACTGACTTTTGCATCTGGTGTGAGACTGGTGCCTGTCTTAGCCTGTTTTTTGTTGCTAATGACACAATATCACAGACCAGGTGAAGTATAAAGGGGTTTATTTTGGTTCACAGTTCTGGCCCGTGATGAAGAGTCCAAGTCTCCCCACAGCCTTCTTGCTGGCAGAGTCCTGACACAGCTCAGGGCAACACATGACAGGAAATCCACATGTCTAGGTCTGTCCTCTGGTCTTTCTTACAAAGCCACCAGGATTCAGTCATGGGGTGGGGGGCTCACCCTAAATGTCTTATCTAATCCTGATCATATCCCCAAATGCTCCATTTTGTTACAATGTAGTGAGATTAAGTTTCCACCCTCATAACACCTAACAGCGGGGATTAAACTCCAGCGTGAGCTGCAGTGACAGCAAGCCAAGCTCAGACCCTAGTAGGGCTCAGCTTCCTTCTCGTAGAGAGTTGCCTCAACACATTTATTGAAGATGAGTCTTTCCCTCCGGAATGGTCCAACACCCCTTTCCTCCAAGGGAGTGACCTCAGAACCGGGCTTCTTTCTGTTCACCGGCCTTTGCTTTTAGCACCGTCTTGATCTACCACGGCTTAGCTCAAAACTGTGAAATCAGGAAGACTGAGTTCTCTAAGACTGTTCTTCTACAGAACTCTTCCGTGTGGCGTGCACTGCAGGTCCGTATGGATTTTAGGATTAGCTTTCCCATGGCTGAAGGAAAGGAAGGTTGTTAAGGTCGTCCTGAGTGCACTCTATCTGTAGACCACATCGGTGGGGCTTGCTACTCTGCTTAGCAAAGCCAAGTCTTGCACCCCGCCAGCGCCCGGCCAGTACTAAGTGCCATTGAGACTCAGGTCTTCGGGTCAGCACTGTTTATTAGGTCCGGTCTGAGCACTGTGCTCTTCCTGGTGTGGTTATAAATGCAGTCGTAGGCTTGAGTTTTGAATTGTCCGCTCTTAAAGTCAAGGAATGAATCTGGTTTCTGTAGTTTTTTGTGTCCATTTCCAGCTCTCTTTTCATTTTTCAGCTTACCTGAAAGGGAAATGGGGTGCTGTTTGTAGGCCTCTTAGAGAAACCACCTCTCTCTCTCTCTCTGTCTCTCTCTCTGTCTCTGTCTCTCTCTCTCTCTATATATATATACATATATATACATACATATGTGTATATATACACACATATATATGTATATGTATATATGTGTGTATATATACAAATATATATACAGAGAGAAAGTACCCCCCCCCCGCACTTATCTGCACATATATATTCAGCGGGTGAGGGTGTGGCATGAAAGGGACTGGACAGGAAGCGCGTGCACAGTGGTGGAGGGTGTGGGCAAGGACAGAACGCTGGAGGACACCAGTGGTTAGAGGTAAAGGTGACAGACTGTGCGAGTCAGAGTAGCCAGAAAGCAATTGTGTTTAACTATTTACTGGTCCTTTGTACCGGGAAATTGCTCTTCGTTGGTTTTGTTTATTTTGCTTGAGGTGAGTGTACAGCTCTTGTCTAGCAGGCATGAGGCGGTGAGTTCTAGCCTCAGCACCTCAGAGAGGAAGATGTGGCCAGTTTTGCCCTCCACCATTTCACATATATGCTGCCGCCTGACATTTGACAAAAACAGCTTACTTTTGGGAGGGAAAAAAGTCTGGAGACCATCAAATTAGTCTTCCTCTATGGGTTTTCTTTGCTTATCTTGGGTTTAGGGGTAGAGCCCAGAGCCTTGTGCGTGCTAAGCAAGGGAGCAATCACTGACTGAACTACAGCTCCGGCCCTGCCCATTGCCCAGTCCTAAGGATCTGCTACATATATAAAATGTCTAGAAAATGACTCAAGGTCAAAAGTCAGGTGTCTGTGAATGGAAACAATGGCTTAGAGCAATAGCTTTAGCCTTCCCAGAGGTGAGCCCTGGTCCTGGTCCTTTAGCATTTTTCTTTCATTCTTTTCTTTTCTTTTTCTTTTTTTTTTTTTTTTNTGGCTTTGGAGCCTGTCCTGGAACTAGCTCTGTAGACCAGGCTGGTCTCGAACTCACAGAGATCCACCTGCCTCTGCCTCCCGAGTGCTGGGATTAAAGGCGTGCGCTACCATCACCCGGCCTTTTCTTTTTCTTTTTTGGTTTTCTGAAAGAACAGTCCTGGCTGTCCTGGCTGTCCTGGACCAGGCTGACCTCGAACTCTCCCACCTGTCTCTGCCTCCCAAGTAGGGCAAGAATAGAACATTGGAAATTTTTATTAAACATTAATGAAATTAATAAAAATATTAATGAAAATTAAATGTTATTGAATATTAAAGTATATAACTTTTTAAAGATTTATTTTGATTTATGTGTGTGTGTTGTCTATGTGTGTGGACATATGGTCTCAGAGGCCGGAAGAGGGTGTCGGATCCACTGGAACTGGGGTTTATCAACATGGAGAATGAGAACACAGCTCCCATCCTCTGCAATAGCAACAAACACTCTTACCCACTGAGCCATCCAGCTCCCTGTCCCTTATAGCTTGAATTTTAATCACTGATATGTTTATGAACTAATCTGATGATTTCTGGAAGTTCAACAGCCATTTGTCACCAAGCAGCATGGGCCAGTGGCGTACCGGGAGCTGGGCTTGTGACAAAGGAAGAGACTGGGCAGTGGGGCAGATGGACCTGTCTCAGATGTCTTGGGGTGAGAACTCAGGCATGTCATGGACTCGGTTTCTTCACCGGCAGAATGAATGGAGCGGTGATCGTCATCTCTCCAGGGGCTTATAAAGACTGGAGAGAAGGGCATAGAATCTCATGCAGGACGGGTGCTCAAAAATGCTAGTTCATGGTTATTCCTTTGCCACAGTGGTCGGAGCGTAGGGACTGGGGATCACCATTAACTTCAGCTGCTAGCAAGATGTCTCAGTGGGTAAAAGTACTTGATTCAATCCCTAGAATCCATGGGGTTGGTGGAAAGAACCAGCTCCTACACACACACACACACACACACACACACACACGTGTTTTTTTATAAAGGAAAGAAAAAAATCAACATATAGAAGAAGCCATTTGGCACATAACAAGCAGAGAGTGCTTGAGAAAAGCCCCTGTACACAAAAGAGGGAGAGGCGGGTCCTATGCAAATGACCTAGCAAGAACCAGACGCCTCCTGGGGAGGGGGGGTCTCTTGGAGTGCAGTTGGTTTAGAGCTCGCTAGCGCTAGCCCACTCCCATCCTCAGACCGCTTTGCCTTTATCAACGGTTTCTAGTACGTTTCCTGTGAGTCTGGTACAACTTTTGTGGTGGAACAGAAGAACCTGGAAACTTTCAAGTCATGTGTCCTCACCCCACCCGCACTCAGCTTTAAAGCTCTATTGCTTTAATCATGACTTCAGTCTTTCCGTGTTGGGGCAGGAGGGGTGATTGGGAGTTATCCAATGTCCGGCAGGTATGGCATTTGTTTGAGGACTAGATGCAAATAAGTTTCGCTTATATACTTTGCATGGGCAGAACTCTGTAAGCCTCACTCCTCGGGGGCCGTGCAAGGAGTGCAGAGTATTCCTGCAACCCTAGAAACAGGGACACGAGCCTGGTTTAGTGTAACCCCCTTCCTCGCTTGGAAACGTGACGGTTTGACCTTTAAATGTCAACCGTGTTACCTAAAGGGAGTAAAGGTTTCAACCTGTGAGCACCACACATGAGTCACCTTCTCAGGCAGCCTCTGGGGCAGGGCGCTGTCTGCTGAAAAGAACATTTAATGGGACAGAGGGAAGGAGGGTCTGGCAAAGGCTCTGCGGTGAAGGACCGGGTTGACGGACACCAGGAGGAGAAGGAAGGAAACGGCGGACATCAGGTAGAGGGAAGGAGCAGAGAAAAGTGACCCCTGTCCCTGCTCCTCAGAGCTCACACCGTTTTGTGAGAATGCTCACATCCTCTTGAGTCTTCCGTGTTCTCCATCACAAAATGCCAGCGATATGGTGAAGCAGGAAGTAAACGCACCGTGTGCCTGGCACCCGATCCAACCTCAACTGGTCTGTCAACATTTCCCAGGCCCCTTGGAGAGGTCTGTGGAAAGATGAGTCTAGCAACATAATCCTCTTGCCCTGGGGAGCCCAGGTGTCGTTCTCCCATCTCCACCCCCTCACCCCTAGGGTACTGGTCACTTATGAAACACCAATTACCACCGGCCAATCATGTTTGAGACACAAGCGGTGCAGTCTGCTCACAGCTCATGGTTACAGGAGGGGTAGCTAAGAGTGTGTTGGAAACCTGGCTTCCTGCTTACCCAGGGGGTACCTGGACAACTCACCCGGCTTCTATTTCTTATCTGTGAATCAAAGATTATGGTAGCTCTCCTGCAAGATTGTTGTGAGGAGAATCATACAGCAAAAGTGTTGCCTAACACTAGGTAGCATGGTAGCCTAATTATTTAATAGTTGAGTAACCAAGTGCAGGTATTACACAGGTCTTTGTGACCTTGGACAAGCTGTTTCACCTCTCTGGGTCTAAGCTTCCTTCTCTGTGTACCTTGGGTCAGATGATCTTGGAGGCATCTATCTGGTTCTCTCATTCTGTTTTTCTCTGGCGAACAAGATTCTCTGCCTCCCTCCGGCCTTGCCTATCTACACAGAGATTAGGCCATTTGCTTTTGCAATGCTCAGATAGTGAAGACCTTTGGCAGTTGAGGCGGCTCATTCGCTCCCTCCCCTTGAACTGAGTTCCAAAGCTGTGGGACAAGGGGCACAGGATTAGAAAAGAAGGTTGGGTCCTGGGCGGCAAGCCTGGGTGTGGTAAAGGGAATTGAGGTGAGGGTTTACAGAAGGTCCCAGCAGCAGTTCCTGGGATCCGAGCCCCAAGCAGACAGGACTGGGGAGATGAGGCAGATCCCCACTTTCAGAAGATTTTTTTTTCCCTGAACTCTGGCTGCATGAGACAAAGGCCTCTTTTTAAAAAGGGAGGGGGCCCTGTAAACGGTTGTTCTAAAGCAAGAGATTAAGAATGGCACTTGGGTATCCTGGCTGGAGGAGATGAGGGGGAGATTGAAAGCTGGTGGGAATAATTCTCCGCGTGTCCCAATGTCCCTAACTCAGTAACGACACATGGACCGAATACCATGCAGACAGTATGCTAGACCTTAGTCAAAAGCCTGAGGAGACTCTGTCTGACCTGGGTCCTGGGGCAGCTAGGAAACACTTGGGGCTGACTCATTGCCAGAACTTCTCCTTTCTTTTCTTTTCTTTTTCCTTTCTTTTCTTTTCTTTTGTTTTTGAGACAGGGTCTTACTATGTAGCCCTGGCTGTCCCGGAACTCTCTCTGTAGACCAGGCTGGCCTTGAGCGCACACAGATTCAGCTGCCTCTGCCTCCTGAGTACTGGGATTAAAGACGTGCATTACCACCACCTGGCTGCAAAACATATTTTTAATGGAAAAGTTAGGATTATATGTAGGGCTCATTTTCCATGATGTATGACTTTTTTGGAGCTTGTCTTTTTTGCGTACACCACAATTTCCCATAGTAATTTTTTTATGCCAATCAAGAAACTGCTTTGCATCTAGGAAAACTCATTGCTCATCAAGAAAGGCCTAAGACCCCAGGCTTTCAGATGGTAATTCCTGGGGGTTGGGTCCCCTTCCCAGCTGGAATGTCTCTACTAAATGACCAGCTTCCCAGCATTTTCTCCATATAGCTTGTCCTGTAATAAATGCTCAAGATTACACTTCTTTATTCACGTGTGCAAGAAATTCCACTCCTCACCTTCAGCACAATGGCATCGAGCTTTCCCGCCTTTCTGTGTTTGTTGTTGCTGGGAGAGGAGAAAGAAGAGAAACTCTCAAGTTCCAAAGGGGCGTAGAACCCCAGGAGCTACCTATGCTGGCAGCCAGAACCAAGAATATAAAAAAAAAAGAAAAGTTAAGAGAATGGAAATCACTGGCCGGATGTAGGAAAGGCTGGTTGGGTCTGGGGAGGTAGTTCAGTTGGTAAAATGCCTCCTGGGCAATCATGAGGACCCCGGTTCAATCCCCAGAACCTGCATAAAACAGGAATGACAGTGATTGCCTGTAATCCCAAGTACTGGAAGGTAGAGGCATATGGATCCTTGAGGTATGCTGGCCAGCACCCTACACCAAGTCACTAAGAGACCTTTTTTTAAAAAACAGGGCAGATGTAATCCCAGCACCCTGGAGACAGAGGCAGGTAGATCTCTGTTCACTGAGGCCAGCCTGGTCGACATAGCAAGTTCCAGACCAGGTAGGCCTGCACGTGAGACCCCATCTCAAAACCACAGTCGCTACCATGAACAACAAGAGAGCCAGGGTGGACAGTTTCCTGAAGAACAACACTCAGGGATGACCTATGGCCTCCACGTGCACCTGCACACACGGGCGCGTGCACACACATACACACACACAAGGAGAAGACAAAAATCAAAAAAGGGGGAGCTGATTTTCTTTTACTGAGATGTGGGGTGACGGGGCCAGCTAATGACTCAGCAGGCAAAGGCACCTTGCAACATAGCCGGTGACCAGAGTTTGATCCCTGGCACCCACATGATAGAAGGAGAGCTCTGAATCCTGCAGGTCGCCCTCTGACCTCTGCATGCGTGCTGTGTCGTGACCCCACTCCCACCAATAAACAGAAACCTTTGAAAAAAGAAACATAGAACGCCAGGCTTAACTATTCTCTCCGCACAGCCGACACGCGCACAGGGATAAATGCAGATCAGCGCTCAGCACCCTAGCCCTATACAGCAGTCTTATTGGTCCATTTGTTCTTCTCGGGGTTGTTGGTACTGAGTGCTCCACCCTATGCCATACAAGAAGGTGGCTGAGCTCACTTGCGAATCCTTAGATGAGCACTTGCCCCTACAGTTTGGAATGGTTGTCACCTACTTCAGTTTGCTCCCAGTGCACTCCTGGACCTGCCCGCCCCCCCCCCCTTTTTTAGGATTAAACCCTACTTCCTCACCCTCAGCTCTTCCTGGAGTGATGAACCTAGCAGGGCTCCTCCGTTCTTCTGCCATCCAGTGCCGTGGGCCCCAGGGCCGGCTGGTTGGCCCTCAAATAGGGCCATAGTGTAGGCCTATGCCTGGCATGGGATTTGTCTGTTACATGTTGGACTGCTCTCTCCTCCTGTTCCAGACCACAATCTACTACCAGTGTTCCCCCAGAGTCCCACACGGGGAGTGGGGAAGAATCCTGGCTTTGTGGGGACACGTTTTCAAAGGGACATCAGGGCCTTCGCCTCACTTGCTAACTCAGCCTCCCTCCCTGCTGTACAGCCTTCCCCTCCTCACCCCCACCCTGCACAGTCTCCAGAAGAGGCAGCAGACCTAGTTACTTCCTGGGATTCGTAGCTTCCTTATTCCTGACCCTACGCTCTCCACCTAAACCATAAACACAATTATCCTCTCTATCTATGGGAGCTGGTCTATGGTCCGAACCAAGGAGGAGCTAAAGAGATTCATAAAAATCTTACCTCCTGTTTCAAATCTAGGGTTCAGGTTGGCGTCTTACTCTGAAACCTTGTCTTTGATGCCCAGAATTGAATACTAACTTTCTCTTGGTGCTCTTCATCAGCCGTTCTGGTCACCTCTTCCCTTCAAAAGACTGGTCACCTGGCCAATACAGAGAAAAGAAACACACATGTGCACACACACACGCACACTCACACACACACACACACACTACTCCCCCACCTATCACCCCATGTGCAGTTCGTATGCTCAACAGTG
Source organism: Alexandromys fortis (assembly GCF_014885135.2). NCBI lineage: Eukaryota > Metazoa > Chordata > Mammalia > Rodentia > Cricetidae > Alexandromys > Alexandromys fortis. Next base: position 22,985,751 of record NW_026067949.1, on the reverse strand, counting down.
ATCAAGGTCACTTCTTTATTTTTAAGAGAAGAGAAAAGAAGGAACTTAGCTTCATAAGGACAAAAACTAATCACTCCCTATTCTTCAACTCGGGGGAGAAAAAGGAAACTTGGTTCACCGGAAGCCGAGCTGGGTATGATGACTCTGGCCTGTAACCCCAGCACTTGGGAGGCTGAAGTGTAAGGACTGCTTCACATTCAAAGCCGGTGTGTTCTTTTCCGTGATGAGTTACAGACCTACGTTGTGAGACACGCCCCCGGCCCATCTCAACACAAAAAGAGGAAAAGAAAGAAGGAACGCAGAGCAGTTTGAGAATTCTGAGAGTGAGCATGGGCGCAATCCATCATACACGGGAAAAGGACGGGGGACAGAAGCCATACCAGAGACGAAGGGATGAAATCCGGGGACTCTGCAAATCTCTTCCATTTCCTACTCCTGGTCTTCCCCCAAGAAGGGCAGAGACGACAACAGAGCCTTTTTTTTCTGGAGTCTGGTGTGCGCCTGTGGTCAACAGCTCATGAGCCTGCATTCCTCGGGGCCACACTTGGTTTGTGGTCTGCACGGCCAACAGTACAGTATCGAGGAGTCCCTGGCTTCTCCGTATCTCCAACCCCTTCTTGGCAAGGCTGCCGACACTCTGCAGCTCTGTGCACTTCTAGGGAGAAGCCGATTCAACCCCTGTGAATATGCTTCCACCTCCAGTAATATAAAAGCTGTGGAAGTCGTAGGGTCCCCGGGAAGAGGGGGCTGGGCCTTCAGGGGGCTGCTTGTCATTTCTAGAGCCTGTCAGAAAGATTGCTTAAGAAAAAAGCCAATAGGCCAGGCAGTGGTGGCGCACGCCTTTAATCCCAGCACCTGAGAGGCAGAGGCAGGCGGATCTCTGTGAGTTTGAGGCCAGCCTGGTCTACAGAGCTAGTTCCAGTACAACCAGGGCTGTTACACAGAGAAACTCTATCTCGAAAAACCACAAAAGAAAAGAACAAGAAGAGGAAAGGAAAAGGCCAATAGGTCTTTTCAAGCCTCCATTTCCTTCTCTGTGGAAAGAGAGCATCAGCGCCTCCCTCCCGGGTCAGGTGAGATGGGAGATTGCACAAGCCTAGCATAGAGGCTTCCACTTGGCAAGTTAGGGATAAATTGTGCCCATTTTTATGAGCCCCATCTTAAAAACAAAAGCCCCAAAGAAACAAAACAACCTAAGGAAAGCAAAGCTGAAAAACTTGTGAGAGGCACCTTTGGTGTATAAGATTAAACAAAAGATGGCTTTGTATGGCCCTTTTCCTCCTTCTAGGTAAGCGTGGGAACAAAGGCACTGCCGCCCACGCAGCCAGAAAGGCTCGTGGGTGACAGGACCATCTGGGTTTATACCAAAATGGCAAGAACCCTTGACTACCCCCTGTAGGGTGGGTATTCAATGCTGGGTGTCCAGTCCCTCTACTGGGTTCTTCTGGAGCTTGGAAAGTCTGACTTTGGACTGGGTGATTTAAGGCAGTATGTGTGTTGAGTGGAAAATTCCATTCTTCCTTTAATTCCCTCACTAGTATGTTTGGTTTTTGAATGTTTGAATGAACAAAAGGGGTAGAGTAAGGCAGACCAGAACCAGGAACTGGACTGTCATGGGACCAAGAATCAGAATGGAATTAAAATCTTAATTACTGGGGTTCAGCAGCTGGGGAAATCTTAGCTGATATACCCTTCCTCCTTCTAGATAAAGGCCCAGGAGGTCATGAAGGCAGATTTTTGCCTGTGCTCCCAGATGATGAATCTGACACCCCCAGCTCCTCCTATCAAACCCCCTCCCTACAGCAAGGGACTAGGAAGGAGACCTTCAGAGAGACCAGTCCAGCAGGGAGAAAAAGCAAAAGTCATTTCTATCCAAGCCTCAAGAGCTCCGATTGGTTTAGCTAGTCCTGGGGTGATTTGTGAAATGAAAGGGAATTTGACTCCAAGAACTTCCGCCAGGAGAAACCTTGAGAATGGAGGCCAAGCGTACAAACAAGAGGTTGAAGTTGAGCAATGGATGGCAGCACTCCAGGCACCAGAAGGGACCAGATGCACCTGCCTAGACACTGAAGCATGCCGGGACTCGGGCAGGCCTGACCCTAACCCGAGAGAAATGGGAGGAGGGCAAAGCAAAGGCCCCAACTGGAGAAGTTGGCCATGAGCTAAATCCCTTCCTAACTTGAGTATGGTCACTCTTTCTGCATTAGAATTTCAAGATTGAGTTGGAGACCCTGCTCTTACACACATATCTCCCATTTATCTTCCAACATATAAACAATTCAGAAGCTAAAAGGTAAAAAGCTTCATCCTTCATCTTCTCTTTGGCTGATAAGGAGACCACGCAGGTTTTTAGGACATCACCTCCCATGATTCTGAGCCATTTAAAATGACAGAAATCATGTGAGTCTGGAGTGTTCTATCACTGGCCTGGGCTACACAGCAAGATCCTCTGTCAAAAATAAAAAATAAGGCTGGGCGATGGTGGTGCATGCCTTTAGTCCCAGCACTCGGGGGGCAGAGGCAGACAGATCTCGGTGAGTTCAAGGCGAGCCTTGTCTACAAGAGCTAGCTCCAGGACAGGCTTCAAAGCTACAGAGAAACCCTGTCTCGAAAAACAAAGTAAAAACAACAACAAAAAAACATACGGGCTGGAGAGATGGTTCAGAGGTTAAGAGCATTGTCTGCTCTTCCAAAGGTCCTGAGTTCAATTCCCAGCAACCGCATGGTGGCTCACAACCATCTGTAATGGGGTCTGGTGCCCTCTTCTGGCCTGCAGGCATACACACAGACAAAATATTGTATATATAATAAATAAATACATATTTTTAAAAAAACATAAAAAATAAAAATAAATAAATAAAAAATAAGCAGTGAACAAAAATTGCGGTTATGGTTGGTGATGGTGGACACATTTTGTCTGCCACCCTTCTTTGCTTCTATCTTTCTTTTGGGGGAGGGGGTTCAAGACAGGGCCTATCTTGGAACTAACTCTTGTAGAACAGCTGGCCTTGAACTCACAGAGATTCATCTGCCTCTGCCCCCCGAGTTCTGGGACTAAAGGAGTGCGCCACCACGGCCCTGCCTGGTTTCTATGTTTTTTACTGGTTCTGAGAGCAATCTTTAAATAAATTCCCCTTCTATAATGACTGGCCAACAACAGCTACCTGGCTGATACAGGCGCAATCTTACCAGCAGCAGGAGAAACCAATGTCTTTTAGAAGGCTAGCATGTACCTTGACTGAAACCCACATGCATCAGAGTAGTGTAGTGGTACATAAGATGGCCTCTTGGCACCTCATGTTCGTGGGGACTCAGTCCTAACTCTGCTATTGACTGTAAAACTACTAAAGCTCCTAAGAGATTCGTGAGAAAGGGTCCTGACTGTTTGATTTTCTGGGCCTCTGTTGTCTTGCTTTGTGGAGATAGTCTTGCTATGTAACCCAGCATCACCTGGAACTCACTGTGTAGCCCAGGCTGGCCTCAAATTTGAGATCCTTCTGTCTCGGCTCCCAAGTGAAGGACTATATAAACATTTGTCAGAATGTTTGGTTTAAAGATCATGTTTCAAAGCAGGTCAAGGTTTCTTTCTATATGAAGATACAATCTCTTGTAGCCAAGTGTGGCCTTGAAGCCTGATTGTTTCTATGTCCTGTTTCTACCTCCCAAAGGCTGGGATTCCAGATGTGCATGACTATGCCCAGTCTCATGTGTATTTAAAATCATCTCCGGATTACTAATAGCCACGAATTCAATATAAATGTTGTTTTGTAGTTGCTATTGTTAAAGGAATTTAGTTGGACAGAAAGAGCATTTCTAGAGCTCAAGAAGAAACTAGAAAGTGAGTGTCTTTTTTTAAAAAATAAAATAAAAATTTATTTATTTTTTTATGTATACAGTGTATGCCTGCCTGTATGTCTGCCTACAGGCCAGAAGAGGGCACCAGATCTCACTACAAATGGTTGTGAGCAGTCTGTGGTTGCTGGGAATTGAACTCAGAACCTCTGGAAGAGTAGCCAGTGCTCTTAACTGCTGAGCCATCTTTCCAGCCCAGGTGAATGTCTTTTTAGTCATTGAAAACAAACTCGCGGAGGTGCTAGGAGTATAGCTCAGCAGTAGAGCACTTGATTAGCATGTCCAAAACTGTGGGTTGTCTCTCGCACTGCTGAGAATACAGGTCAATGGAAGAATGGAGGAGCATTCACTTCCCATGCGTGAGCACTGGGGGAAATGCCTGCCCACCATACTTTAACCGGACACGGTGATTTATGCCTGTATCTTAGAATTCAGGAGACAGCGATAGGAAGACTGTTACAAGTTTGAGGCCAGCAAGGTCTTCAGAGTGAGTTTCAGAACTAATGAGAACCTGTATGAGGAGCAGGAACAGGAAGTATCCTAGAAATGACAGGGATGAAATGACCCATGCATTCTTGACAATACAGCTGCTAAACAAGACCTGAACCATGCTGGGAGCACCAATAGGCGTGCTAATGCGGAAGGGGGAATTTTAGGGACATCCACAGCCCAAAGAAGAGCTGCAGGCAATTAACGACTGCCAAGAGAGGGAGAATCTGTCTCCCCAGGGATGGGTTCGTAAATTGGTTCTCCAATACTACCCAGTGGTCCACCCTGAAAATATATACATACGAGAAATACTGAACAAACTTAGCAGGGTGTGTGTGTGTGTGTGTGTGTGTGTATGTGCGTGTGTTTGTAAGTATATATGTGTGTATATGTATCAATAATAAAGAAAAAGAGGGGCTGGAGAGTTGGCGCAGTGGTTAAGAGCGCCTGTTGTTTCTCAAGACCCAGGTTCGATTCCCAGCACCCACACGGAGGCTCACCACCTCCTCAGGCACCAAGCATGAATGTGGTATACAGACACACATGCAGACAAAACACTCATACACATAAAATAATAAAAAAAATACACTGAAAAAAGAAGAGGCCACCAGTTTGAAAGGGAGTCATGAGGGGTATGGGAGAGGCTGAAGGGAGAAGAGGGAAGGGAGTAATGGCACAAGTCACAAACAAAACAGGACTTTGAAGATCCTCTGGGTGGGTCTGGCCCCAGGTCATTGACTTCTCTAACCCCATAGGGAATAGGGACCCCATGCGAACAATCTAAATGGCCTCAGAAGGCTCTAGGAGCCATGGGTGGAGTAGATGGACCTTAGGTCATGGAACCTCAACAAGCTGGTCTGCTTTTGGGGGCCCCACATCTCAGGTCTAATTTGCTGTTGGTGTATTAATGCCCACATGCTATCAGGTGGCTTATTGGAAGGAAGACACACCACCCATAGCCTCATAGCACCCGCCCAGCTCCCTCCACAGGCAGCTGTTCCTTCACAGAGGATAAAACACCACCTTTTTGTTTTCTTAAACAGGGGGTGCTCCACATCTCCAGCCCAGGGTCATGAGTTTTACTTTTCCTGATAAAGATGCAATGTATTTGCAGACAAATAAAGAAAAAAACTAGAAAAACTAGATACAAAGGCTTTGAACATCACTAGAGCTTTGCGATGGCTTCTCAAGGGAACGCAGCCATTATATATTAGAAAATACAAATGCAAATAAATGAGAAGTTTCTCTGGTTGGAATTCATCTCACTTGGTAGAGTACTTACCTAGCCTACACGAGATCCTGGGTTCAAATCCTCAGATATTGTAAGCCAGGTGTGCTAGCACAGACCTGTGATCCTAGCACTCCAGAGGCAGAGGCTTGAGGGTCACAAGTTCAAGACCGTCTTTGGCTACTTAAAGCGTTCAAAGTCGGACTGGTTAGAAATCTGGTCTTCAGTGAAAAACAAGTTCCTTAAATCAGGAAGTAAAAGGCCGAGGCCTCCAGGACAAATCTTTGGCAGAGACTTAGATAAAGAAGCATTGTCCTGAAATCAAGAGTCGCAGAGTTGGGGCTGAAGGTGTGGCATGAAGGTACAATAGTTGCTATGTAGTGTGAGGACCTGAATCCCAGCACATAAAAATAGGGTGTGGAGAACTGTGCTTGTCACCTCAGCTCAGGTTGGGGGTGTGGAGACAGGGGAGATCCCTGGAGCTCACTGGTAGAAAGTGCAAGTTCTTCTTTTTCTTCTCTCTTCTGCCTCCTCAGGCACGGCCTGGTCACACACAGCTTGTCACTACGAACAACTTATTCACCCCCCCCCTCCCCCTTAGCCTAGTCCAGGAACCAGGATGTGGCCAGGAGGTGGGTGGTGCCTTTACCTTAGTCCAGGAACTGGGAGGTGGGAGGTGGGTGGTGCACACCTTTTAAGTCCAGCACTCAGGAGGCAGAGGCCGGAGGATCTCTGAGTTCAAGGCCAGCCTGGTCTACAGAGCTAGCTCCTGGACAGCTAGGGTTCTTAAACAGAGAAACCCTGTCTCGAAAAACAAAAACCAAAGAAACAAACAAACAACCCCCCCCAAAAAAAAAAAACAGAAAGCAGGAAGTGAACATTAGTCCTTATTCACGGTCAGCATCAGACTGCTTAGGGCTTGATTTTGTGAAGCCCCTGACAAGTAACAGTTAAACTGATCCTCACAACAGCCCTCAAAGATGGATGGGACTGATATCCTTGTGAAATGTGAGGAAACTGAGGCACAAAGAAGGCTCTTAAATTGTTCAAGATCACACATGCAAGAAATAATGAACCAGTTTCACACCGGGGCCACCAGATCCAGCCCTTGCTCTTCCTCAGTGATTTCCAGGTAAGAGGAGACATGAGACTCCCAGGAGGATCTGTTAAAACTCTGAACGCTGGTCCTCTTTGGGTCTCTGATGCATCATGTCTGGGTTAGAGTTCTAGAATTTGTATGTTATTGCTAGTTTGGGGACAAAACTTTGTAAACAAACTTCAAGCTAGTACCCTGTGCCAGTCAGTGGTACCCTATATCAGTGGTACACTGTATCAGTAGTACCCTATATCAGTGGCTAGTAATTTGTATCACTGACACCCTGTACAAGTGGTACCCTATATTAGTAGTACCCTGTATCAGTAGTACCATGTACCAGTGGTATCCTGTATCAGTGGTACCCTGTGTCTGTGGTACCCTGTATCAGTGGTACCCTGTATATCTGTGACAAACTAAACACAGACAACAAGCTAGGAGAGGTGGTTTCTTTTTTTTTTTTTAGATTTATTTATTTATTATGTATACAACATTCCTTCCATGTATGTTTGTATGCTAGAAGAGGGCACCAGATCTCATTATAGATGGTTGTGAGCCACCATGTGGTTGCTGGGAATTGAACTCAGGACCTTTGGTAGAGTAGTCAGTGCTCTTAACCTCTGAGCCATCTCTCCAGCCCGAGAGGTGGTTTCTATTTGTAACCAAACACTGGAGAACTGAGAATAGGGAGAAGTCAGTGAAGTTCACAGGGGAGTGACACGGGCTGGGCTTGTGGTTGAGGCCGGGCTTGAACACCAACACCTCTGTTGTTTGCACCACTGCCTCTCTGGCAGTTCAAGACTAAGGGCTCTCCTCAAGCTGAAGCTGGCCGTTTTTTCAAAACCATGTCCAGTAGGTATTTGTTTATTTGGTGAGAGAAGGAGAAATAAATTTTTTAAAAGACAATTTATTTGCACATGTGTTTGTGTGGGGGTGTGGCATCAGGATGTGGGATCTCTTGGAACTGGAGTTACGGACAGTTGTAAACTGCCAGGTAGTGATATTTTGTTTGTAATCTAACAAATAAAGCTTGCCCGAAGATCAGAGTGCAGAGTTAAACCACTAATTAGCCATAGAGGCCAGGCAGTGCTTTAATCCCAGCACTTGGGAGGCAGAGGCGGACGGACCTCTGTGAGTTCGAGGCCACCCAGGGTTACTGAAAGTGACCCAGCCTAAAAGAAAAACAGAGCCATGTGGCGGTGGCTCACACTTTTAATCCCAGCTCTAGGGAGGTGGAGACAGGAAGGGATACGGCTGGGCAGAGAGAGGAATAGAAGGCGGATTGAGACAAGAGCTTCCATGCAGTCTGAGGATTAGTAGAGGCAGGATCGCCCCTTCAGGCTGAGCATTGGTAGAGGTAAAAGGTCTCTCTAGTGGCTCGCTGCACTGCTTCTCTGATCTTTCACCTTTCACCCCCTAATATCTGACTCCAGTTTTTATTTATTAAGACCAATTAGAATTTGTGCCACACTGTCATGTGGGTGCTGGGAAGTGAACCCTGGAAGAGCAGCCACAGCTCTTAGAGAGTCATCTCTCTAACCCCGAAGTTATTCTTTTGAGACAGTCTCTGTGCGGTGCTGGTTAGCCTCAATCGTAAAGTGGTCCTCCTGCCTCTACTTCCCCAGAGTTGGGATTATAAGCACAGACCACCATGCTTAGTTTAATGGGTTTTGTATTATTAAGATGGCACACCACACACATACCTATTTCTGTTCAAATGAGAATGAATCCCAGCATTACACACAAACCACCACTTCAAGCCCCACAGGGGTTCCTTCTGCCTTCATTTCTGCCTCTCATAACCAGAGAGAATTTGATGGTTCACAGTCATTAGCCATGATAATGCAGCTGTGATCATGCCTGCCGCTTCAGAGCCCTCTGCAACCTTTATTACGTTTGCTTTGTTCTTTCTATTGTTTGTGTTTCTGTGTTTCTTGGAATTTAAAAGTTCCTTTTCCCTCTTTTGTGCTCTTTTACAATTTTTCAAACCTGAAATTTTCTGGGGGAAAAATAATAAAGAATTTAAGTTTGTGGCTTTCAGCCTGCCCGAGGAACCAGCTTTCTGTTACTACTGATTTATTTATTTATTTATTTATTTATTTATTTATTTATTTATTTATTTATATTGTTCTCAGAGTTGATGGTCAGGTCGATGCCTGGGATTCTTGCAACAAACAGGAACCCAGAGAAGACTTTTGCTTCTCATTCAAGGTTGTATCTACTTGGTAAGATAGGGGGAAATGTTCTTTGCACTGTTGCATGAAGAGCCAGGGTTGCTACTTAAAGCAGTTGCCTCTGCTGTTTGATTCTTCTGCACTGCAGACAGCCATGTCTATTTCCCATGCCCATTATTGTCCAGGGGGAGCAGCAATGAGGTAAGGGAAGGGCGCTCTCCCTTGGCCCCAACGAATGAACCTCACAGTGCTAAGTGAAATCCGCATCTCTGTCAGGGATTGGACTTAGGAGTGCACGTGTGACTAACTCTAGCTGATGAGACAAAAAATGACCAACGGAGTCTCTGGGACAGAGTTTGTTTCTTGATCAAAGTAGTAAGAATTTATATAATCCTTCCTATAACTTTTTTTTTCTTTTAAGACAGGGTCTCACTATGTAGTTCAGACTAACCTCAAATTTACAAATCTCATGCCTCAGCTTCCAGTGTGCTGCAATTACAGGTGTGTATTATCCCTGACTTGAAAAACCTTTTAAAACTTTATTTAATTGTCTGTGTGCTTAGAACTTATTTATTTACGGATTTCAGGACTCAGTTCTCACCTTCCACCTCACTGAGGCAGGCTTGCTCTCGTTTCTCCTGTGGCTGTGCATACTCTGGGCTAGCTGACCCTTTAGCCGGCTTCCAGATGATTCTCCTAGCTCCACCTCCCACCTTGCTGTAGAGGTGCTGGGATTTCAGTTGCACACCAACACCAGTTGCTTTTTATGTTCTGGGGTCTGAATTTAGGCCATTGGGCCTGTGTAGGTACGATGAACCATCTCCCTGGTCCACAATTTTTTTTTAAAAATGGAAATTGCAGAACATTTCTAATTCTTGACTAATTCTCTTTAAGAATACTGAGCCAGCTGTTAAGGCTGGTACTTGCAGAAAGACAGAGCTTCTGGGGTTCTGTATCTTTGCTGCCATGGCTGTTGCCCAACCTGGGGCAGGAACTAGATTACTCAAGGTGCACTCCTGGGAACAAGGAACACCTGGATATTGGCCATCTCTCTTGATGACCCTTGACCTAGGTAATCTGATAGGAGGATCTCAATTGCTGCCTGTTCTATGGCCATATTGGGTTTGAAGACTCAGATATGCTTGTGGCTTAAATTACTTCCCTCTAAACCAGACATTAAGAATTCAACACAGCTGGCACGGAGCAAGAACAGTTCCTTTCTGCAGGTAGGTTTTCTGCCCTATGGGAGCTCCTATGGGCTGTATCTGGACCTTTGCAAATGTTTGGCTGTGCACTACTTATTAATCCAATTAGTTAAGAAAACAAAGATGGCAGCATCCCCTGAGCCGGAGATTCTTTTCACCTTGACCCAAGACTCTCAGGGTGCAGGCCTCAGAGAGTCCCACTTCAGAGGCCAAAGATTTCAAGCAAGGCAGTTTCAAGTTTCAGGTTTCTGTTTCAACCGTCTCACCTTGGGTACTAATGTGTATATGGGTCACCAATCAAGGAGGTTCTCGCTCCCCACTTCAGGACAGAAACAGCAGGAGAAACACCCTTTCCCCGGTCACAACCAAAAATGGAAGCTTCCAAGAGAAGCTGTCAAAGTGCTGTTCTCCAAACCCAAAGAAAATGATGACTTCCCTGTTCTCCGTGAGAATACGGAATTGTTTACAGTTTGCGTTGCTAAGTCACCTCCCCACCCCTTCTGGCCAATGTTTCCCTCCTCTTGCTTCTCCTCCTCCTGTTCCTTCTTCATTCAGGCTCCCATCAAGGCTCTCACACTCAGGATTCTGGGTGTTTCTACCAGCAAGAGTTTGACTATTGAAAATAATAGCTACGTGGAGTATGCTTTTCTAAACCAAAGTCACTTCTCCCATCTGCTGGGTCTCCTGAAGGAAGCACTCCTTTTTTGACTTGAAAAATGCTCAAGTCCTGGGTAATCTTAATCCTTGTCCTTACAATCTGTGGTGAGTCATTTGTTTCTAAATAAAACTAAGGCACAAAGCATGCAAAGGAGAAAAATTGTATTATATTTATGTTTCTGTGACTCGAATAGGGAAACACGTACAAGAGGAGAAAAATTCTCTTATTCCCTTTATTATTCCATCCTTACATCATTACACTTAGGTTTTTTAAAAATAAGTGTTTTTATCAGTGTGTTGCTTAACATAATAACGGGCTCATTATTATATGTCACCCATGTATACAATGGTTTTTGACCATATTCATCTCTCATTGACCTCCTGTCCTCATACTTCTATGGGTCCCTTTCCTCTTCTCAGCTTCCCCTTCTAATCCCATGTGTTTCCTTTTCTTTGGATGACCCAATAGGCTTCAGTGGGGTTGTTTATATGAGCATGGATGCAGGGTTATTTACAGGAGCTTGGGCACCTTATAGGCATCTACTTCACTGAAGAAAACGTCTGTCCATCCTGCCATTAACTATTAACTGCCTATAGAACCTCAGGGAAGCATAGGACCTCATGAGCCCCTCCTCACTCCATAACACAATGTTGATGGGTCCAGTCCTGGGCCAGTGAAGGTCATCAGAGCTACTGTGCCTTTCAACAGCTGGGTTGCACTAGAAGGCGGTGCTCCACAGTACCCCACCCCTTTCTCTGGCTCTTACATTCTTCCCACCTTCTCTTCTGCAATGTTCTCTGAGCCTAAAGGCAGGGTGGGAAGTGAGCCTTCTTCTATATGCTTAAGCATTTTGTGGTCCTTTATTCTCCTTATTTTGAGCATTTATGAGTCTCTGTTGTTATCTCCGCTCATTGCGAAAAGAAGTTCTTTGACTAAAGCTAAGAGCAGCACTGGTCTATGGAGAGAAATGTGATCATTTCGAAAGCAATTTGACGGGCACATCATGTCCATTTAAGAAAACAGCTGCAGCAGTTTCTCCACTGGGACTCATGACCTCCCCAGCCGGAAACTTCTGACAAGCTTTACAATACTAGATGTGAATTCCTTCCGGAGGAGCAGGTCTCAGATCACATCAGAAAGAAGTTGGCTACCCCATGACATACTTCCACTATTGCACCACTGAGCACATCCTGCTTGGCCAACTTACCTATATTATTGTTATTATTATTATTGTTATTAATTTTCCTATCACAGTTGAGTTGTTGGCTACGATAAATACATTTTACTCTTATTATATTTTTCTTCAGATCATAAAGATTTCTCAATTTGCTCAAATTTCTATGAATTTTTTCTTTTAATGAAGATTTTATGAATTCAGTTAAATTTTTAAGAAGTCATTCCATCGGGTACTGCGTATCTGATATGAATCGAACTGTGTCCTCTGTGATGATCAGCTTTAATCATCAACTTGATAAAAACCTAGAATTACCTGGGGAAATGGTCTCAATGAAGGATCGTCATTTGGTTGGCCTGTGGGTGTGTTTGTGAGGGATTTCCTAATTAAGTTAATTATGTAGGCAGACCCAGACTACTAAGGGCGGCACTATTCCCGAATGCAGGGGATCCTGAACTGTACTAATGTGGGCAAATCAAGCTGAGCACAAGCAAGCAAGTTAGTGGGTATGGATGAATTCATTTCTTTCTGCTCGCTACTGTGGATGTGATCTGACCCATATCTTAAGCTAATGTCCCCGTTACTTCCCTTAAGTAACATTGTATCCTGGAACTCTGAGCTCAAATAAAACCTGTCTTCCCTAAGTTGCTTTTGGCCAGGGTGTTTTCTCACAGCATCAGGGGTGAAACTAAAAACCACCACGAAAGATAGGTTGAAGGCTTCAACATATACTTACAAACGTGATTTTATTCAGAAATACGATGTTTCAGGATGAGGTCATTAGAAAAAGGTCATGCTGATGTCGTTATCCAGAGACCGGTGTCCTTTGTGAGAAGAGAATTAGTAACTATATAGAGAGAGACAACTAAGGAGCACACAATATGAAAAAAATGAGCAAGAGACCAGGGTAAGCAAAACCAAGGAACCTAGAAACCAAGGAACGCAAAGGATTGTAGGAAGCTGCTGGGAGCTAGGCAAAGCAAGGGCTCTGCCCTGGAAGCAGAAGAGAGTTGCTTCCTGCCAGCAGCTTCTGACTTTAGACCCCAGAACTGTGAGGAAATAAACTGCAGTTGCTCTAAGCCACTAGCTGGTGGCACCTGGTCTCTGTAACCACCAGGCCAAGGCTAGCGTGAAGACGCGGCGTGAAAACATAACAGTCCCCCCACACACATACACACACTCCCTATCAGCGAGGTGGCCACAGTCTAGAAGACACAGCTATGACACTTTAAAATGACAAGGAGTATGTCCTAAGTATGGATATTGAGATCCACACATGCCACAGACAAGCACTTGGATGTAGCATGTAGAAGCTCTCAAAAAAAAAAAAATGAATTTTTAAGTTCTTTTTTTTTATGGACAAAAACACTGGCCTAGCGGGCGATGGTGGCGCACGCCTTTAATCCCAGCACTCGGGAGGCAGAGACAGGCGGATCTCTGTGAGTTCGAGACCAGCCTGGTCTACAGAGCTAGTTCCAGGACAGGCTCCAAAGCTACAGAGAAACCCTGTCTCGAAAAACAAA
>NW_026067949.1:22968637-22972055 GCF_014885135.2 Alexandromys fortis | reverse complement strand
GTCTGTTGCAGTCAATATCCCCTCCACCCCTGTTAACATTAATAACCTGGGCCTTGCTTTCTCCATATTTTCCTTGTAATCAGTTATATTTGTGTGTGTGTGTGTGTGTGTGATGACATTATTCGCTTTACAAAAATCCTGTCATATTAAAAGCATTTTCCGTGTCTCTCTTTTGTCAGTGAAGCCTCATGGAGCTCCCACCATTACAACCTGTGGGTTCTTCATCACTCTCTTTCGGTAAGTAGACGATAGTCCATCCTGTGACTCCAGTGTATTTCACTGAGCTACTTCCTATCCATCTATGTTAAAAGCTTTATTTTGGTAGACAACTTTGGTTGTGGATTTCTCACTTGATGCTGTCGGAGTCAATGAGTAGCTATGTCTAGCTCAACCTGAGTTTCAAACCCAGATTGGAAAACCAGTACGCTTGTTTCACTTTCACCAGCAAACAGCAAGAGTGACAAAGACCCTGACTGCTTCCCTAGGTGTCTCAGAACCTCAAAGGGCAAGAGAGTCACCAAGACGGTGGGTGCTTCTTCCTCTGCCAAGAAGACAATTAACACCTGTGGGGTGAACACAGGGACACATCTTGGAGTGTTGGAAAACAAAACCCATATTTTCGCCCTCTCTCCCTTTAAGGAAATTGGCCTTTATCCTGTAAGCATTCGGTTTGCCATTTAAAAGTTTTGAGTGGAAGAGTCCCAAGACGAGTTTGTCAGTAGGGAGGAAGATGGAGTAGAAAGAGGGTGAAATCCAGTGGAGCCTTTCAAAGATGCCTGAGGCCTGACACTAGGCCATTGCCAGAGGCATCCAGAGAACCAAAGGACCAGTGGTCGTTGGTTCGATGTTGGTTGGATGAGAATCCAGAGCAACTAACTGCCTGACTTTTAGCCTGGATAATGGAGTTGATGCAGGGAGGGTGAGGGGGGTGTATATCACCCCCAAGTCTTTTTATATGGGGTCAGGAACTTGGGCTCTCTGTCCTGGCTTCAAATGGCCACAGCCTCCCACCTCTTCTAGAGCTAAACACAGAGAACGGAGGAGAAGGAACAGACTTGGGTTGGCTGTGTGGACTATGAGCTTCATTTGGGATCTGTTGAACTTGAAAACCATGAGATGTTTAAGTCGGGGGGGGGGGCAGGGTACCCCAGATGACACAGCGATTGTCTGGGGTGGACAGTAGTAGAAGACCGAGACTGGACAGGGAGATTTAGAATCCTCAGGACAGATGTAATGGTCAAAACCAAGGGGAGGAGAGCCGAGGATAGAGCACTGAAAGGCTCTACGCCGTTGCAGCAGCAGGAGAGGACCCGGGGACAGCTTGGGGAACACAGCCACTTAAGAAACCATCCACACAGAGAGTTAAGAGGGAAGTGTTCCAAGAAGGAAGCTGTGGGCTGTGACACAGGCTGCGGACAGGCCTCAGAGGTCTCCGGGGCACTCAGTGACTTCCAAGCCCACTGCAAACTCAAGCAGGAAGAGTCAAGTCCCAGCTGTACAGTGAAGGCAGAGAGTGAGGAGCTGGCCCAGGTGCCTCCAAGGGTCCCTCACTCTCTGCCTGTCCTTGCTCAGCTGTCTGTCCCAAGGACGTGGTGGCGACATCCACAGACTTCTTGAACTGTTGTATTTGACTCTGGAGAGTTGTGAGAGGAGCTCGCAGCGAGGGAGCGGGGGTACATGTTTCTCAAGTCCTTTCATGTGGGATGGGATTTGCGCTTAAGCAGAACTCACTGCTCTGAGTCCTGGCTTCGGGTGACCATGGCCTCCTGCCTCCTCTCTGCCCTGGTGGCAATTGCTCTGCTTTACCAGGCTGGTGATTCGCTTCTATCTACTCTAGTGTCTCTACCTCCGCAGACAGTCCTTTGTTCAACCCTGGTTGGCTTATCCTGTTTGGAACATGGCATTTGGAGTCCTACGTGCTCAGGGGAACTTTGGCTAAGAGGAAGAGAGGGAGAAACACAAAGGCCAGGGAAGCTTCGTCCCAGGTTTATTTTCGAAGGGCTAGGAAGGATTAGCTCTATTGACAAGCTCATGAACATCTAGCGCCTGGGTCCTGTTTCAAAGGTGTAACTTGAGAGGAAGGAATACAGCTCCTTGCTGGTCCTGTACCCTGTGACATTATAAGTGTGGCCTCACTCCCATTGCTTCAGGGATCCTAGAACTTGTGTTTCCAGTTTGCCTAAGACAGGTTTGCCCAGGGCTGTGTTGGCAAGGGTTGGTTTGAGCCCTCGGTGGATGGAAAAGCAGACACAGGGGCAGCAGAGGAGAACAAACAAAGACCAGGACCTCGGGAGGCTCCAGGGCACCTCACCAAGGCAGTTGAGCAATAAGCAATGTGGCTGGTGGCATTTTAAGTCTTGCCAGGTTGTATATGCCAGCTTGACCACTTTGATGGCATTGCTCCATCCTGCAAACCTGCTCTCCCTTTCACAAATGTATTCAACCCCGTTCTCCCTCGGAGCCTGAGTTCCAGCCTACAGTGGAGCAGTTTCCTCAACACTCAACTTGAGCTCATTTCTTCACACCCTCAGATCTTTTCAAACTCTGCTTCCTAGGCAGTCCTGTAAGTGGATTTTTCTCTGTCCCACCAGCCAGTCCCCAAATTACGACATGGAGACTTATTAATTATAAAAGCTCAGCTCATGGCTTAGGCTTGTTTCTAGCTAGCTCTTATAACTTAAATGAACCCATTTTTGTTTATTTATGTGCTGCCCAGGCTTGTTTACCTCATCGACATGCAGTCTGCCCTGCTCTCCTGCGTCCTCTGCATCTCCACACAGCTCCGCCCTTCTTCTTCCCAGCATCCTCTCTGCTCTGAAAATCCTGCCTAGCTGTTGGCCATTCAGCTTTTTATTAAACCAATCCAAGTGACACATCTTCACAGCGTACAAAAAGATTATTCCACAATGTTGTTGAGAGGTGCCACTTGTTTGTCCCAGCCGCCCAGAACCGAAATAACCACACAGAAACTGTATTAATTAAATCACTGCTTGGCCCATTAGCTCTAGCTTCTTATTGACTAACTCTTACATTAATTTAATCCATTTCTATTAATCTGTATATCGCCACATAGCAGTGGCTTACCGCCAAAGATTCAGCATGTCTGACTCCACCCTTTTTTCCGCCTAGCATTCAGTCCTGTCCTCCCCGCCTACCTAAGTTCTGCCCTATCAACAGGCCAAGGCAGTTTCTTTATTCATTAATGGTAATCACAGCACACAGAGGGGACTCCCACATCACCACAACACAGTACGGAGCCAACCAGTCACTAAGTTTATTTACTCTTGGTCACATTATTTTGCTATCTGTGATCTTCTATTTTCTCGTCTCTTCTCTCTGGTGTCAAAGCCATCATCACAACTTCTCTGCCTTAGTAAGGACAGCCCTGACAGTTCTTCCTGCCTCTTCTCTCTCTACA
>NW_026067949.1:22949187-22968286 GCF_014885135.2 Alexandromys fortis | reverse complement strand
GCCTCTGCCTCCCGAGTGCTGGGATTAAAGGCGTGCGCCACCACCGCCCGTCTTAGGTAAACTTCTTTAAAGAAAAAAAAAAAAAGCAAGACTCAACAAGATCCCCTCAATCTGATTACAGACAAATCTATCCTAACTAAACAATGTAAATTATGGAAAAAGAACAAAAGGTTAGTTTTGTGAGGTACAGTGAAACACCTGAAGCAGGCAATTTTTATAAAGAAAAGGTTTTTTTAGCTCAGGGGTTTAAAAGCTTGTAATATGATCCTCACAGCCCAGGTTCTAGTGAGGGTCCCTCTGGCTACATCACCTCATGTAGATGCAGTGGTGAGAGCGTGCAAGCAACCAAGAAAACACATCTCCAAACAGGAGGCTGAAGAGACAGAGGCCCCACAATTCCTTTCACTGTATTGCCCTCAACTGACTTAAGGACCTCCCACTAGGTCCCCCTTTTTAAAGGTCCCACTAACTCCCAATACCACCACCCTGGAAGCCGATACACTAACAGATTAACCTTGAGAAAACCCATTTGAACGTTTCTAATGCACAGAACACTGGTAGCTCATGCTGGCTAGGGCATCGGTTTTCTGTATCTACTGCACTAAATTGCCACAAACATATATGTCTGCTCACCTTAGAGCTGTGGAGGGGCTGAAGAGTGAAATGGCCTTGGTTGCGTAGGTCAACACTTCTTTTAGTAGCTTTTCAAGCTACTAGACGCTGGACATTGTAGGCCCAGAGTTCCCAGTTCTCAAGATGTGTGGCCTTGCCTGAGCCCTTTCTTAGACGCCACCTCCTTAGTTCTTCCTCTTTTGCCTCCTCTTCCATTTACAAGAATCCTATGATTATACTGGGCCCATCTGGATAGCCCAAGAAAAGTCTGTTCTGGGGATGTTCAGTTAGTGGTCGTGATTCCCTATTGCCAGGTAACTTAATACGCTGTCAGATTATGAGGATTAGGGCATGGCCATCTTTGAAGACACATTTGATTAAAAATAGAGAAGCAGTTGAGATCCATAGAAAGTAAATTAGGGGGCTAGTGTGATGGCTCAGTAGGTTAAGATGCTTGCTGCCAAGACTGATGAGGTTTTTGTTTGTTTGTTTGTTTGGTTGGTTGGTTGGGTTTTTCTTGTGGACTTTTTGGTTTTTGTTTTTAAAGCAGAAGTTTTAAAAGTAGTTTTGTTTTTAAGAAAAGTGAAATAAAGCAGAAAGTCTAGAAGTAAGAATGAGAAACTAGGCCTGGTGGCACACACCTACAATCTTAGCACTTATGAGGTAGAGGCAGTGTTCACGGTCAACACTGGCTACAAAGTAAGTTTGAGACTAACTACACAGGACCCTGTCCCAGAAACATTAAACAAAAACTAAACAAATAAAAAAATCAAAGAATAAGAATCTTTCAGTCTCTTATTCTTCTACAATCTGTCACAACCTTAGCAGGCATGGTCCAACTTGAACCCATAGTATTGAGAGTGGAACTTTAGCTTGGATATCATTCAGGTGGGCAAACACTAACAGCCTTCCTAACCCCCACCCCCCAGCTTCTTCCCCTGAGAAGGAAGAGCCGATGCCTGCCTGCCTAGGCCATAAGATTGTCACCATCAGAACTGGCCAGGGATCTGCACATCTTTGCTTTGACACCCATGCAAATGTAAGTCATACCTTTACTATGTGCAGGAAGTGGGGTGGGGGATGGGAGGGATGCGGGTAGGTGATGGACAGACAGTGCCTAAGGAAGTGAATTAATGAGGGAGCTCAGACTGCTGATTCCTTGGTTTGATCAAAGACTTAATACAAGCACAACCTCATCCATCTTATTTTAATTAAAGACTTGATATAGCAAAGGCCTTATCTTTAGAGTACAAAATAGCAAACACTCATGGCATCACTATTTATGAATAAAACTCTTTCCCTTTAATATCTGAGACTAGACTTTCGGTGAGACAAAAACCTTGCTGTTGTTATTGCTGTGTTTGTTTTATTTATCTATTTATTTTAGATAGGATCTTATTATATAGCTTCATAGACTAGGCTGGCCTTACACTTGTGGTGGTCCCCCTGCCTCAGCCTCTCCAGTGCTAGAATTACGGGTGTGGTATAGTCACTATAAGCTAGCCAGGACAAAATCTTTAATTTGCCATTTGAGACCCGGGTTATAATGCACCCCATCCGAATAAGGTACCCCAAGGCATCTATGAGACTGAATTTACATGAATCTTTTCTTTTTGCAAAAAAAAAAAATCTTTTTTTAAAGACTAGGAGAAAACATGTTTTTGCCTTTTCTTGCTTTAAATTTTATGCATAAATGCACTGTTTTCTTGATAAAGAGATAGTTGTGTAGATTCGAGGCCTGCCACTGACCATTATGGGAGGCTATGAGAAGGGTCCATCTTACTTCCTTCATCCCTTTCCCCTTGACAGTTTAGATCTCCTGCCTGATTTAACCTGACACAAAGCTATGTTGTTGATTGAAGTTAAAAATAAAAGCACAGCCGGCGCACGCCTTTAATCCCAGCACTCAGGAGGCAGAGGCAGGCGGATCTCTGTGAGTTCGAGACCAGCCTGGTCTACAAGAGCTAGTTCCAGGACAGGCTCCAAAACCACAGAGAAACCCTGTCTCAAAAAACAAACAAACAAACAAAACAAAAATAAAAGCACACACAACATATCTCCTAAGTTGTATGTGAACAGCAACTGGACTCAAACATTGGAACAGGTCACAGGGGCGTTTTATTGATTTTTTCCCCCCAAATATCCAATGCCAATCAGCCCACTCCTTGTCTTTTCTCCTAATCTGCCCTTGCTATGATCAAAATGGTCATGACAAACACCATAACAAAAAAAATCCACATGAAAAACCGGTCTATGACTTTGGCGACTTTCTTCCACTCGCTGCCCTTGGAGTTGGTGGCTTTGTGGTCTCGGAGGCACTTGGCAATGTACTCAATGTTTCTAGTCAGCACTTCATAACGTGCACAGGATCCGTCAGTATTCTGGGGGCTCCCGCCCTGGCACCCCAGGTCGTTCTTTAAGAGTTGGTTCATTTCCTTCTTTCTGGAAAGGTCTTTGTTTCTGGATGTTTTCAGGTTGGCCCCTGGGAGTGTGCTGTAAACCTTCGTGAGTGGTTCCGCCTCCTGGCTGTGGTGGGGGCCAAGGCAGCTCTCACCCACATCGTAGACAAACAAGATCCTGGACATGTATTTCAGGATGACCACCTTGGCCCAACGTGGCACTGGCCGGGCCTCAGCCCCGCAGAAGTGGATGTTCATCACCATGATGGTAAGGGCCGTGGATGCCGTGATCAGGGCCATGGTGGCAATGTAGTATTTACCTGGAATGACAGTGGCATTGGCTAAGTTTATTTTCATACTCTCTCCATTCTGATTGAAAAAGAAACAGACACCTTTCCTAAGAAGTTGGTCCACGCTAGTGGTGCCTTCTGAATCTGAAGTCCAGCGTTGTCACCCACTAAACTCAGACCTAAACATGAAACTGTGATGAACTCCAGCTTCCTGCTCTATAAAACACGTGTAATAATAGCGTCCAACTTACAATATGGTGAGGTAGAGCATAAATGTCCTTGTAAAGTATTCAGTACCATCCTTGACTCTAATTTAAAAGGTTTACAGATGTTTACCAGGATGTGAAAACACAGTCAATCTCAGCAAACCAGCAAGTGTAGCCTTTGACCTGTTCTTAGAACACCTCCAGGCCTCATTGTTATGAGACACAATTAAGATTGTCTAAGAAAGGGGACGCTGTGCCACTGACTTTAGATGAGATCTGATTCCATAAGGCATTTATATGTTCAGGAAGGGGGAGATGAAGGAAAGGCACGGGAAGTGCACAGATTCATGAAGAGCAGAAACAAACAAACTAGCAGTTAGAGCCGAAGGGTGGGTGATGACTCAGAGGGGAAGATAACCTGCTCTACAAGCATGAGGACCTGATTTGAGTCCACAGCATCCATGTAAAAAGGCGCCTAAGGCTCTTTGTGCCTATAATCCCAGCATTGGTGGGCAGAGGCAGGCGGGTCTCTGTGAGTTCGAGGCCAGCCTGGTCTACAAGAGCTAGTTCCAGGACAGGAACCAAAAGCTACAGAGAAACCCTGTCTCGAAAATCCAAATAATAATAATAATAATAATAATAATAATAATAATAAAAGACACCACGGCGATGAGGGTATAGCTTGATTGGTAGGGCACTTGCCTAACATGAATGAGCTCCTCATGGATCCAGGCAGGGTGATGCCTGCCCATGATAATCCAGGCAGGGCGATGCATACCCGTGTTAATCTAGCCTGGGTGATGCAGGCCCATGATAATCCAGGCAGGGTGATGCAGGCCCATGATAATCTAGGTCAGATGATGCATGCCCATGATCCCCAGCACTTAGGAGGTGGAGGCTTGAGAATTCGAAGCTCATGATCAACCTAGTGCTGGGATTAAAGGCGTGCGCCACCACCGCCAGGCCGTGATGTCTTTTTAATTATTTATTTTTCAGTATTTAGGATTGAATTTAGGGCTTTCTGTGTATTAGACAAGTGCTCCTCCATTGACACATATCCCCGCTCCCCAGAGTGTCTTGAAATAATCATGATAAAGAGGTTCTGGTTGAGGAATCCAAAATTCGATACGGGGAAGCCTATTGGTGTAATTCACTGTGTTAATGGGTAAAAGAGAAAACTCACACAGTCATCTTATAAATGCTGACAGGAGGCTTGATAAAGCCTTGTCTCGGACAACACTGGCAGGCCTGTGACAAAGGAGCCGCGAATGAGTTTGCTAACGACAGAAGGCAGAGTAGAGCTTGTTAGATGATACGGATCTGCAGCTGCAGCTGGCCAGCCGGAGAAGCTGCACAGATGCCGGCCAGGGGCAGCTTCTGTGCGGTGGGGAGTTGCTGGGACAGGCAGGCATGTTTTAGTGTCGTGGAGTTCCAGGTTCATTGTGGTTAGCCATAGCCTGGCCTTGAGGCAGTTCTTGCCACAAGTCAGAAATGGCTCCTTGTGACCTCCTATTCTAAACGCTAAATCAGGCTCAGAATTTACAGTCTTGACTCGCTATGATTAATTCGTGCTGGTGTGTTCTGAGGCAGCAGCGGCCTTGATCTCGGTCCAGCCTGACCTGAAGCAAACCCAGTCTTGTTCTAAGGCTAGGATAGCTCAGCACAGCTGTCCATCCCAGAACGGCATTCATAATAATGTTTACCATCCACTTATTATTTATTAAAAACGTCAGATTAACTATAAAGGGAGCACGGGCCAGGAACATGCACGAAATGCCACTGTCATACAGAAAGTGTAAACATGTGTGTACTGTGAGGGCAAAAAGGCTGGGACTGTAGCTCTTGCCCAACACGCACAAGGTCCTGAGTTCAATCTGCAAGCACAGGGTGAGGTGGAGGAGAGACAGAGCCAGGGAGGGAGAGATTGGGAGTTCAAAGCTAGGCAGTGTGGCTGCCAGCACTCGGGAAGCTGAGAGATGAAAATCCAAGTGCAAGGCCAGCCTGGTTGCATGGCGGGATGCTGTCCCCCATAACAATGACAACCAAAGGCAGCGAGCCCATTTCACAGGTGCTACAAATAAAATGCTGGCATTTTTAACAAATGTTCTCAAGATCTGTGTATACACCTTCTAGAAAGACAAGTCCCACATTACCATAGAAACTATTAATGCCCTCCAAATGCCTCTTTAGAAATGTGTCAATTGGGATTGAATGTCACCGCTAAGGAAGAGAGGGACCTGCCAGTGATCTCACTGCAGACAGAGTTATCATTTATGGCTTGGTTTTGGGTTCTTTTGAGTAAGGGTATTGCGTAGTTGGCACCAGCTCCCGTGGTGTATTGGTTAACACTCTGGAGCCCGAATCCAGCGAACCAAATTCAATCTTGTTGGAATCTCTTCCTTGAGGAAGAGACCTGGTCAGTCATCCTCGTCAACTCAGACCATGAAACGTGCAGCTCATGCATGCTTCAGCATTGCCAGGGGCACGTGTCACTGTTGCATTGTGCAGTTAAGGCAGGCCTTGAGCTCCCAGTCTCTCTTCTACCCCCCTGAGTGCCGGTGACAGGTGTCTGTCACCATGACACCTATTTCTGTCTTCAGAGAAGTAATTAAGGTACCAGATACCTATACCTTTCCTTTACTAGTAGAGAAGAAAACCTGTGTTTATTTTAGGGGAAAAATTGTGTGTGTGTCTTGTGCCTGTGCGTGTCTCCTGTGTCTTGTGTGTATCTATGTATGGCTCTGTGTGTGTCTGTGTGTGTCTATGTCTCTGTGTATCTGTGTTTGTGTATATCTCTGTGTGTCTATGTCTGTGTGTATCTGTGTTTTGTGTATCTGTGTGTGTGTCTGTGTCTTGTGTGTATCTGTGTCTGTGTGTGCCTGTGTATGTATCTGTTTGTATGTGTCTGTCTCTGTGTGTGTCTGTGTGTGTCTGTGTTTTCTCAAAGAGACATAAAACAAAAAAGGTATCCAGGTGTGGCAGCACCATCTGTAATCCCAGCACTTGGGAGGTGGAGGCAGAAGAATCAGAAATTCAAGGACAACCTTGGCTACAGAACCAATTCCAAGTCAGCCTGAGCCATATGAGACCTTGTTCCCCAAAAAACAAAAATAAAAAGGGAAGATGTTTCCATGGAAACTGATATACATCACTGTCTGAATGTTGGATAAGTGGATTCTGTAGTGAACAAAGGGTCACACAGCACCCAGTGACTAGTGTTCTCTATGTCCCTGAGTCCTGTACTTCTCCTGTGTCTTATCTTAAGAAACTGAAATGAGGTTTCCTATGGGTTCCAGTAAGCATCTATTATAGCAGCCAGTTAAGGTGTTAGATTGGAGGGGTCTCCTTGGGGGCAGTGGCAGGAGGTGGTGGAGGGGTCTCAGAACAAAGTAGATGAAGAAGCAGGCATGGCAGCCTCGGCCTCCACTTCAACCCTTGGCTGCAGGTTACATTACTGCAGACTGTTGACAACGTGTTCTGCAGACCAGAGAGAAGCTCAGCTATCAAAGGCTGTCATAGCCAAAACTTAAGAAAATGTATTCTGCTTCAGGATGACCAGATTCCCAAATCCTGGCCAATGTTGCTAACACATTTTTTTTTAGATTTTAAAAATAAAACATTTAATATTTAAAAAGATTGACAAAGCAAACCCTTATTAGAACCTCTGTTCTAATAAGTGTGTAAGGGGGGTGGTCTCTGTTATGCAGGGTGGATGTCTGACTTGAGTCTCCGGCTCATCTTCCTGTCCAGCCTCCTTTGGAGAAGAAAGACCTAGAACTGTGAACAGCATGTATGAAGCCCCGGATTTGATCCTTGCACCAAGGTACTGAGTAAACTGGGTTTGGTGGAACAGATCTGCAGTCCCAACACTCAGGAGGTGGAGGGAGTGAGGATCAAAAGATTCAGTTCCTTCCTGGGTAAACAACAAGTTTGAGGCCAGCCTGGGCTATACTATAAAACTCTGTCTCAAAATCCAAAGTTAGATAACCATAAAATAAACAATTGTTCTCTTGTAAACCCGGAGATCACAAGAACCATTTGATGCCAACAGCCATACCTATAGGCAAAGATGCCATCTGCAGGCGCTGAGTGGACTTTGTGGAAACATTCGACTAACTGCTTCGATTTGAAGCACGCACACCTTCCCAGCCACTACAAAGCTAAACATATACACTCACCTATCAGAGGCACGTTTTCTGAGGCTGGCATGATCTCTGCCACCATTAGCTGAAACACAGTCATAGCCAAGAGGATGGTCACTCCCAGGGAGACCTTCTCCCCCGAGGCTGCTGGGAGATAAAAGCTCAAGGGAGCGAGGAATGATATGAGGACACAGGGGATGAGGAGGTTGACGATGTAGAAGGAGGACCTCCTCTTCAGGAGCAGGGTGAAGGTCACATCTGGGTACGGCTCTGAGCAGCAGCCATAGGAGATGACGTTCTTCACAGCAGGCATGCCGTGGACCTCCCATTCCACGTCCTCAATGAAGTCAGAGAGGTCACCGCTGTCCAGGGCATTGAATATGTCCACCTGGTTGCCGTTGTAGGTCCAGGAACCAAAGGTCAGGTTACACTGCTGGCTGTCGAAGGGGAAGTAGGTGACATCGACCACGCAGGAGCTTTTGGTGATGGCTGGTGAATCCCAGGTGATGAGGCCGTCGTACCGCAGGACCACATTGGTGTTCACGGGTTCTGAAGACTCATCGTCAGCCCTGGAGAGCAGAAGGGGACAATGACAGGTGCTTGTTAAGGAGCCTTACCAACTTACCTCTGAACAGTTCATCACCCCATGTCTATGACTTCAGCATCTTTGGCAGTGGGCCCCCTTTCTCTATCCCTCTAGCATGTGAGTTTGGAGTCACTTCCAAGGCACCTTCTCCTCCACCTCCTGCAACCGATCTGGACCACTTCCCTTACCATCTTCCGTAAAGCATCTCTGCTAGGTTCCTTCCATCCCACGTCATTGCTGCCCATGATCTAAACATCCAGAAAAGAAGGCAGTCTGTCAGGGCTAAGATCTGTCCTCAGAGGTGAGTGTGTTCATTTGGAAACACAGAAGAAAAAGTCACTCATCTGTAATATTACAGATGTTCACTATTCCCCAGGGTATTTTCTCTTACTCTGTCAACATCGGCCCCTACTGCTTCTAGGTATGAGAACTCTACTTTCTTTAGGGAATTGGTCTTCCTCCACTGTCACTATAAGGCAGAGGTACTGTTGGTATGAGCTCGTGAGCCCATAGCTTGCTTCTCCAGTACAGAGTCGCTGGCGCAGGTTTAACTTGGCGACTGTGTATGTGTGCAAAGAAGAATTTCAACAAAGCTGTGAACTGCGGCGCCCAGTAGAGCCAAGAGGGTAGGGAGAGCCCTGTTGGTCTGCTTGTTCCTCGAGGAGAACTGGTAGAACCTCCAGAAAACACTGAAAGATCATTTATATCAACGAATTCTCAGATCTTACTTTGTGGATGAAAGCTGTGATGGATCCGTGGCTCACCATGGAAAGAGGGTAGGGAATGAGGGAGAAGGAGGAGAGGGTAGAGCAGGGTGATAAAGTCTCAGTTCTTAAATGTTAGCTGGTTTGGAAGTCATGTGAAACGTTTTCCTGCTCCCTTAAAATGAGGAATGGACAACAGGTCCACTCTGCAGCTACCGAATTCAAGTCTGGGTTTTTATCAGGAACTGTAGGTGATTTCAAGTATACTTTACAGTCTGAGAAACATGAACCATACCTATGTGTGCAGACTCTTGCGCTGAGAAAAAAAGATTCAAAACAGTCCCAAGATTCCATCCTCCCCTGACTCTATAGTCTGAAACCCACTGGACAATTCTAGGTGGCCCATCCTGTTGAATCTTGGTAGCATTTCTGCCACATAATCTTTGGACCATGAGCAGGTTAAATTGTTTCTCCAGAAATTCTTACTTTCAAGTCCTAGCTTTCCAGCACCTCAGAATGTGAGCTTATGGAAGAACAGAGCTCAGTTGGAATGGTGGTAAACTTGGGAGGTTGAGGCAGAAGGATTGCCAGATCCAGGATAGCTCGAGCAAAACAGAAAGATCCTGTCTTTAAAAACAAAGGACCATCAACATACAAACCTAGTAAGAGGAAGAGAAGAAGGAGAGGGGAGGAGGAATGGTTACGGCAGGTGCCCAGATGCCGTGAGTTAAGATGCAGATCAGGCTGGAACAGGGTGTCCAAGAGAGGGGATTCAGGCATGGGGCACACAGAGGGAGATGCCTCCCTGCCCCAACCTGTGAAGATGAAGGCAAAGATCAAAGTGCTGCTTCTACACCTCAAGAGAACAGCAAACGCTAGAAGCTGGGGCAGAGGCACGGAATAGGCTCCTGTAGGGAGAGAACCCACTAATACTTTTTTCTCCGGCTCCAAAAGCGTGAGCTGACAAGTGTCTCTTCTTCAAGTCCCCAGAGTCTGTGCTTAGAGCTTGTTTCTTAGGAAACTAACACGACCTCCGATTTTGACCTGAAAGGGGGAATATAGAATTTGATAGTCTCCTTCCAACTCTAGGCTTTCCGGAGCTGATACCCTTATCATCTGAGAGTTGGACTAGGAACACAGATTCATATTCCATGTGTAATTTAAATGTCCCCTTGATGTCATGTTGAAGTTTCTACTAAATCTGTAGGTTCATGGCAGGGAATCATCTGGTCCGAGGTGTGCTTACTTGTTGTACAAGACAATGTCGGGTCTCCACACAAGGTCGCTGGGGATCCTGATGGAGTCTAGCCCATCATACTGGTCTCGATCCCATGTGAGGTATGCGTCATGCCATGTTTGGCGGATCCACAGATAGGCCGTCAGAATCTGATTTCTCTCATCCTAAGCAATGAAGCCAGATGTCACTTTATCCAGTATAGATTTTCAGCTGCGGGACACTTATTCTTGATAGCAGGAATCTCAAGGAAGCCCATCTCTTTCCACCCACAAATGAGACCTTTCAAAATTCTATCTGGTTGATGGATTACCAAGACTACACCTAATGCCTCCTTGATGGGTGTGCAGAAGGTAAAAAAGACAGGTATTTAAGACTTTATATCTTTCTATGAATCAACCACTCAATTTTCTCTTGAAAATGGATCAACTACCAATACATTTGAGCCAGGAGTTGGGAAATATCTACCGTGTGCAAAAGAAAACATCATTCAAATCTCATAACAGTGTGTAATTAAATATTTATATGCAGGAAATCAGCCATGTCATCTTAAAACACCACCTTTTTTATAATTGTGATTAACTCCACATAACATCTAAGTACTATGTTAGGAGACTGGAGTTCATTGTGTGTACAGGGGACCTAAGTTCAGTGCCCAGAACCCATGCTAGGAAGCTCCCAACTGCCTATAAATCTAGCACCAGGGGATCTAATGCCGTCTTCTGGCCTCTGCAGTCACTGCAATAATATACACAAGAGAACACACAGGCACCCATATACAAGTAGTTAAAATAAGATATTAAAAAGCTCCATTTTAGCCATTTTATAATTGTCAGTGGCTCCCGGTAATTTACCATACTGTATAATCATCTCAATTATCTAACCCAGGGACATTTTCATCACACCTAAGAGAAACAACATAGCCATTAAGCAATTGTTGGTCTCTCCACCAGTCCCTGGCAACCAACACTGTTTTCTCTCTGAATGGACAGACCTATGTTGAACACTTCATGAATAGAATCATACCACATGCAACACTGTTTCTTTTGATTGCTCTAGACTGCCAGTGCTCCTGGCCAGAACTGTAGGGGACAGCAGCGTTAGTGACATTCGAAAGCATTCGGTGAAAGGATTCATTTAGTAGAAAGCTTCCTTTTCCTGGCTCTCTCTCCTCCTGCAAGCTGTACCCAGAGCTGCCCATGTCCCCTTAAGACATCCCCTTTAGAAGCAACAGTGCTCCTCCCAAGGTGTCACCCTCCCAAGCCGCTCACCATGTCCTTGATCTGAGAAAGCGTGATCTGCAGGGTGACATTCAGAACCGTGTCCGTATCTTCTACTGGACGCAGGGCATTGGAGTAATCTTCAAAAAGGTCATTAAACAGTTTCTGAGCATATTTTCCATCTGCTGCTTCTCCAGCTGCTCAAAGAAAGGACCTGGGTCAGCATTTCAAAACAAGAACATCACTGGGCTTGCAATGGGGGGGAGGGCTCCACATCAGCTAGGGACGACTTCGGAGCGGGTGGATGAGTTCTTTCTCTAGCTGGTCCTGCCTACTCTGATCATCGTGAGTCAGACAGGGGTATGGACATACCCGTGTACACACATCTGCTCTCCTGTCTTTCCAACCCTACCCTATCTCCTACCAAAGAAAAGGCTCTAGAGGAGCCCATGGGGAGCATGGTACTAGACTCTCACCTCTGAGTCCAGAAGCAGCGAAATACATCCAGCAAAAGGAGAGGTAGGAATGGGGCCGGTTCATCTTTTTCCACCCTCTAGAACACCCCAGTTAGATAACAAGGACCTCCACTTCCATCTAGGAAGGGCACAAAGCGCCCTCACTGCCACAGAAGGAGATGGAGACTGCCTGCCCCGGCTCCTGCCCCCTCCCACCATGTAAGCTGAGACTGCAGCTCTGGTAACTGTGATGGCAGGAGCTGGGGGTGGGGTGGGGTTTAGGCAGTGCTGCTCTTGGGGCACAGCACCCTCTTAGTGCATAAGTACCCTCCATCCAGACCAAAGAAGAAAAGGTAGAAGCAGGAACCAAGGGCACACTTGACGCCTAGAGACCCCATGTTAGCAACATGGGGGCTTGCTACACCTGCCCACAGTGGATTCAGTTTGAATGCAGAGTCTAAGGGAGGCTGAGTGACTACAGACACAGAGCTGACATCCAGAGGCCACCCCTGCCCTTCTAGCAGCACCTGAAGGGGAAGGAGACGCGGCTGCCTGGTCTCTAGAACAAGTAGATGTTTGGGTTTCTTCCCTCCCTGTTTCTGGCCACTTCTCCCACTGTCCCACTGGGCACAGACCGTAGGGAGAAAATGGGTAAGAGTATACTTGTGACGGTCTGCTGAATGGGAGACGACACCTGACCCCAGAAGAGCTGCACCGTTTCGAATTCGAGCTGGAGTCAGACACCTGGCTGTAGTGACTAACTCGAACTTTTACTGGCCCCCAAGTCTGGACAAGTTTCCTGGTCATTCCTAGAGTGTTCCTGAGCAAACTGACGAGGAAAACAAGCCCTGTCCCCAAAGCTACCAGTCCCCAGCTATGTAGCCAGGACAGCATCGAGGACGCGCTAATGATTTACACCTCAGCTTCGCAGATTCAGAATGTCTCAATTTACCGAGTCAACCAGGCTTTGCCAGCGCTTACAACAAAGGGTTCAAAGGCTAACAAGATCCCACGAGACTAGCTTCTAACCACATGCTATCACCACACTTTTCAACAAAAAGGTTTCATTAAAACGCTATTTTATATAATTTCATTCACTTTTCATGTAACTGATTTTGTATACACACACACACACACACACACACACACACACACACACCAGTTTCCAATTGCATCTATAGTCTGGGAGTTCATGGCTGTTCTCTTGTCTAAGGAAGCTGCATTGGAAACCAAATTAAGACAATTTGGCTGCCTAGGGTCAAAGCAAGGAAATGAGATAGCTCTATTCGATCAGGTTACAGGTAGCTGATGAGTCACCCCATCCCTGTTCAGGAATACACCTCCCATATGGAACAGACACCCAAGCCGCCAGCTGAGAGGGTTTCTAATTGTCCACCCTCCTCTATTCTTTGAGAAGACATTACCTCCCCCTCAGCCCAGTCTCAGTAATCCAGTGACACAAGTCATAGGCCCTGGGACCACGCTTCCTTCAACAAACCACTGCTCTCCGGTGTCCAAGGCTGTGGGTGCTTTCAGAGTTTTGTTTAACCCTGAATTATCCTACGGGGAAGCCAAGGTCCCAAGATGCACGTGGGCTTGCTTCTAGCACCTACTGGCCAGTGATGGGATCCAGGCCACCTACATGAATTATTATGCTCACAACATGAACGTGCCTGCCCTGGTTTTTGACAGTATGACTTTGGATGCAAGGAAGTGATATTTTGCTTGCGGGCTAACAATCTTTCTGCCTGACCTCCTGTTTTTTTTTTTTACTCCCCACAGTCCTCTGAGAAGGCTCTGGGAACTGATGCTCAGGGAACACTGGGTACCAGCTGCCCTAGTAGCTGATTCTGGTTACTCATGCTCCACTCTGCTCATTCAGTGGGTCCCTTAGAATTAATACTACTACTAATAATAATGATGAAGAAAGCTGATGGTTACCTCTTAATGCTAACAATGTGCCAATTAAGCCAACACTTAACTAATTAGTCAATTAATTGTTTTTTTGGTGGGCCAATTAGTCAATTGGTCAATTAATTAGTCAATTAATTGTTTCCTTGAGGCCAGGCTGCTAAAGAATACGAAGTAAACCAGCCCTGCCTCTCTGGAATGAAGCCTACTTGAGCATAATGTATAATTTTTGGATGTGTTATCCTCCTGGCTATTGGAAGTGGACAAGATTGCCAGGCAAAAATTGAAAACTTGGGGGTGGGGGTGGGGTGGGGGGGGAGAAAAAAGTGAGAAGGGGGGATGGGGAGAGCTTGGGATAATGGGGCAGTTGGGATGGAGGCAGGGTGGATATGGGAGCAGGGAAGCACATATCTTAATTAAGGGAGCCATTTCATGGTTGGCAAGAGGCTTGACTCTAGAGGTGTCTCCAGATGTCCATGGAAATGTCCCCAGCTAGATCCTTGGGCAGCTGAGGAGAGGGAGCCTGAAATGACCCTATCCTATAGCCATACTGATGAATATCTTACATATCACCATAGAACCTTCATCTGGCGACGGATGAAGTTAGAGACAGAGACCCACACTGGAGCACTGGAATGAGCTCCCAAGGTCCAAATGAGGAGCAGAAGGAGGGAGAACATGAGCAAGTAAGTCAGGACCGTGAGGGGTGCATCCACCCACTGAGACGGTGGGGCTGATCTAATGGGAGCTCACCAAAGCAAGATGGACTGGGACTGATGGAGCATATGATCAAACCGGACTTTCTGAACGTGTCGGACAATGAGGGCTGAATGAGAAACCAAGGACAATGGCTCTGGGTTTTGATTCTACTGCATGTACTGGCTTTGTGGGAGCCTAGTCTGTTTGGATGCTCACCTTCCTAGACCTGGATGGAGGGGGGAGGACCTTGGACTTCCCACAGGGCAGGGAACCCTGACTGCTCTTTGGACTGGAGAAGAAAGGGGAGGGGGATGGTGGAGGGGAAGGGAAATGGGAGGAGGTAGAAATTTTTAAGTCAAAAAAAAAAAAAAGAATCCGAAGTAAACTTTTTTTTTACTTTTTTCTATATTTTTTTTCTTAAGTTTCTTCTCTTTTTAAAATTAATTAATTTATTTTTTAAAATGATCTTTTCTCCCCAGGTGGCGGTGGTGCATGCCTTTAATCTCAGCACTCTGGAGCAGATTACTTTGTCTCCATGCCTCAGTTGCTTCATCTATAAAATGGGAATGATTATAATAATGGCTACCTCCTAGAGCTGTTTTGAGAAGCAAATGACTGACTTCATGGTAAACTCTGAAAATTGTACTTATTATAAAACTGTTAAATAAGTAAGCTTTTCTGGGAAAAGCACATTATATTTATATCATCTCTATCTAGATAGATACATACATACATATAAGCTATAGCTAAAATTTATTTTATTAATTATTTATAATTCTTTCTTCTCCAATAAGACTTCTCCTTCTCTCCTCTCTCCTTCTCTGGGTCTCTCTGTGTGCGGGGGTCATAACTGCTTCTTTTGGGTCACTAAGAAGTTTGGATTAGATTCAAAATACCTGGCCTGTGCCCTCCTGCCTGGTTCAGACTTCCTTTCTCCCACACTTTAAAGTATATTTTTTTTAAATCTTGTACTGAATCTCAAGTAGCCTAGGCTGGTCTCCCCCATTGCAGAGGACACCTCAAACTCTTGGATCTTCTGCCTCTACCTCCCAAATGTTGGGATCACAGTTGCATGCCACCACACCTGGCTTCATTAACCCTAATTTTCTCTTTAAAGACAGTCTTCACTAAAGTTATATTCTGGGGGACTGTTAGGACCTCAAACATGCATTTGTGAGTACACAGTTCAACACCTAATGCTCATATCCAACCGTCAACAGATTCTAGCGGTCCTGCCTCTATAATACGTCTAGAATCTAGCCACCTCTCCTGCTCTTCACTGCTCATCCTGGCCCAAGCCGTTGTCCACTAATTCCCCCCAGCCCCTCCATGCCTGCCTCTAACAGCCACCATGGTGCCATGGGTGGTTCTTCCACCACTGTCCACTGAGCTAGCTCAGTGGGTTTTCATCTGAGAGAGGAGCCCTGCCCTCACGACACCTCCATTGCAACACTCTCCCTCACGCACCCCACTCATCTCGATGGCCTTCTTCGTGCCCCCCACACACACTATGCCCTTCCCATTCCAGTCTTTGGCTGCTTCTGTCCCCGCTGTCAGGGGTTTCCTTAGCCACATCCTCTTGGCTGGCTCCCTCTCTGCCTTCTTGGGTCAGCGGCTATGCCTCCATGGAGGAATCCTCTTCCTGAGGTCCCTGTACTGCACAGCACCCCAGCCCTCCGCCTCCTTTTTCCTGCTTTCCTTTTCCTCGTACCCAAGAGCAGCCGAGGTGTGTGCAGACGATAAATAAGCATCTATGCCCTTGCTTATTTATCGTCTGCCTCCCTACTGGAAACTCGGTTCCAGGACAGACGTGACCATGCCGTGTTCTATGCTGATCAGATATCTATGGGTTATACAAATGAGTCATGCGTGGAATAAGAAAGGGGAGCTAAGGAATAAAAAGCTGGGGAACAGATGGAAAATAGCAGATACCTTTCTTATTATCTTTAAGATTACGAGAAGACGTCAACTTCTTCATCTCCTCCTTCTCTTCCTCTTCCTCATCCCTCCCCCTTCTTCTCACTCACACTGAGGTGTTATTCAGCCTTACATTCAGCTTTGTAATATTTTGACCTGTAGCAGGCAAATTTTCCTGGGAACATGAACATAGATTTTACTCTTCTGTGTGCAGCCATGTATAGTAGATAGTCCTTCCTCAAGGGGAACCACCGCCAAGGTCAATGCCTTCTGTGCAGAGCTGGGCCCAGAGGCAGCTCCCCCTTATCTCTGCTGACTGTGATGCAGCAGAAAGTTAGGGCATAGCAGAGTCCCGTGGCCCAAGATCAAGACGCAGGCCCATCATCTATTAATCGTTGAGTAATAAGTCCTGAGCCTCATTTTTACATTTCTGAGAGTGAGGCCTGACACTCACTTAAAGGGGTTATTGTAAGGTTTCAAGAGAAAACAGATGAACTGCCAAGCATATACCTGACACGTGGCAAGCTATTGACAAAAGATGTCCCCTGTTAAGCCACGCAGGCTTCAGGAGTCAGTAAAAACGTCATTTAGTTTCCAACAAAAGAGCCAAGTTCATGAAGCAATGTGAGCTGGCTCTAAGGGCCGGGCAGTTTCTGGGTCAGGAGGATGGTGGAAACATGACCCCAGGCGCCTGCCCTGGCCAGGTGAGTGAGCTGAGGGAGCACACCAGGCTCTGATGTCTATGTTTTGTCAAAAGACACGCACTGTTCACCTGGAAGTCCCCTAAAGGGACAGAGCTGAGCAAGGTGAGTGTCCGTGGCTCCCTGTACAGTCGTGGGGGGGGGGGTGTCTCTCTTCACTGTAGCCTGAGAAGCACTTCTCCTCGGGAACATTCTAGGTGTTCTTGAGTATCCAATCCTTTCTTAGCCCACCGCTTCTACTTCCTCTTTTCACAGCAGACAGCGTGGTCACAGTTACACGGTGTGGCCCCATTGTTTGCCATTACCATCTTCCTGGTGACATCTGGGTGGATGACATGTCTGGGGGGAGGCAGATCCTCCTGTCTTGTCACAGGACCAGTCTACTTCAAAGTTGTTAATCCCGGGGAGGAAAAATAAGGAAACTCAAGACAGTACCAGGTAAACTAAACTGACCCGCTCCCAGGATATTGTGTGACTAGCTCCCAATCCCTCTCTGTGTGTTCTCTAGTGTGGCTGTGGCCGCTTGAATAAGATTGGCCCCCCAGAGGCTCATATATTTGAATGCTTAGTCATCAGGGAGTAACATAACTTAGACAGCCTAGGAGAGGGAGGTCAAGATCATGACAGAGAAATCTACAGAGACAGCTGAACCAAGCTCGAGGAAACTCATGAACTCTAGACCCACAGCTGTGGCACCTCCAGGGGACCAAACTAGGCCCCCCATTTGTGGGAGATAGTGGTGAAGCTTGGATTATCTGAGGGGCCCCTCACAGTAGGACCAGGATCTCTCCCTGGTGCAGCAGCCAGCTTGTTGGAGCCCATTCCCTATGGTGGGATACCTTGCTCAGCCTTAATGCAGAGGGGAAGGGCTGAGTCCAGCCCCAACTAAATGCATCAGAATTTGTTGACTCCCCATGGGAGCCCTTATCCATTGGAAGGAGTGGATAGGGGGAGAACTGGGGGAGGGGAGAGGGAGGCAGGAGGAGAACTGTGGTTGGAATGTAAAATAAAGAAAAAAAAGGAAAAATAAAGTAAAATCCTGTAAAAAAAAAAAGAAAGGAAGGAAGGAAGAAAGAAAGAAAGAAAGAAAGAAAGAAAGAGAGAGAAGAGAAGAGATAGAAAAAGGACTAGGAGGTGTATCTTGTTGGGGTAGGTGTGGTCTTGTTGGAGGAAGTGGGTCACTGGGAGTGGGCTTTGAGATCTCTTCCTGCTGCCTACAGAGGAACTCTCAGCTCCTTCTCCAGCACCATGTCTGCCCGCATGCTGCCATGCTCCCTGCTATGATGACAAACTAAGCCTCTGAAACTGTAATCAAGCCCCAGTGAAATGCTTTTCTTTCTTACAGTTGCCATGGTCACGGTGTCTCTCACAGCAACACAAGCCCGAAGGCACCCAAGAAGTGAGACGTCTCCCTCCCTGGCCTGTTCTGTGCTGCTGCTGTAGATCAGCCTGCATGACTCACGAGCCAATCCAGCCAATTCGTTTCTCACACTTCGGAGCCTGGGAATCCCAAAAGCCTGTTGCCGGCTTCTGGGCCTGTTACTACACCACAGCGTGACACAGAGTGTCTTCTGACAAGAAAGGAGGAGTTTGTTGGTTAGCTCCTCTCAGTTCCTCTTGTAAAGACAGTAATCCACCACTCCCCACTAAGAGACCTCATCCAACCACAAAGGCCCTCCTCCTGACACCATTAGCCTGTGAATTCTTGAGGTATGTTTCAGGTTGGTTGGTAAAGTGTTTGCTTCACAAGCGTGAGAACCTGAGATCCCCAGAACCCATTTTTAAACACACACACACACACACACACACACACACACACACACACAAAACCAGCAGATGCTGTGGTGTGCACTTGTAATCCTGGCCCTGAGGAAACAGATTCGTAGGAGTTTTTGGTCAGCCAGTCTAGTCTGAGAGAGAGCTCCAGGCCAGAGAGTAACTCTCAAAAGCAGTGGCTGAGGCTGCCTGAGAAAGGAGTAACACCTGAAGTGGTCCTCTCTCTCTCTCTCTCACACACACACAC
>NW_026067949.1:22947936-22948613 GCF_014885135.2 Alexandromys fortis | reverse complement strand
GCGCGCGCGCACACACACACACGAACATTAAGGCCCATTGAGATGGCTCAGTGGGTAAACTGTTTTCTAGGCAAGCTTGATGACCTCAGTACAATCCTCGGAACCCATGTAAAGCAGAGGAGCACTCTAACCTACTCAAATGCCCTACAGCTTGTGTGTGTCCCTTGCCCAATCCATACAGACAACACGGATAAATAAAATTTAGTTCAACATAGAGAGAATTAGGTTTCCAACACACAAGGCGTTGGCACACATTAAAACCAAAAGCACTTAGGCAGAAGCTTCTAGGGAGGAAGGGGCAGGGAGAAGGTGTGCCCTTGGGGAAGCAAGTGGGGGTGGCGTCCTGAAAATGAGCAGAACTGGGAGACCTCATTCTGGATTTTTCCCTCCCTTCTGGCCACTTTGTAACATTCCGGTCTCCCTTTAGTCTCTCCTGTCATTGCATTGATGCAGGCTGTGCACACCTGAGCTGAAGAGAGGAGACCGGAAAGGCTACAGCAAGGAAGGGGCAGCTGCACGGCAGGGGCAACGGGAATGCGGAAGAAGCAGGCTGGAGGCCAGGCCCTCTGTGTGCTCGTTCTTCTCACTGCCTAACAGAGCTTTGTTCGCGCCTAAGCTGAAAGAGAAAATCAGCAACACTGATTCTGTGATTAAAACGTTAGTATCTCAGAGCTGGA